>NC_067474.1:60495408-60835408 GCF_947179515.1 Apodemus sylvaticus | reverse complement strand
CACACAAAGATCCAACAAAGAAAGAGAACTTCAGACCAATTTCCCTTATGAACATCGATGCAAAAATACTCAACAAAATTCTTGCCAACCGAATCCAAGAACACATCAAAACGATCATCCACCATGATCAAGTAGGCTTTATCCCGGGAATGCAGGGTTGGTTCAATATACGGAAATCCATCAATACAATCCACTACATAAACAAACTCAAAGAACAAAACCACATGGTCATTTCATTGGATGCTGAAAAAGCATTTGACAAAATTCAGCATCCTTTCATGCTTAAAGTCTTGGAGAGAACAGGAATTCAAGGCCCATACCTAAACATAGTAAAAGCAATATACAGCAAACCGGTAGCCAGCATCAAACTAAATGGAGAGAAACTTGAAGCAATCCCACTGAAATCAGGGACCAGACAAGGCTGCCCCCTTTCTCCTTATCTTTTCAATATTGTACTTGAGGTACTAGCTCGGGCAATTCGACAACATAAGGAGGTCAAAGGGATACAAATTGGAAAGGAGGAAGTCAAACTATCATTATTTGCAGACGACATGATCGTCTACCTAAGTGACCCAAAGAACTCCACTAGAGAGCTCCTACAGCTGATAAACAACTTCAGCAAAGTGGCAGGTTACAAAATCAACTCAAGCAAATCAGTGGCCTTCCTATACTCAAAGGATAAGCAGGCTGAGAAAGAAATTAGGGAAATGACCCCCTTCACAATAGCCACAAACAGTATAAAGTATCTTGGGGTGACTCTTACCAAACATGCGAAAGATCTGTATGGCAAGAACTTCAAGACTCTGAAGAAGGAAATGGAAGAAGACCTCAAAAAATGGGAAAACCTCCCATGCTCATGGATCGGTAGAATCAATATAGTTAAAATGGCCATTTTGCCTAAAGCACTATACAGATTCAATGCAATACCCATCAAAATCCCAACTCAATTCTTCACAGAGTTAGAAAGAGCAATTATCAAATTCATCTGGAACAACAAAAAACCCAGGATAGCTAAAACTATTCTCAGCAACAAAAGAAAATCTGGGGGAATCAGTATCCCTGACCTCAAGCAATACTACAGAGCAATAGTGTTAAAAACTGCATGGTATTGGTACAGTGACAGGCAGGAGGATCAATGGAACAGGATTGAAGATCCAGAAATGAACCCACACACCTATGGCCACTTGATCCTCGACAAAGAGGCTGAAAACATCCAATGGAAAAAAGATAGCCTTTTCAACAAATGGTGCTGGTTCAACTGGAGGTCAGCATGCAGAAGAATGCGAATTGATCCATCCTTGTCTCCTTGTACTAAGCTCAACTCCAAATGGATCAAGGACCTCCACATAAAGCCAGACACTCTGAAGCTAATAGAAAAGAAACTGGGGAAGACCCTTGAGGACATCGGTACAGGGAGAAAGTTTCTGAACAGAACACCAATAGCATATGCTCTAAGAGCAAGAATTGACAAATGGGACCTCATAAGGTTACAGAGTTTCTGTAAGGCAAAGGACACCATCAAGAGGACAGATCGGCAACCAACAAATTGGGAAAAGATCTTCACCAATCCTACATCAGATAGAGGGCTAATATCCAATATATATAAAGAACTCAAGAAGTTAGACTCCAGAAAACCGAACAACCCTATTAAAAAATGGGGTACAGAGTTAAACAAAGAATTCTCACCTGAAGAACTTCGGATGGCGGAGAAGCATCTTAAAAAATGCTCAACTTCATTAGTCATTAGGGAAATGCAAATCAAAACAACCCTAAGATTTCATCTTACACCAGTCAGAATGGCTAAGATTAAAAATTCAGGAGACAGCAGGTGTTGGAGAGGGTGCGGAGAAAGAGGAACACTCCTCCACTGCTGGTGGGGTTGCAAATTGGTACAACCACTCTGGAAAGCAGTCTGGCGGTTCCTCCGAAAACTGGGCACCTCACTTCCAGAAGATCCTGCTATACCACTCCTGGGCATATACCCAGAGGATTCCCCACCATGTAATAAGGATACATGCTCTACTATGTTCATAGCAGCCCTATTTATAATTGCCAGATGCTGGAAAGAACCCAGGTATCCCTCAACAGAAGAGTGGATACAAAAAATGTGGTATATCTACACAATGGAGTACTATTCAGCCATTAGAAACAATGAATTCATGAAATTCTTAGGCAAATGGATGGAGCTAGAGAACATCATACTAAGTGAGGTAACCCAGACTCAAAAGGTGAATCATGGTATGCACTCACTAATAAGTGGTTATTAACCTAGAAAACTGGAATACCCAAAACATAATCCACACATCAAATGAGATACAAGAAGAAAGCAGGAGTGGTCCCTGGTTCTGGAAAGACTCAGTGAAACAGTATTTGGCAAAACCAGAACGGGGAACTGGGAAGGGGTGGGAGGGAGGACAGGGGAAGAGAAGGGGGCTTAAGGGACTTTCGGGGAGTGGGGGAGGGCTAGAAAAGGGGAAATCATTTGAAATGTAAATAAATTATATCAAATAAAAAAAAAAAGACAAAAAAAAAAAAAAAAAAAAAAACAAGGTACAGGGTGGAGAGATGGCTCAGCAGTTAAGAGCACTGACTGCTCTTCCAGAGGTCCTGAATTCAATTCCCAGCAGCCACATGGTGGCTCACAACCATCTGTAATGGGATCTGACGCCCTCTCCTGGTGTGTCTGGAGACAGCTACAGTGTACTCATATGCATTAAATAAATAAATAAATAGATAGATAGATAGATAAATAGATAAATAAATAAATAAATATATAAATAAAAAAAAAAAAAAGAAATACAGGAGAACTTTGGTCAACAGGCTGAGGTCATGAAAAAGGAAACACAAAAATCTCTTAAAGAATTCCAGGAAAACACAAACATGCAAGTGAAGGAGCTAAGCAAAACCATCCAGGATCTAAAATCAGAAGTAGAAACAACTAAGAAAACTCAAAGGGAGACAACTTTGGAGATAGAAAGCCTTGGGAAGAAATCGGGGGACAGAGATGCAAATATCAACAACAGAATACAAGAGATAGAAGAAAGAATCTCAGATGCTGAAGATTCCATAGAAACCATGGACTCAACAGTTAAAGAAAATGCAAAATGCAAAAAGCTTGTAACCCAAAATATCCAGGAAATCCAGGACACAATGAGAAGACCAAACCTAAGGATTATAGGCATAGATGAGAGTGAAGATTTACAACTAAAAGGGCCAGCAAATATCTTCAATAAAATTATGGAAGAAAACTTCCCTAACCTAAAGAGAGAGATGCCCATGAATATACAAGAAGCCTACAGAACTCCAAACAGACTGGACCAGAACAGAAATACTTCCCGTCACATAATAATCAAAACACCAAATGTTCTAAACAAAGAAAGAATATTAAAGGCAGTAAGAGAAAAAGGCCAAGTAACATATAAAGGAAGACCTATCAGAATCACAGCAGACTTTTCACCTGAGACTATGAAGGCTAGAAGGTCCTGGGCAGATCTCATGCAGACTCTAAGAGAACACAAATGCCAACCAAAACTACTATATCCAGCAAAACTCTCAATCACCATAGATGGAGAAACTAAGATATTTCATGACAAAACCAAGTTTACCCAATATCTATCCACAAACCCGGCCCTAAAAAGGATAATAGGAGGACAACACCAATACAAGGAGGGAAACTTCACCCTGGAAAAAGCAAGATAGTAACCTTTCATCAAACCCAAAAGAAGATAAGCATTCAAATTTAAAAAATAACGTCAAAAATGATAGGAAGTAACAATCACTATTCCTTAATATCTCTTAACATCAATGGACTGAATGCCCCAATAAAAAGACACAGACTAACTGACTGGATACGTAAACAGGACCCTACATTTTGCTGCTTACAGGAAACACACCTCAGGGTCAAAGACAAACACTACCTTAGAGTAAAAGGCTGGAAGACAATTTTACAAGCAAATGGTCTCAGGAAACAAGCTGGAGTAGCCATTTTAATATAAGATAAAATTGACTTTCAACCCAAAGTCATCAAAAGGGACCCTGAGGGACACTTCTTGCTGGTCAAAGGAAAAATACAAAAAGAAGAACTGTCAATCCTGAACATCTATGCCCCAAATGCAAGGGCACCCTCTTTCGTAAAAGAAACTTTATTAAAACTAAAAGCACACATTGCACCTAACACAATAATTGTGGGTGACTTCAACACTGCACTTTCCTCAATGGACCGATCAGGAAAACAGAAACTAAACAGGGACACAATGAAACTAATTGAAGCTTTGGACCAATTAGATTTAACAGATATATATAGAACATTCTATCCTAAGACAAAAGAATATACCTTTTTCTCAGCACCTCATGGTACCTTCTCCAAAATCGACCATATAATTGGTCACAAGACAGACCTCAACAAATATAAGAAGATAGAACTAATCCCATGCCTCCTATCTGATCACTATGGAGTAAAAGTGGTCTTCAATAGCAACAGAAACAACAGAAAACCCACATACATGTGGAAACTGAACAATACTCTACTCAACGATACCTTGGTCAAGGAAGAAATAAAGAAAGAAATTAAAGACTTTTTAGAACATAATGAAAATGAAAACACAACATACCCAAATCTATGGGACACAATGAAAGCAATGCTAAGAGGAAAACTCATAGCCCTGAGTGCCTCCAAAAAGAAAATGGAGAGAGCATACATTACCAGCTTAATGACACACCTGAAAGCCCTAGAACAAAAAGAAGCTATTTCGCCCAGGAGGAGTAGAAGGCAGGAAATCATCAAACTCAGGGCCGAAATCAATCAAGTAGAAACAAAGAAAACCATACAAAAAAATCAACAAAACCAGGAGCTGGTTCTTTGAGAAAATCAACAAGATAGATAAACCCTTAGCCAGACTGACCAAAGGGCACAGAGAAAGTATCCAAATTAACAAACTTAGAAATGAAAAGGGAGATATAACAACGGAAACTGAGGAAATCCAAAAAATCATCAGATCCTACTACAAGAGCCTGTACTCAACACAACTGGAGAATCTGGAGGAAATGGACAATTTCCTTGACAGATACCAAATACCAAAATTAAATCAAGACCAACTAGACCATCTAAACAGTCCCATAATGCCTAAAGAAATAGAAGGAGTCATAGAAAGTCTTCCAACCAAAAAAAGCACAGGACCAGATGGCTTCAGTGCAGAATTCTACCAGACCTTCAAAGAAGAGTTAACACCAATACTCTTCAAACTATTCCACAAAATAGAAACAGAAGGAACACTACCCAATTCCTTCTACGAAGCCACAATTGTGCTGATACCAAAGCCACAAAAAGATCCAACAAAGAAAGAAAACTTCAGACCAATTTCCCTTATGAACATAGATGCAAAAATACTCAATAAAATTCTTGCCAACCGAATCCAAGAACACGTCAAAACGATCATCCACCATGATCAAGTAGGCTTTATCCCGGGAATGCAGGGTTGGTTCAATATACGGAAATCCATCAATACAATCCACTACATAAACAAACTCAAAGAACAAAACCACATGGTCATTTCATTGGATGCTGAAAATGCATTTGACAAAATTCAGCATCCCGTCATGCTTAAAGTCTTGGAGAGAACAGGAATTCAAGGCCCATACCTAAACATAGTAAAAGCAATATACAGCAAACCGGTAGCCAGCATCAAACTAAATGGAGAGAAACTTGAAGCAATCCCACTGAAATCAGGGACCAGACAAGGCTGCCCCCTTTCTCCTTATCTTTTCAATATTGTACTTGAGGTACTAGCTCGGGAAATTCGACAACATAAGGAGGTCAAAGGGATACAAATTGGAAAGGAAGAAGTCAAACTATCATTATTTGCAGACGACATGATCGTCTACCTAAGTGACCCAAAGAACTCCACTAGAGAGCTCCTACAGCTGATAAACAACTTCAGCAAAGTGGCAGGTTATAAAATCAACTCCAGCAAATCAGTGGCCTTCCTATACTCAAAGGATAAGCAGGCTGAGAAAGAAATTAGGGAAATGACCCCCTTCACAATAGCCACAAACAGTATAAAGTATCTTGGGGTGACTCTTACCAAACATGTGAAAGATCTGTATGACAAGAACTTCAAGACTCTGAAGAAGGAAATGGAAGAAAACCTCAAAAAATGGGAAAACCTCCCATGCTCATGGATCGGTAGAATCAATATAGTTAAAATGGCCATTTTGCCTAAAGCACTATACAGATTCAATGCAATACCCATCAAAATCCCAACTCAATTCTTCACAGAGTTAGAAAGAGCAATTATCAAATTCATCTGGAACAACAAAAAACCCAGGATAGCTAAAACTATTCTCAGCAACAAAAGAAAATCTGGGGGAATCAGTATCCCTGACCTCAAGCAATACTACAGAGCAATAGTGTTAAAAACTGCATGGTATTGGTACAGTGACAGGCAGGAGGATCAATGGAACAGGATTGAAGATCCAGAAATGAACCCACACACCTATGGCCACTTGATCCTTGACAAAGAGGCTGAAAACATCCAATGGAAAAAAGATAGCCTTTCAACAAATGGTGCTGGTTCAACTGGAGGTCAGCATGCAGAAGAATGCGAATTGATCCATCCTTGTCTCCTTGTACTAAGCTCAAATCCAAATGGATCAAGGACCTCCACATAAAGCCAGACACTCTGAAGCTAATAGAAAAGAAACTGGGGAAGACCCTTGAGGACATCGGTACAGGAAGAAAGTTTCTGAACAGAACACCAATAGCGTATGCTCTAAGAGCAAGAATTGACAAATGGGACTCATAAGGTTACAGAGTTTCTGTAAGGCAAAGGACACCATCAAGAGGACAGATCGGCAACCAACAAATTGGGAAAAGATCTTCACCAATCCTACATCAGATAGAGGGCTAATATCCAATATATATAAAGAACTCAAGAAGTTAGACTCCAGAAAACCGAACAACCCTATTAAAAAATGGGGTACAGAGTTAAAGAATTCTCACCTGAAGAACTTCGGATGGCAGAGAAGCATCTTAAAAAATGCTCAACTTCATTAGTCATTAGGGAAATGCAAATCAAAACAACCCTAAGATTTCATCTTACACCAGTCAGAATGGCTAAGATTAAAAATTCAGGAGACAGCAGGTGTTGGAGAGGGTGTGGAGAAAGAGGAACACTCCTCCACTGCTGGTGGGGTTGCAAATTGGTACAACCACTCTGGAAATCAGTCTGGCGGTTCCTCCGAAAACTGGGCACCTCACTTCCAGAAGATCCTGCTATACCACTCCTGGGCATATATCCAGAGGATTCCCCACCATGTAATAAGGATACATGCTCTACTATGTTCATAGCAGCCCTATTTATAATTGCCAGATGCTGGAAAGAACCCAGGTATCCCTCAACAGAAGAGTGGATGCAAAAAATGTGGTATATCTACACAATGGAGTACTATTCAGCCATTAGAAACAATGAATTCATGAAATTCTTAGGCAAATGGATGGAGCTAGAGAACATCATACTAAGTGAGGTAACCCAGACTCAAAAGGTGAATCATGGTATGCACTCACTAATAAGTGGTTATTAACCTAGAAAACTGGAATACCCAAAACATAATCCACACATCAAATGAGATACAAGAAGAAAGGAGGAGTGGCCCCTGGTTCTGGAAAGACTCAGTGAAACAGTATTCGGCAAAACCAGAACGGGGAAGTGGGAAGGGGTGGGAGGGAGAACAGGGGAAGAGAGGGGGCTTACGGGACTATCGGGGAGTGGGGGGGCTAGAAAAGGGGTAATCATTTGAAATGTAAATAAATTATATCGAATAAAAAAAAGGGGGGGGGAAATGGATCAAAAGGAAGAGGCGCGGATAGCATCAAGGAAAAAAAAAAAAAACATAGGATCTACAAAAGTTATGACACTTCCAGAAATGCTGGATCTACCAAGAGAACTAAAGTCCAGATACTGTAAAGAAAGAAAATTCAGGAGACTGTGTTTTGGTATACCCTTCCAGATAATCCTACAACAGCATCCAAGTAACCAAATCCAAACATAGAAAAAGATGTGGCCACTTTGTTATGATCACCAATCAGCTTTCTTGGGTTGTTGTTGCTGTTTTGCTCTGTTGTGAAGTGGCCTCTCTGATCTTATTACCCACATGACAATGGGGACATCCCCGCCATGTGACTCCTAGCAAATGTTTTTCTGTCATTTTTGTTTTCCTTTATGAAACAAACACCAGGCAGATGCAGAATGATCCCATCTCAGCTCAAAAGGGGGGATGGTGTTCCCGTGAGGACCTTCATTCAGAAGGGGAGGATCCCCTCAGGAAGCCTGGTGCTCCCTCTCTCTATGTGGGAGTTAGGACTCATTTCCCATCCCCTGCTATGCAGAGATCCCCTTTCCATCTACATTTACCAAGTTCATACAGTACAGAGAAACAAAGATGGTAAGACCTGATCAGTGAACATGAACCTGTCACGTCAAGCCACAGATCACAGCCTGTGAGAGATTCTGAGGGACTCTAGGTGGCTGGGGGCACCCACCCAGTCTGGTCTCCCAACTGTGAATCTGGAACACTCAAGACTGGGTGTTCTATTTTGGAGATTGACACGGAGAACAAGACAATACCTTGAGATCCCTTTGGAAAATTTCTAAATCCAAGGATTCTAGATTTGTTCAAAAAGAAGGGCTTGATCTTGACAGAAAATAAAACCAAATAGAACCTCAAACCGTTTTACCTGCATCCAAAAGGCCTCGGGTATCTTCCTGTATTGGCCTTATTTCTTTCTGACATGGAGGGCCACCATACCTACCGTGTATGGTCGTTGCTGAGAAATGCCTCCTGGTACGAAGCCAAGCCAAGCGTAGTTTAGAAGCCTCCTCTGTTTCTCTCATTACACTGCTGGAGAGACAGTGACCATCGATCGCCCTATCCCATAGGTCACATCCCACAACATATCAGCGTAAAAAGGTTGTGACATCTCAGGTGTACTCATCAACCTTAAGAAAGGAAGGAAATCGAGAAAAAGCCTGCCTCAGACTAAGTTTTGCTCAAGGTGAGAGGTTCTGGGAACTGGGGGTGCCTCCCAGCATGGTCTGCAGATGAGCCAGTCACCATCTGAAGAGCCATGCTAAGCCCACAGAGGACACATCTCCCTTGCATGAGTCATAGTGTCTGTCTGTCTAAATGGAGTTAGACTTACCCAAAGCCCTGAATGCTGCTTTTAGAAGTAATGATTTTGGTCATGATTTTTTTTTATTATAGTGTACATCTCTTCCCACCCATGCATATAAATCTACCTCATTCACTTTACAAGCTAAATAACATCCCACTAAGATGCTGCATATCATTTAGGTGTAAACCTGTTCTTACTGGACTACTGGGTTGTTTCCAAATCCCTCCAAAACCTCGAGACGCGCATCTGTGAATATTCTAACAGTTTTTACTCTAGTGAAAACTCACTGCATATGTCTCCATGCATACGTGTGAGTGAGTGTTTCAGAGGATAAATCACTTAAGGAGACTTGCTGGGCCAGAAGAAACTAGTGTGTTTTAAATTTAAATTCAAATTGTCCTCCAAAGACCTACCAATGAGAATAGGCAAATTCTCATTTGTGCATATGTATGTATATTTATGTGTATGTGTGTGTGTGTGAATGTGTATGTGTATGTGAGTGTGTGTATGTGTGGGTCGTCTATGTGAGTATGTGTAAATGTTTGAATGTATGTGTGTGTCTGTGACTGTGTGTTGACTTGTGTGAGTGTGCTGTTTGTGTGTGAGTGTATGAGTGTATGAGTATGTATGAGTGTGTATGAACGTGTTGTCTGTGTGTGTGTCTGAGTATGTGTATGTGACTTTGTGAATGTGTGTCTGTATGAGAGTGTTGAGTGTCTGAGTATGTGTGTGAGTGTGTGTATGACTGTGTGAGTATGTTTGAATATGTGTGTGAGTATGTATTATGTGTGTATGAGAGTGTGTGCGAGCATGTTGTCTTTCAAATATAAGTGTGTGAGTGTGTATATAAGTGTGTAAGAGTATGTGAGTGTGCTGTCTGTGTGAGCGTGTCTGTGTGAGTGTGAGTATGTGGGAGAAAAACACAACTGTGTGTTTCTTCTTCTTTATATCCACTACTATTCTGTTTCTTTTTAATTCTTGAATGTTTGTTTGCCAATTTTATTTTTTTTTAATTTATTCGATTTATTTTTTATTTACATTTCAAATGATTTCCCCTTTTCTGGCTCCCCACTCCCCGAAAGTCCCATAAGCCCTCTTCCCTCCCGCCAATTTTATTTTTTCCCCTCTTTTTTTTTTTTTTTTTTTTATAGCCCAGGATGGCTTCACACGCACAGTCCTCCCGCTTCACTGTTCTGGGGTTACAGGTGTGACGGGTGCATCGAGAAGAAATGGGACTTTCACAGAGGATCCCAGCTGTGTCCCCTTGTCACCTGTGAGGCTGAGTCTCTGTTGTCCCTGCTTATTTATCTCCAGGGGACGTGCCTGTCCACAACCTACGATGGGCTGTATGTTATTTGTCATGTTTCATTGATCAGAGAAGCTCTTTATATAATCTGCCTGTCCCATGTGCTGCAGAACATGCCCGCCTGAGCTGTTACCTGAGCTTGTCTTTGCTCATTTTGCTAATGACTTGTTCAGATTTTCTTACTAACCTCCAAAGACCTTTCCATCTTAACGATCTCTACCGTGGTCACAAGCATTCTACTTGTTTTCCATTTCATCTGGGGCTTGGTTGATTGAGAAGCCATTCGTGCTCGTGCAGACACATAAGCCTTTGCATGTCACAAATCTCTAGGCAGCAGCTGCTCCCTCCTGAGATGCGGCCTTCACTAAGACAGTCCTCAGGTTTTCCTAGCTGTGACTTTGTAGTCCATCTGGAATTTATTTCGTGGTATGCCATAGGACTCTCGCTCCTTTTTTTCCCAAAATAGTTGGTCAAATTTCCCAATCTCTTTCATCAAATTAGTCATCCTTTCCTCTGGAGAGTGTAAGCCCAACCTGCTCGGACAGTTAGTTTTTATTTGGACTTAAAAGATGTAGAAAAGATTGGTATCGGCTATCTTGGTTTGTCTTCAGAGGGGATGGGGTATTGTTTGCTTTGGATGGGAAGGCGCAGGGTAACACGGGTAGGCGGCAATGTGGTCATGGAATTTGTTGTGAAAAAGGAAAGTTTGAGGAAGGATGGCAAGAGAGAAATCTACTGAGTCATAGAAGGAACTGTTATCAACAAAACAGCTTCAGAATGGCCTTGGGGCAGGAATCATAGGGGAACCTTAAAATAGAAGATGATAAAACAGAACCAGGCTCCTCGCTGAAAGGAAAAAGCCCACAGGCAGTCCACCCCAGCCAGCCTTCTGGCTGTCACAGAGCCTCACACAGAGTTCACATCAGGATTGGTTAGGCAATTAGAAAATAGAAAAGGCCATAATTGTTGCTATAATAAATTCCCTTAGAGGTGGGGCAATAGCTCCGTGGATAAAATGCTTGCCCCACAATAATAAGAACCTGCATTCACCCCCAGCAGCCTTGAAAATAGCTGCGTGCGGTGGTGAGCATCTGTGATAGTGCTGGGGAGGCAGAAACAGGAGAAACCCCCATCCCACACCACCACCACCACCACCACCACCCCCATCCCACACCACCACCACCACCACCACCACCACCACCACCATCCCATACCACCACCACCACCTCCACCACTATCCACTACCACTACCACCACCACCACCATCCCACACCACCACCACCACCACCACCACCACCACCACCACCCCATACTACCTCCACCACACCAGGGCTTGCTGCCACAAGTCTGACTGAATAGGTAGCCACAGGTCCCATGACAGGCACTGTCTCAAAAAAGAAGCTAGACACTTTTGAGGAATGACACTTGAGATTGACCTCAGGCCTGCACACACACACACACACACACATATTCATGCATGCACACACATACATATAACACAAAAATACATATTTTTTAAATAATGCCTTCCCGGGTCATTAATAATCCATAGAAATTCACTTCATGACTAAATTCTATCATGTGGTCAGGTCATCATTCAACCATTTCAGAATTTGCACCAATTGTGTGTAAGTGTGTCTGTGTCTGTGCATGTACAAGAACTCAATCTTGAAGGTCTTCCTGAATCATGCTCCATCTTGGTTTCTGTGACAGTGTCACTGCACCTGTAGCTCACTGATTTGGCTCACGTTGCTAATCGGGCCTTCCTGCCTCTGCCTCACCAGCACTGGGATCACAAGCATTTGCTGCCACGCACAGCTTCTTTACACAGATTCTGGGAAACTGAATTCAGATTCTTACGCTTACACAGCAAGCACTTTACTGACTGAGCCACCTCTGGCCTCAATAGTGATGTTTTACAGAACAGACACTGCCATTTGGAATCTCTTAAGTCTTGTGCACAGCTCAGCACTCCAGTAAGAGAGAAATTGGCAACTGGCTTTGTCCAGGCACTTTCTTCCCACTGTCAAATTTCCTTCTATAATGCTTCTCATCTTTTACATCCACAACCTAAGATAAGTAAGTTCATTATGGTTCCATGTGCACAAGCCAGGTGTGGTTGTGCACATCTGTAATGCTGCACTCAAGAGGGGAAAGCAAAATGATTGTGAGTTCAAGACCAGCCATGGCTACATAATGAGACCCTGTCTCAAGTAGATAGATAGATAGATAGATAGATAGATAGATAGATAGATAGATAGATAGTACATGCATGGATAGATAGATAGATAGATAGATAGATAGTACATGCATGGATAGATAGATAGATAGATAGATAGATAGATAGATAGATAGATAGTACATGCATGGAGAGAGAGAGAGATGATACATGGATGGATAGATTGATAGACAGACAGAATTGGTTGACTCTAATTGTAAATTCTATTGTATACTCTTTGCAGTACTTAAGACTCGGTCCTCTCTAAAATGCATTATTGAGGACTTATTCCATACACCCATGCCTTTAGATAGCTACTATCCAAGTCCCACTTTATAGATGAGGATGGATTCTCCAAGAGGTTAAAACCTTGTGCAAGGACACACAAACAGTAAATGACTAAAACAAGTTTCAAAACTGTGCAGTCCAATGCCCCGCCCTGCCCGCTTTGCAGAGGGGCAAGAACACCAACCGTTGTGCTCACAGAAGAGCAGAAAGAAACCACGAAAGAGCAAGCACACACACAACAGATGAGAAGAGACACAAAGAATTAGAAATGGCAGGAGCCCTGGGAGTCAGGAAGGTAGCCATGAGATCCTAAACTATACTTTTTCTTTTCTCCAGGAGTAAGTGAGAGTGACATGTGACAAAAGCCAGCAGGTCACACGTTTTTCAGTAAGGCCTACAACGACCCAGCTATGGACACAAGAATGGTCTACCACCGAGAGAAGAAGGCAGGTGTCCCAGCTTCCTAAATCTGAAGAAATGAGAAGAAAAAGGCTGAAGCTACTGTTCAAAGCACATAAGGTGGGTAGAACAGGGAAACTTCTGCTTCTCCAGGGCTTCTGGCCAAGGATCCTCCAGCTCACCATGAAATGGGTGGGGCCTGCCCACAGCCCACAGGACCTGGATTTTGCAGAAGTCATGTTGGCTCTTTTGTGTGCTACAGCGCCACCTATCAGAAGTTGTGTAAAACTGCATCATAACCACCAGGGCAGTTCTGGAGTCCTTCAAAAGACCAAAGGCTATATCAGCCTGCACCTACCAAATGCTGACATCGCTGTGATAAGAAACAAGTGTCTGCCCTTGAGAAGTTCATGCATCAGAAGACCATCGCAGGCTGTAGAACAGAGATCTGCGGACGTGTGTGGGAAAGAGGAGCTGCAGCTGCCCTTCCCAGAGAGTTCCACGGAGGGAGGCCTCCATCCATGTCGTAAAGACGGTAAAGATCATGGGCAGGTTCTAGCCCTCTTCTCTCTCCCTCTCACTCTAGCCTTCTTCTCTTTCTTTGCTCTTTCCCCATTCCCTCTCTTCCCCCCTTCCACATGGCCATGGCCAGCTTCTGCCTCTCTACCTCCCGTTTCTCACTCTACTCTTCTACAACAAAGCTTTAAAATTAAAAAAATAAAAAATAAAAAATAAAAATAAAAAGAAGATCATAGGCAGACTGTCTGACAATGGTGGAAGATGAGAGTGTGTCTCAGAGATCAGGAGGTAGGGAAAACTCTAGAACATTAAGGAGGGTGGACTGGACTCTCAGTCTTGCTTAGCTTCCTGTTTAAGGAGGGGACTCGTGAAGATTCAAATCCCAAATTGGGAGTGTTCACACTAGAACCCACGTCTCCTGATTCTCACGAACCAGAGAAGAACAAGGACAGCCCACGCCTGAGGCTGTGTCCTCAGGAGACTTAATGATAGTCCAGCCATGTCCACAGGTCCTATAAGACCCTCGCCAAGTACCTGACCTTTCTGCATCTCAGATTATCTATCTATAAAGAGGAAGAAGAAGAATGATAAATGCTCAGCCCAACACTGAGTGGATGCTTAATACTCAATAATCAGATTTCAAAGATGATACTTTTTCAAGACAGGGTTTCTCTGTGTATCCTTGGCTATCCTGGAACTAACTCTGTAGACCAGGCTAGCCTCGAACTCAGAAATCCACCTGCCTTTGCCTCCCAAGTGCTGGGATTACAGGTGTGTGCCACCACCACCAGGCAAGATGATACTTTTTTAATATTGACATTTTAATGTTATAATATTATTGGCATGCGTCTCCAACTACTGTTACAGTAGTAGCCTTATTGTCTGAATTTTTTTTGTTTTTTTTTTCTCTTTCTCAGTTACCTACACAGAAATCACACGGAAAATTCAAGAATAACTCATACACTTTCAGTTGTGTGGCATTCTGAGGAGCAGAATGAAATCTCATGCCAGTTCACGTGTCCCACTGGAGGTGGGAATGATTGCTGTGTGCACACCCATCCTGTGGATGCAACTGTGAAGGGCTTCCTGGTTAGCCACCTCCTCCAACCTTGCATGGACAGGAAGTCATCTAGTCTTCTGCACCACCCTGCGCTTTGAGCTTCTAACTGGGCTCTGCCTTTGAAGGAAACATGATTCGCTAGGTCGTCTGGGACAACAGCTGTCTATGTTTATAAACCCCAAGGTCATGATCAGCACTCAGAGAAGTCAGGATCCAAATCACGCAACCTTGTTTTTCGGTGCAGTTCATTAGATTTCACCTGGAAACATGAGGAAGCAGCTGGGACGCTCACGCCAGGCTAAACGCAGAGGAAGGGGCCAGAGGAACCAAAGGTAGCTCCGTGCCAGCTTCATTTCCATTCCTAGAAGATCCAAAGGGTCCACAGACCTCCCGACACTACAAGGCATTCCAGTGCCTAATAAAGTCCGTCAAAAGATCTCACTCACACACACACACACGTGCGCGCGTGCATGCACATCATACAATACATATGCAATGTGCTCATAATAGAAAAAATTGAAAGAGAAAAGGTCACTGTTGAAAAGCACAGGTGGGTTCTGCTTGTACAAAGCACTCAGACTAGAAGGACAAGCCCAAAGGTGACCCTGTGAGGCCAGGAGGGGTGGAACACTGTAGGATCATTAAGAACCATGCACAAAACCCTGTAATCCAAGGCCAAAAAGATCTCACACTACAGCACCGGTGCATAGAGTCATGTGGCCCAAGAGAACTGCAGGAAGAAGTGATGTTCCAACAGGGCTTTGTGGGAAATATAAAATCCAGGCCCAAAACAGAGGGCGGAAGCACTCAGGAGAAATAGTTAAGCATGGCATTACTTCCATTATCAGATTATGTTTGGCAACTAGGAAAAGGTCTGGTCCCAACCTGATTGACTGGGCTTGGGTTTTATTCGGTTTGGACTTTTGGCTTTAGGGTTTCCATTTTTAGTTTGAGACAAGGTCCCACTATAGAACCTAAGCTGGCCTGAGACTCTTTATTTGAGTTTTGTTCTTTCTTTCTGCTTATGTTTTTTTTTTTTTTTTGGTCTACTTTTAAGCCAGAGTCTCATGTAGCCCAGGATAGCCCTCTAACTTGCTATATAGCCGAAGATGACCTTGAGGAGGGCATCCCCTACCTTCCAAGTGCTGGGCTTACAGATGTGGGCCACCAGGCCCCAGAGGGATGGATGAGTGGGTGCTGGGAAGGGAGGTTAACTGCAGTCACCCCCATTCCTGCCTGTCTTCCATTCCCACGCTTCGGACCAGACTTCCTGTCAGTCTCCTGCTTCATTTATTTGGGTGCCACTCTAATCCCCCAAATTGATTTCATTGCTCTCTAGGGGACTGCAAGCTATAGTTTGAAAAATGTCAAACATAGTATGATTCTTAACTGTCCCCTTCCTCTAAAGAAGGAAAAAAAGTAGAGGTCTGGAAGTGCGGGCTGTGTTGGGGTAGAGGGTGCTTCACTGTGGCCAGACAGGCAGTGTGTGCGAGTGGGTGGAAGAGCAGGCGAAGTCTGTTAGGAAGGCCTGACGCTTGCCTAAAGCTGAATGACCTCTGGGTTCAGTCCCAGCACCACATGAACTGGATGTACGGCTCACACCTGTGACCCCAACGCCTGACAAAGGGTGGTAACAGGAGGGTCAGGGGTATGAGGTCATTCTCTAGTATGCATTCGAGGCCAGCCTAGGACAGAAGAGGTCCTGTCTCAAAAGTGGGGAACACCCACAGATGCCAAGAACAGCTTTGTTCAAGACGGCCTGGAGTCAGTGAGACCCCACTGTCTATCAGCAGGCATTAAGTGTAATAATCTGTGAGGTGCACTGCTGTCATAAACGAGGGGGATAAAACACTAAGACATGCTACAACATGAACTTTAGAAGCACGCTCAGTCAAAAGAAGATACGTACACCGACATAAACCTACATATGAAAGACCTGAAATCTGTCTACCTAGAAATAGTCGATAGCCCGAAGCTAGGGACAAATGAGGCAGGAAGAACTTGGAGTTGGTGGCCCGAGTGCAGAATCTCTCTGAGTGTGCTTATGGCTGGCACACCCCATGAAAGACAGAAAGACATGTGTTGTTCAATTTAAACCACGACTTAGTGATTCATGGTATGTGAACTACATCTCAATAAAGCCACAACAATAAAAAGAACAGCGAAACAGTGACTCTCTGAAAAGAGCAGGGACAACACAGAGACCAGCTCCTTTGACTGCCCTTGTGGCCCAGAAGGAGGCATTCAAGGCCAGGCATGGGCTAGATTTATGAGAGAGGTGGATGCCTGTGCATATGCCAGTCATGGGCAGGGCAGAATTATTCCAGGAAGGCCCTGGCACATGAAGGTGGCCCCTGGTGGCTATGTCAGTGGCGCCAGTGGGAGGTTCTCACCCAAGCACTGGAATCCGAGCGCACCAGCTTCCGGCCAAGCCGTCCGCGTGCCTGGGGATGCTATGTGGACCCCAGGTAGCCAGCAAGCTCACCATCAGCAGGTGGTGGTGGCAGTCAGGCAGAAGAGGCCAGCCCGTTGGCGGGCAGCCCCCACCTAATGGGTACTCATGACCACATGAAGCTTCTGGAATCTCTGCGGACAATCCCGAGGTCTGTGGGAAATAAATCATGTCTGTGCTGTGAAGGTAATCCCAGCTAGGCCTGGTGCCAGGACACGATCCTGCCTGACTCTCACTCGGGGACAAGCACTGCCTGGAAGTCCTCACTGCCCAGCACCTCCCTTGTCCACAGACCTCTCCGTGGAAGAGGAGAGTATGAAGGACCCCATTGTTAGTTTTTATTTATTTATTTTTTGCTAGTTTTTATTGATGGTTGGGGTGGAGTTTCCTTACAGGTTCCCACACATGAAGGTTGGGTTGTGTTCTCCTTGCCTGTCTCTCAGTTGGTTTTTTTTTCCTCTTGGCTCTTCTCAATGAAGCCATTTGTGAGACATTGGATGGGGACACAGAGTGTAATTCCCAAAGGGAAATCAAGAACCCTGCCCAAACACTTCACACTTCTGAGGGAAACTGAGGCCTGAAAGGAGAGAAAGAATTTCTCAGCATGGGCAGAGCTGACAAAGCAAATAGTTCTTAGGTCAGTCCAAAGCTCTTTCCAGAGACCCCCCCCCATCTCCGCAAGTCAAGAACAAAGGTATACTTTTCTTCTAGAAACTTCAATAAAAGATGCTGGCTCAGCCAAGAACATGGGGATATGGGGAATTATGGAGCCAGTCCCCCCAGATAATAATGTTTCCCCAGAAACTGAAGCAATGAGACCCAATTTTTTAAGTAATGAAGTCACAGAGAGTATTCTGTAAACACTTTCTTCACCTTGAACTCAGACAGGGAAACAAGACCCCAGAGGATGGAAGATTTATGAAGGTCACACAGTCAAGATGAGGGTCAGACTGTTAGCAATCCCTGTCTCGGGGCTCGTGGCCAGCCATGAGCTGACTTATCTCAGCTTTCCCTGAGGGTCAGCTGCCTCTTCAGTCGTCTCCACACCAGGCTGAGGCTGCATTCTTCCCAAACCAGAGCTGGTGACAGGACTGCCTTCGGATGCCACTGCAGTTGCCTCATTTCTGTGCTGGAGCCCTGGAGCAGCTGGCCCCAGGCTGTCAGGCAAGCCCAGCTCTGAGTCAGCCCTGGCTAGTCCGTGAGGATCACCTGCCCTCCAGGAAGCTTGGGTTTTACTGCCCCGTTACCAGGTACCACAGGAGGACATGCTGAACTCTGCTGTGGCTTGAGGACACGGTCAGGCTGCCCTGGGCAGACAGATGGGAAGAGAACCTGAGAACCATCCTGACACCGTCCCTCCCCTGAGGGTGACTTCAGGACACAGTAAGGAGGCAGGGGTCCCAGCATCCTGCTCACATGTGAGGTGGAACAGACTATCCTGGCCTCTGAACCGCCAGCTTCAGAACAGCCAGTGAAGCGCTGAGCCCCAGACCAGTTTAGAATGCGCAGGCTCTGAGGGACAGACTCCTCTCTCCCCCACAGCAAGAATCAAGGACACAGGAGGGTAACTTCCTGACTGTGGCAAGATTTCTTGGCTGTTGTGGTCCAGAGTACCCAAAATACAGTCCAAGCTCCTCATGGCACAGCCCAGAGAGTGGGAGGGGCAGAGGCCACACAGCGCCCTAGAACCAGTGCAGGTCTGAATCTTGTTGTCAAGTTATTTTTCTTCCTCAAATGCTTTCAGAGCTGTAACAAAATATCCGACAGAAGAGCTTATGGAGGAAAGATTTATTTGTACTCACAGTCTCACAGCAGGTAAGGCATACTAGAGCAGCTCAAGGGAAGGTGGCCGTGTGGATGAAGACTTCCTGGACAGGAAGCAGGCAACTGGGGCAGAATATACCAGTATCCAGTGTAACCCTCAAAGGCCCATCCCTAGTAAAACACTTCTGCTAGGCACTCCCTCCAGAATGAAACTGGCCTGAGGCATTGTTTGTAGGTGTCCACAGCAGTAAGCAGTCTGGGTCACAGACCTTATGGGCTAGGATAGTCTGTGAAGCTGAGGGAACAGACACTGAGGGAGTCTCCTTGACCAGTGATTTGTTAAGAAGAAATAGTCGATGCCAGCTCACAATCCTCTCATGCCTGAGTTCTCAATACAGCCTGTTCCACACCTGCAGCAATCTTAAGCATAGGGAGAAATCAAAGCAAAAATCTGAGACTGCTCCTCTGTGTGCTGAGGGCCCATGGGATGTGCACACACACATACACACACACACACATACACACATGCATATATACACACACACTAGCACATACATGCATACAAACACAAACACACGCACACACAAGTGCACACACATGTGCACACACACACAAACACACACACATGCACACATACACACATGCATATATATACACACTAGCACATACATGCATACAAACACATGCACACACAAGTACACACACATGCACACACACAAACACACATTCACACATGCGTGTACACATATTCACACACATGTACACACACATGCACACACGCAAATACATGTAGACACACGTGCGTATGCACACGTACATGCACACATATATATGCACATGCACATGCCCATATATACAATACACACACATATACACACGTGTACACACACATGCACACATACACATACATGTATGTACAGCTCCAGGAACTCAGAGAAAAGGCTCAGAGCAGAGAGGAGAGAACCTTAATGCCAGGGTGGGCTTTGCACCAAGACTATCCCCATCCACCACATGGTCCTTCGGGTCATGACAGGGTGGGAGGAAGAAGTCCCTTCCAAATTAGGAAACTGAGGGCCACAGGGGTGAAGGCACAGCTGGCTAAAGCTGGCGCTCAAGTCCGACATCTGCCTGCTTTTTATCAAGCCACAGCACACTTGGCTGCAGGAGGGGCACTGGCAGCAGCAGGGGGAGGGAGGGAGGAAGGCTTAGACTCCAGCCGGCCCAGGCAGGTGCTGATGTCAGCGAGCGATGCTGCCGTTGGGTTCCGTGTCACAAGCATGTATGTGAACATGCTTCTCCTCTCCTGTGTGTTCTTTACATCAAAGTCAGCACACACTTAGGCAGAAAGAGCCCACGTGTGACACTTCAAATTCTGGGCTGTGTCCCTGCCCTGCAATCACTGTCTTTGTTGCTGGCGTCAGGAAGGAACTGGACAGACCCCTGTGGTCTGACCTTCCTGGATCCTCCCAGACACACAAACATCTACAGAAAGGCTGGATATGGGATGCTGATGAAGGCCTGTAATCCCAGCACTTGGGAGGCTGAGGCAGGAGGATGAGCAGGATATGCAACCAGGATATTTAGAGACCCTATCCTAAATAAATAAATAGGACAGGCAGGGCTAGAGACCTGGCTCAATGGTTAAGAGCTCTTATAGCAGACCTGGGTTCAATACCTAGTACCACATGGTGACTCACAACTGTCTGTAATTCCAATATATATATATAATTTTTAAAAAACAAAATCTAACATTATCATAAAATAAAATGTATTCATCGCTAAGTAATGTAAGGAAGTAAGGGAGTCAGTATTATATAACCACCCGCGCAGGATGGAGAGAATTCATTACCGCGCACACCGCCGGTCTGGTTTGCCACCACGAGCACACAGCTGCTTCACAGTCGCCTCTTTAAATTATTCCACAACTGCCTTGATCACGCCAGCAGCAGGTTCTAACCCTCACACCCAGGTACTCGGGTACATTTACATTAGGAAATCTGCTTTCAGCCTCAAACATGATTTCCTTTCAACCAAGGCAAAATAGTCCCAGTAGGGATTTAACGTGCACCCTGCCCATGCCCGGCAGAGCCCCGAGCATGCGAAAGGAAGCTCTTCGACCCGGGAGGGTTTTATTAGACAAATCAGACACTTTATTAACCACCCCAGGCCTTCTCATAAAAGTAGTCTAGGGCCCCTGAGTGACAGGGACAGAGCCCTCGGGGACTCTGGTCGCTTTATTCTGGCATTAATGAGCGTGAATAAGAAAGAGCCGGATAGTGTCATTTATGACCCTCAAGAGCCCAAGAAAGAGAGCTTCCAGAGGCTCCTCTGGGCTCTTTGAGGCTGTCTAGAAAATATGCCTGGATTAGCCTTGCTACTCCAGTGTCTGTCACTGTCAGCTCTGCCAGACTCCACAACTGGGGCCTGGTGACTCTGGAGTCTGAAGCTCTGGCCTGCTGCACGCGACAAAGCTTCCTGCCCAATTATCTCCAAATGGCTCCGTCGTTCCCTAGGTAAGTGATTGTGCTGCATGGGGGAAAGGCTTCCTGCCTCCTGCCTCCTGCCTCCTGCCTCCTGCCTCCTGCCTCCTGCCTCCTGCCTCCTGCCTCCTGCCTCCTGCCTCCTGCCTCCTGCCTCCTGCCTCCTGCCTCCTGCCTCCTGCCTCCTGCCTCCTGCCTCCTGCCTCCTGCCTCCTGCCTCCTGCCTCTGGAAAGCAGTGTGGCCCAACGTTCCTGTAAACTGAACTGCCACCCCCCACACCCCCAATCTGTAGAATGACCCAAAAAAGACAAAGGTTCTCCTGAGCAGTGAGCTCCTACCACAGGGGGAATCCAGACAGGTTCAAAGGTTGAAGGGGGGGGGGTCTCCTAATGAGGTGAGGGGAAGAGGAAAGGGTCAATCTGGTCCTATGAGCAGGGAATTCAGACTGAAACAGGACC
Organism: Apodemus sylvaticus; assembly: GCF_947179515.1. Taxonomy (NCBI): domain Eukaryota; kingdom Metazoa; phylum Chordata; class Mammalia; order Rodentia; family Muridae; genus Apodemus; species Apodemus sylvaticus. Next base: position 60,813,294 of record NC_067474.1, on the reverse strand, counting down.
TGAGCTCTATTGATATCATCACCCTAGGCTTGCTATGCCGCGGGAACTGAACGCACTGTAGGTGGCTCGACCCTCACAGGAAAGTCGGCACGAGAGGCCCTCCATTTGCAATTATACCAATTATCCACAATCACGACTGAGACTTGTCTCTGAGACCCTGCACAAAGCTCAGAACCTGTGTTTTCTGCCTTCCAGGATGCAGTACCTGCTCAGGGGCTGGGACAGGGCAAGTCCATCTAAAAGGGACCCAGCGTGGAGTTCTGTCACCAGTTCCCAAGAGTCTACAAAAAAGATGAGGGCAATATACCCAGATGAAATGCAGAGCCTAGGGCTGGGACAGGGTTGGGACCTGTTATAGGGCATTGTCCTCTGTGTGACACTGCTGCGGTCTTCTAGAACTCCGAGCAGCCATGACCACATGCACAGGACCCTCGCAGGACAGGAGGAGTCCAAAGGCTCCCACTTGAGATTCCAGCCACTCCCCTCCCCCACTAGCTGCATGCAATTCTGCCCCAGCTGTATGTACATGTCACACACAACCCAGTTCCAGAGACGGGGGCTTCCAGCCCAGTGTCTAGTTCTTTCGAGGCGCAGTCTAGACTCCTTGGGTGGGCAGGATGTAAGGCTGAGCCCTGTTCACCTTACCATCCAAACTCTCCTGACACAGAGCCTCAATTCTCATGGCTGCCATGCTATAACCACCTCTGGCCTGAGCAACCCTGAGAGGCCTGGGTTTCCCAGCTCTGCCTAGCTCCGTTGGTGCTCAACCTCCCTAGTGCTGTGACCCTTTGATACATCTCGTGCTGTGGTGACTCACAACCATAAAATTATTTAATTGCTGCTTCATAACTGCAATTTTGCTACTGTTATAAGGTACAATGTAAATATTTGATAATCAGAATATCTAATATGTGACAACTCACAGGCTGAGAACCACCAGCCTTGACTGAAGTTACAGTTAGTGGAAAGGGTAAGGAATACTTAGCAGGTTCAGCTCTCTCTCTCTCTCTCACCAGTGATTTTTATCCTCAGAGAGGGTCTAGGAAGAAAGATGGTGACTTTCTTCCCTTCCGAAGATAATTGTTAAGATACAGAAAGCACCCGTGTCCGAATGAAATGACCACATCAATCTCTAAGAACAGGCCCGGCCACAGTGTTCTTTAAGAAAACAGCTTTAGGAGTTTAAAGGCAATCGAGAGAAGGAAAGTGAATTAAAAGAAATAGTAATTAAATCAGGAAAGAAGTTTTTGTGAAGGGAATGGTAAAGGAAATTAGATCTGGTAATTCTGAAAAATGTGGCCGGCTTGGCTGGGGGAGGGCAGGGCCTGGGGAGGGAGAAGGGCGGGAAAGGCTGGGGAGCAGTAACTGGGCTGAGGGGCAGTAAGGACAGAGTCTGGAGATGGACCCCTTGAGATCACAGGGCTAGCATGTCCAAAGCAAAGCCTGATGCAGCATGATTGTTTTGGGATCCTCCCAGATCACCCATATGGTCAGTGATTTTTTTTTTTAACAATCCAAGGGCCAATATATAGGTTAAGGTTCATTACGATGAAAGGATGCAAGGCGACCATCTGAGAAGACTCACACAGACCCAGGTGGAATGGAGATCCTGCTCAGGTCTCCTATAGTCTTGCTCTCCTAGGAGGGCCAGCATGCTTCTTTCTCCAGTTCTCGTAGATGTGATAACGTAGATCATGTTTTAGCTCAAAGTTGGCTAGGTCCTTGGATCCCAGGGTTTTTAATTAGTGCTAGTCACAAAGGCCCCCTAACACCTGATGACTGACAAAGTACCATGTCTGGGTTGGGGAGGCGGCTCAGTGCTTAATAGTACTTGTTGCTTTTGCAGAGGACCCAGGTTCAATTCCCAGCACCTATGTGGAGGATCACAACCATCTGCAAATCGGCATGCAGGGCATGCCAAGCCCTCTTCTGACTTTCACAGGCAGAAGGCATACACAGGGTGCACCTACATATGTACAGGCAAAACATTGATACATATAAAATAAAATCTTTAAAAAGCAACAAAATACCACATCCTTAGAAAGAAATGGCATTCAAGAACACAATAACATCCCACAGCCTTATCAGTTCAATGGTTCGAAAGCATGTTTTCAGATTCCAGCCACAGGCTAACCTGCAAGCAAGCCTTTCTACAACCAGAAGATGCCAAGCCGGCCTTAATAACTTATTTTGGCATGATGGTCAAGAGAAGATCTTTTTAGACACATGAACGCAGCACACAATGGCGACTTGAATCTGGCTCCATGAGATGAAAATAATCCCATCAGACCCTGCGGCCGGTGCCGGTGCCGGTGCCAGCGGCAGCGCCAGCCACAGTATCCTGAACTCTGGTGGCAAGAATACCACCCATACTGCTAAGAACATTGGTGTCGGTCGAACCCCCACCAAGGATTTTCCCACAGCCCAAGTTGTCCTCTTGAGTCAGAGCACAACCCGAAGTCAACCCTCCCGACTCCACAATCCACATGGAATCAGGTCTGGCCTCAAAGTACAGCCCTGTTTACGTAATGCGGGGGACATACACTTCTAGAAACGCCACCCTATGCTCCTGCTTTGGGGGCCGCCCTTCTCCAGAGTAGGCTATCCAGACGCAAAGCTGTCAGAAAAATCACGCTGAGGGCTGTGGATCAGAATGTGCTGCCTTCTTGTTTCTCAAAGAGACTTGATAGCCTGGTAGTGGTGGCACACACCCATGACCCCAGCAGAAACAGGCTGATCTCTTGAGTATAGACACACCACAAGCTCCAGAACAGCCAGGGCTACCCAGAAGCAATTCCTGTCTGGCGCCATTCTTACGTGTCTCTTTTTAAACATGTGTGGCATGGTGTGTGTGTGTGTGTGTGTGTGTGTGTGTGTGTGTCTGTGTCTGTGTGTGTGTATGTGTGTGTGTCTGTGTGTGTGTGTGAGAGAGACAAACACAGAAACACAGAGACAGCATGCTACAGCACACACGTGGAAGTCAGAGAACAACTTTGTGGGGTTTGCTCCTGGTACCCTTACATAAATTCTAAGGATAAAATTGGACCACTAGGCATGTGTAGCAAGCATCTTTAGCCTCCGAGCTGTCCCAGAACCCTTGACACTGTGCTTCTCAGTTCTTCTGAAACACACCTGGACCTTTCAGAACAATGTGTCTACCTACTATGGCCTACCACAAAATTCAGGCAGAGGTTGGGGGGCAGCCAAAAGGGAGCCTCAGGAGTTTGTTCTGGCTTCAGGAGATAGTGCCACTGAGTCAGAGGAAGGAAAGGGGAGACCTGCAGGCTGTGGCCCCCAGGGCCTCCCAGGACCTTGCAGCTTGTGTGCTGGCCACAGCCCAGTTCTCTAATATGCAAAGCCCCATGTCCGACCTCCTGAAGCTTCTAAGAAGCCACAGGGGAACAGAATCAGCGACCTGTATGGTGATGAGCGGGTTTCAGACTCAGCTGTGCTCCACACCACTTCTGCTCTGGACTCCTGCTTCGAGAGCAGTACCCACTGGCTGCCCTCCTCCTGTACCAGGAAGTGGCAACAAGTCCGTGCCCGGCGATCCTGGTATGTGGGGACATTTGGGAAACAAATCTTCTGAATGCCAAGCCAGGGTTAGCCACGACGCGAGACACCTTTACAGGCAGACTCCTGGGTTTTGTTTTTCTTTTCTTTTCAATTTTGTTTTTGAGACAAGGTTTCTCTATGTAGCCCTGGTTGTCCAGGCAAGAGACCAGGCTGGCCTCAAATACAGAGATCTCCCTACCTGTGCCTCCCAAGTGCTCCTGAGTGAAGGCATGTGACACCACCACTGGCCTATAAACTCCTATGTTAATGTACCTTCAAAATGCCCTCTCCTCTAATTTTAGTTAAATATTATAATGTAAGCTAAGCATGCCCAAAGGCATCCCTGCCTATCCTCTCAACCTTTTAAACATCTGCTCCTTGATCTTGAGTTAAGCAAACCAAAAATATGTCCCCTTCAATTTTGACCTTAAAATGAGCACATGCAGGAATGGGCCAACCCCTGTAGGAGTACACATAGGTCCCTGGTAAATAACGACATTGCTTTCTTCGATGAAGAGAGAATTGCTTTGGAAAGAGCTGCCCACCGGTGCTCATGCCGCTCACTATTTATATTCATGGAGATGTAAATCCCCTGCAGCCCATCACAACCTTAGAACAGTGAGCTTGTGTCCTCTTGATGGCAAGTGTGTGGTTGTGTGGACCAGGAGGGGACAACGAGATGGGCAGCCTGGGCGGCTCAACAGCAACGCAGCAGAGCATGTTTAACCCTTTCATGTGCGGCTTGCTCAAATTCTGTTTGTTTAGGGGCACAAACTTCTAGATGTTTCCTTAAAGTGAACCCACCTAGACTATATGCAGTTGCCGTCTCTTCCTATGTAGTTCATTTGCATGTTTTATTTTTAATTCCTTCGGCTTAAGAAAGAGATCCAGTTGCCAGACTGACCAAGAAAAGCATTGGCACCAATTTGATCAGATTGGCTGTGTTCTGGAGTCGCCTCTGGTTGGATGACCCACCGTGGGAAAACAAAGTCGCCTGCAGGCGCTGCCTGCGGTTCCTCTCTTCTGTCTCCCCTTAACATCATGAACCTGCTGGCTCTTCTGAACGTACTAACCACTCCATTCTGCTTTCCTATATAACCCTGCTGTCCTCACGCTTCCCTCTCTGATCAACACCGTGCACTATTGCCAGCCCTGATAAGCACTGCCCACCATTACCAGCACTGCCAGTGTGACCCCACTCCCACGCTCTCACCCAGAAGCCCGAGGCTGAGCACAGGTCTACAAGTTTGTCAGGGCAGCACTGAGAAGGAGGGTCAAGCTGGAAGCACAGAAACCTTTATTCAATAGATATGATAAAGAGCAATGGAGAAAGATGCCTGGTGGCAACCCTAGCCTCTGCATGCACGCACGCACGCACGCACACACACACACACAAACAAACAAACATGTGAAAAAAAGTTGATAAAAAAAATTTGGCTAAAGCATTCAATGGTTAGCTACCCCACAAAACATTGTTACTGTCTTTCCATGAAAGCGTACTAATTGGTGAAATTATTACATCCATAATCACCTATGCATAAGGACACCCAGAGGAGGAAAGCAGAGTGCGCACTTCTGCTGACTGTTATGTGGTAGCAGTGTTTTTAAGCCTCAAAGACGGGTGCAGTAGTACCGCCCAGAGTCACCATAGACCTGGCCTGGACCCACTTTCCCTGGCTCTAAAGTTCCCAAGGACCATCTGTGTGGGACTCAAGAGTGTGCTGTCAGCCAGGCCTAGTGGAGAGTGCCTTTAATCCCCAGCACTTGAGAGGCAGAGGTGAGCAGATCTCTGTAAGTTTGAGGCCAGCCCTGTCTACAGAGCTGCAGAGCACCCTGTTAGGAACAAGGGCACGCTCTCTGCGCTCACGCCTGCGCAGGCTCTGCAGCACGTCCTAATGGATGCAGCATTTCAAGCTAGTGCCAACATCTGCATGATTTCAGAATGTCTTGTCAACTCCTGTGGGAGCCCAATCTCTGGAATCTAGACTGGAATGGGCGTAGGAACAGGAGAGGGACACAGCTGGCATCATTCCAGGCCCACCAGGTTCAAGTTAACACTAGGACTCCAAGATGTCCCATTCTCAACTAGTTCGGGGACTCTGGCACTGCCCTAACATGGCGTCTCCAAGGACTTTGAAGGCTCAGCCTAAGCTGATGATAGCACTTCACTTTGCTGGCGTTGCTACCATTAGAAGTAGTTAGAATAGAGCCCACGTCAGGGGCCTGGAAGCGTCTCAGGACCAAGAACACCTTAACTCAAGTAAAGATCTAATGTGTTAGGATTTTACAAGTGCTAAAAATAAAAGCCAGGGTGGTGGCACATGCCTGTAATACTGAGGCAGGAGGATTAAGAGTTCAAGGATAGCCTAGGCTACAGAGGGAGTGCATGCGCGCACACACACACACACATATACACACACACACACACACACACACACACACACACACACACGCACGCGCGCGCACGCGTGCATACATGCACACACACATTATTAATAGTTCATAAGCAATATGAATTTAAATAACAATTTATTGTAAAAGCAGCCTAAGATGTAGTATGCATAAAATTATCTTTCTGCCTAGAAAGAAGCAAATTCTGGCAAATGATATCCCTTGTGGAGGACATAATGCCAATCAAATTAAGGTCACAAGCACGACAAACACTGTGTGACTATACCTGCAGGAAGAACAGTCACACCCTGAAGACAGTGATGGCAGTCACCTGCTGGGAGAGGGCAGTTTTGCAAGATGACAAGTTTGGGGGGCAGATGGGGAGAGCATCCTGCAAGATGTACTGAATACCACTGAACGGTAAGTTGAAAATGGTTAAGACGAAAAATTTTATGTTGTGTGTGTTTTACCACCAAAAGTTTCTTTTCTGATAAAAAAGAAAGGAACAGCTTGAACACTGTGTCTCTCAGCAACGCTATTAGCATTGTATCGCAGAGCCAAATGCAGCTACGGAATACAGGCTGCACATCTTTACATCCAACTCCCAAGCTCCCTTCCTTTCCTTCTGCTGACTGAAGCCTGCCCATCCTGCCAGTGAGAGTGCATATACCTTATAACTCACTGGCACAGAAAACACAGCAGGTTTCCCGCTACCACTGGGGACTGGCCAGTGGGGACCATTGGCTAGCCAAGCCAATGCAGCAAAGAAAGCACCCTGTGTAGTTGCAATATCTGTCTACCCTAGAGTCAGTAGACACAGACACAGACACAGACAGACAGACACACACACACACACACACACACACACACACACATATTTCTTTTCCAAATTAAAGTTAATAACTTTTAGCTATATTTGGTACATCTAACTGGCTATGGGGGAGGGTGGGAGTCTATCATGGAATTTATTGTCTTTTTTCCAAATGAATCAAGCTCTTGTTTTCTGTGTTTCAAAAAATAAAAACACCTGTTTAGCGCAATAAGAAATGCATAGAATCCAAGAAAACCAGTTTTCCAGCCATTTTCCCCCAAATAAAATGTTTGTTAAGATTTACAAGTGCCAATTCACTGATATGTCACCCTGAGAAATCCTTCACGGAGCTGGCGAGACAGCTCCTCGGGGCGTGGAGCTGGCTGGGAAGCCTGATGATCAGAGATCCAGAACACACGAGGTGGGAACAAAGAACCAACCTCCCCAAGTGTCTTTCCACCTCCCCACGCGCGTGCCCACCCCTCCCACACACAACCAACTAAATGCAATTTTTAAAGATGACTCTTGTGAAGAGACATACTGTGTAGCATGTGCAAAGCTCTGGGTCTGATTACTTGTGGCATAAAAGACAGGAAACTAGTTGGAAAGAGGCAGGAGCCAGCCAGCAGAGAGCAGGAGAAGGCAGCCGTGATTAAATACTTCAGGCACACAGAGAACTATCAGTGAGAGCCATCATTTGGTACAACACACGACTTAAAGCAACCAAGAGGGAGGGGCACATACCTTCATCTTTCAAGTGTGACACTCGTGTCTCAGGCAGCTGAGCCACCTGATGTGCACACTGAGCTCAGAACCCATGACCTCTGCAAGAGCAGCCACGGCTCCAGGCCAAAGGCTGATTTTTCGTTTTTAAGTCTGCGCATCTGTGCGGCTGGAAGGCAGAGGCTGGTGTTGGCTGCTCTGACCTGGAGTCGCAGTTTCGAGCCATCTGACGTGGGTGCTGGGGACAGAGAGCAGGTCTTGTGCGGGAGCGGGTCTCACCACACCCTGAACAGCCGCCATGCCCCTGGGCTCAAGATGTTTTTAAGCTGACTCCTCAATGCATGTTTTTATTCTACTTATTTGAGGGCATACCCATATTAGGACTCATGTGGAGGCCAAAGAGCAGTTTGTGGGGATCAGTTCTCTCCTTCCACCATGTAGGTCCCAGGGACTGAACTCAGATCATCAGTCAGGCTCTTTGCCCCACCTGGGCCATCCATCCATCCATCCATCCCCATGACCTGTTTTACACATGTAAAACTTGCACAAATCGTCAACACTGATCCTGCTGGACAGCCACTCCCTTATCCCCTTCTCCCTGGGCCACTGGCTCCTGGACTGCCTTGCTGGGGTGACTCCCGGAATAGCAACTGGTGTTTGTACTCAGTGGGCAGCACAGGTGAAGACAAATCCCAATGCTTACTTTTGGACACAATTATTTAGATAGTAGTATAAGTGCTGTCTCACTCCTATTACAAAGTCTTTAGTTTTTAAAATGAAAACAAAATTTTACCAAAAAATCCAATTTCTCAAGTCAGTTTTTTCAAAGCGGGTTTACAAATGAGAGGTCAGTGGGCGGAATCCCCAAGGGACACCTGGACAAGAGACAAAGCAAACCATTGCCTAGATTTTAGACACAAAGAACTGAATGAGCCAGGCCTGCTCCAGGGGTGGAGACAGGAGCACGGCAAGTTCCCAGAGTCTGGGCTACACAGCGAGACCCCATCTCAAAAAGTAAAAACAAAACAAAGGAACAGAATGAGCAGACACCCAGCTAAGATTTTTTAGTTTCTGCTTTCTTTGACTCTTTACCCTCGCACCACCTGCCTATACACAGATCCCGGATGGCAATCCAAGGCACACTTCTTGAAAAGCAAGTACCCAAAATGACAGTCAGCAGCACAGAAATACCTTGGGCAAAACATGCCAAGGCCAATTAGAGCATCTTGGATCTGAGTGACTCCGTGGCTGTAGGAGGAACTGCCAACCCTGCAAAGACTGAGCTCCGTAGGAAAGACTGCCCACCTATTCCCTGGTGAGCCTGCAGGCAGAGGGCCTCACAAGAAAGCATCAGCAACCAGGCTCCATATAAAGCAATGCCGAAGTTTATTAGCCATAGAAAAAACTGATTTCAAATCAATTCTTATTCTCTGTAAAATAATACACATGAACAGAAAATCAGAAAATCACTACACTTTTGGTCCAAGATATGTTGGGTTTTTTCCTTCTTCTTTTTCTTCAGATGACAGATGGATGTTGCCCAATCTACGATCGCGTGTACTTGCCCCAAATGTGCAGCATAAATACAGAAGCGATGAACAGAAGACTCATCACCAGCACTGGGACAGGGCCCCTGGGAATGAGAAGAGAAGGCGGGCTTACTTCAGTCTCAAGGCAGGCTTACTACTAACGACTGCCCACGGGCAGCGTGGGACCTTGTTCAGAGCCCCCACAGGGCTTTCCAGAACTGACACTGGACAGATGAGCATGGTCAGCGGCTGTGCTGAGATTGGAGGAGGGATGGTCTCCTCTTCTGCTAAAGCACAGCACATTCTACACAAACGAAACCATCTGATGGCCTAGAGATAATCCCTCAGATATGCTAATTTTGTGTGCTTTATAAGTTCTACAATAAAAAGAAAAATTTCCTAAACTCAGAGGTGCAAAAAATCTATTTGCAGACCTTCTCAACTTAACACGTATTACAACAACCTTTCCTGTCTCACTACAGTATATGAGACATGCAGATGAATTACCACACACTGCTTTTGAATCTATGATCCCATTTAACCTGCACAAACTCATGCATCTCATGAGTGAGACAAGCATTAATCTCACCTTACACATGAGGAAACCTGAGGCTCAGACACCCAGGATACAGAGGCCTGAACATCTGCGCATTTGCCTTGTGGAAGGTCTTTTTGTTTCTTTTGTTTTGTTAAGACAGGATCTCTCTGTGTAGACCTGACTATCCCAATACTCACACTGAAACCAGGCTGGCCTTGAACTCACAAGTCCACCTGCCTCTGCTGGCCTGGTACTCTAAAGTACACTAAAGGTGTACACACCACACCCAACAATCTAATCTTCGCACCACATTGCAGGCACTGTGCACTAAACTGACTTGTTGTATCCATGGGCTTAGCGTAGACAGGGAATAGATTTCCTCCATCTGCCTTTCTTTGAATCAAACACTGCTATGAAGAACTGCTTCTGAATGCACCCACGCTGTGAACATTACCGCAAGCACTGCCCTCCCAGCTGCAACTGGAGGCGGAGAAAGGAATCCTTTACTCATGGGGCATTACCGGAGCAGGGCCAGGTGAGGTGCAGTGGGGTCAGGCTGGATCAGACTGGAAAATAAATACTACGGAGATCAAGGCCTCTGCTACGTCATTCTGCAGTTTGTAGTATTAGAGAGCAGGAGGGTTAACATGGTGTGAGCTCCGCCACACTAGTTATCTTCCTCCCTTACTGCCGGGCACACACTAACGTCAGCCGGAGCAGAGCGGAAGAGCCAGCTCTCGAGGGGCATGGAGGGAGGCTGCCTGGCATTCACAAGCTTGCCTGTGCCCGTTCCTGACCTTCAAGTCTGTCTCCCCATCTGTAAAGAGGTGATACAGCACCACCTTAGAGCTACACACACACCTGGCAGGCTTGCGGCAGGGTCTCAGGAAACAATACTGTCAACCTGAAAATCTTCACAGAATACCCAGGAGGAGCCAAAGACAAGCTGGAAGGTGCTGGCAGATAGACTTTAGGTAGGACTTCTCTACTGAGACCGCTCACCCGCGCACCCACGCACATTTCTCTGACATGGTTAGGATACTGCTTATGAAACTTCAAGGGACAGTTTCTAACAATTCCTGCAAGGACCACCACAACTGAAGAGCTCGAAGGGCAGGCATGAGCCAGACTAGCCCATATAAGGGTTTCCCACCTTTCTGAGGAATTTAAAATGAGTTCTAGGGCCACTGGGAAGAGCAAGGAAATACAAGGCTGTTCCTCCAACACTAAGACAATCACCAAAGGCTGTCAGAGCACCACCAGCTCACACCCCCCACACACACACAGAGATGAAGAAATGCTTCAAAAACATATTCTTAGAAGATGACAGTGGGGGTGGGGAAGGGGGGGGACAACACTAGCCAGGCCTGGTCACATAACACCTGTCGTCCCAGTGCCTAGGACTAAGGTAGCAAGAGTGGGTCCAGATTAGTCTGGCTGGCTACACTGTAAGACCCTGCCCCCCCCCCCAAAAAATGTAATATGAAAAAATTTCAATAAATGAATTAAACCAAATCCCATAAGTTATAGGGAAATCTTCATAAACTAAATCTGTAATGGAAGCCAAATCAATTAAACTAGCTGAATTTTTGTCTCTTTTCTACCAGACAGGCAGTAGAGGAAGGTTGGGTCCCAACAGTCAGGTCTGCTCTGCCGCCTACCATTTGTGTCTGAGTACCTCACTACCTCTGAGACTCCTTCCTCATCTGCAAAATGGCGCAGTTCCTACCTCAGGAAGGCTGGTCAGATCAAAACAGAAAAGATACTAAGTTTTCTTAAAAATAGCAAACACTACAAAGGAGAGAGGTTTGCTGTTGTTATCCTCATCCTTTAGCCCCCGGTTTAGTCAGGAAGAGCAGGCAAGGGTGCTGTGGTACCAGACAACCTGGCCTAAGACATAAATGAGGCACAGGGCAGAGCTGCCTGTCGGTCAGTCCTCCTCAGAGGTCCTGAGTCCTCCCAAGGCTAAGCTTGGAAACTGATGTGTTCACCCCTGGGTCCACCCACCCTCCCACAGCAAGGAGGCCAAGGAGCTTTGGGTAACATAACATAACGGGAGATTTCCATTAGGCTGTAGCAATATCAGCTTCTGCCTCAAGACAGCTTTGAAAAATCCCCCAATTCCCATTCAAATGTTCCCCCCCCCCCCCCCGGGTCTCGGTGTGGGGCAGGAGAACCAAAAGAAGAGCGATTTCCTCTGAGGAAGCAGCTTCCATCCAGGTCCTGTTCCTGCTGTTTACCCTGACAGGAGGCTCCATCTTTAAATCACTCCAGAAAGGTACCCTCTGGCACCTTAATCGGTCGGTCAGTTGATGAGCAGGGAAGCCAGACCCAGCCCACCAGGCACATGCAGCTGCAGGGTATCATGTCAGACCCAGCTCCCACACCTCGGTCACCAGGGCACACAAGTCCATTGCTTACACTTTGAGCCCCGGGGAATCTTCCGTGTAGAATCTCCACATTCCCCCTGTCCCTGCAGAGGTGCTGCGGCCTGCGCTCCGGGTTCCACAGCTGGCATTTTTTCTGTAAGGGGCAAAAAAAATAGTAGGTTTACTCAGAAGTCCTTCTAATAACATACTATATGCTTCTAGTATACAGGCTTTAAAAAAAAAAAAAAAGAGCAAGACCTTCTTTACTAGAATAAACTCAAGCCTACTGTTGCCTCTCTGATCTTATGTTCTAGGACTGAGTACTACCTGTCAGGTGGCAATGTGTACACTAACTGCCTTTACCATACCTTGCCTTCTCAGGGGACAGTGTGACTCATAGGGACAAGTGTCTTCATAGGGACTTCTGGGAAATAAACCCATCTATAAATGCCCTTAATTTATATAAAATTTCATTTTAAAGAGATTATTTGAAAAGATGGTTTAAAATAACTGCACTTGCTTCAAAATTAAGAAAAGACATTGAGGGGCTGGAGAGATGGCTCAGCAGTTAAAAGCACCAACTGTTCTTCCAGAGGTCCTGAGTTCAATTCCCAGCAACCACATGGTGGCTCCATCAGAAGACAGCTACAGTGAACTCACATACAATAAATAAATAAATAAATAAATGAATAAATAAATAAATAAATAAATCTTAAAAAAAAAAAAAGACAGAGAACTGTAATTATATCAAGGTCCCCAAAATGGGGACTACAAGTGATGAATGAGTACTCTGTAACATGCATGAGCTACTTTGATATACTGACCGTCAGTCTTGGAGGAACAGGGGTAAAAAGCAAACTTGTTCTTTTCAAAAGGATGATGGCTGGTGCACAGAGCCATCATGGCAGACTGAAGACATGGACACTTAGGAACAGACACAGACCCAGACTCAGACTCTCCTAGCAACAATCCTCCTGTAGGACGGGGCACTGCCCAACCCTGTGCTAGAGTGGCAAAGCACGGACCCGAGCACTGGGTGACAGGAAGAAATCCAAAAGAAATCTTTAGCTGTATAATTATGCCACAAGTGTTAAGTATGAAAAAAGAACGTCCTGTCTGGCAAATCCCAATCCTCTCTCTATTCAACCCCACTCCTGTGGGGGCTGCTGACCCACCTCACCCCACCGCAGCCTTGGCATGACATTCTGAATGCAGAAATCCTGTCTAGAGCCAAGGAGGCACATCCTACCACAAGTGGACGATTAGAGCCTTGGTCCAGTATGACTCCAACTGTACTCATGGCAACTCTGGCGGCAGTCAGTACCCATGATTTGCGTCTACTCTGCGAGTGAATGACATTTCAGATACATTAGTTATAGGCTGCAGTAGCCTGGAAACATACAACTCCATGTATGACTGCTTCTGTGGGAAGGCTGATTGTAAATAACAAAAAAAGATGTACGCGGTGTGCAAACGCCTCCCTGGGCAGGCATGTCACTAATCTGGAAAGTGGGGACCTGAAATCTTCTCTGTTTATAAAACAGGAGTTGCAGGTATGGCCAAAGATAAGCCAGTGCCACATGGGAAGTTACCACCTGAGTCACAACTACCACCACCACGTGCTTGCCACTGTCCGAAGCACAAGCCCTGAATTTAGTTCTCTTCAATGCTGGAACTTCAAGACCCCTACAGAAAGCAGTAGGATTGGTTGTTGCTGTTACTTCTGCCACTGGCAGTGGGAGAGAGCAGAGAGAGGATCTGAAAAGCAGAGTCCACAGAAACACCAAACTGGGCTCACAATATGCCTCAGTACCTTAACTGGGACACTAGCTGAGGTGCCTAACAGGGCCCACTTTAATTTCATAACTTTCAATGACGTCTACATCTTCTTCCCGCACTTTTAACCAAATGCTGTTCACCCTAACCACGTGCATGCTTTGGTCTACCGCTATGGCTGCTGGCTCATGCTGGAGAGACCCCAGTTCACTGACCCGCCCAGCCACTTGCTGTTCCTTTAGCCTGGGAGGCCCGTCTTCCCCAGACCAGCCTGCCACTCGCTCCTTGCACCTTATGGGTCTCTATGAGCCACTCACCCTGAACACTCTTTCCGAACTATCCACCTTGCCTCTTTCCTCGCCCAGCTTCCCTAATTTGTTGCCTTCCTCTCTTGAAATGCCATGACCTATTTATTTGCCCTGGTTTCTCATGGCCTCCACACTGGGAAGAAGCTCACAGCACCCAGACAAACCCTAGCTATCTTTCTTACAAATACACTATCCACTGTAAAGCAAGGCTCGACATGACAGACCTGTAGCTATTATTTCAGAACTGTCTTAACATCCCTGACTATTCCACCATCTTAAACTTGTAATTTCCATCACTTCTGCAGGAACACCGTAAGTTGGCATCATCCCGTGGCAGCTTCCTTTCCCATCGTACTGTGCAGAGCAAGGGCTCCAACCCCAGCTTACCCTTAAATCCCACACACTTCTTCTCTGAGGCCTTATTATTACTATCACATCATTCAGAGAGATAGAAATGGCACACTACAGAGCCCAAGTATCACTAACCATAGCTTCAACTTCTTCTCAAAGAATGGACATATTAGATAGCCAACAATGATCACAATCACCTAACCATCAACAAGTTTCTAGGATGAATTTTGTACTCTCCGTGCATATCACACACTCACTAGCATGTGTGAATGAATTCTGTACACACCATACATATAGCCACTGGCTGTCTAGTATTACAGGCCCTACAATACCAGAACCTAGAAGTCATCCTTATTCATAACCTTCAAAGTTACATCTGTCACCTCACCTGTGCACTGGTTGCCTCATTTTTATTTATTATCTTTTGATAATTTCATAATTAGGTACCTTCTGGTTCCCTAAGAACTCTCAGATGGCCAAATGTCCCTACTAATTCCTCTTAAACAAAAACCAAGCCCCCAAACAACTATACCCACCTACAAGAGTAGACCCAAAAGTCTCTGAAATCCCAGCTAGCAACAGCAAGCACCCCAGGCCCATACAACCTAAACCATAGCTCAACATCCTTTCCCTGAATATCTTAGTGACAGAACACTCACAATTCCTCGGGGTCATCTTGCGATTTCTGACAGTTCTATTACAACTTCCCCCTCTGAGCCGCAACCTGTTACACATATGTCCAAACCACCTAGCTTAGATTGCAGATTTAGATTTTCTACTGCAGTCAGCAAGTCCTTCACGTCCTCTTTTGCTGTTGTTTGTGTTGTGCTTGGTGGGTCGTGCTAGGGATCACAGCCTTAAACACACACGTTAGGCAAGTTCTCTATTACTGAGCTATCTACTCAGGATACCCTGAAGTCTTCCTCTTCACATTCTTAAGGGTAGCTTTAAAGTACCCCTTTGCATTTTCAAGGTCTACTCCTCTCTACAAAAACTCTTATTAGTCATCCGTCAAACACAGCAATATGGCTGATTCCTTCAGTCAACATTTTATTGTGGTAGGATTTAAGACAGGAGCTGGGAAAGAGGGCTTGGGTTCTGCCAAAGCAGAGGAGACAAACATGTAGACATAAATAGTGGTATACTATTACAACTATAATACTAGCACATAGGAGGTGAAGGAAGGATAATATAAGTTCAACCCTAGGTTGTGTGAGACTGTCTAAAGAGAAACTAATAATGATAATAATAATTATTAATAATGGTAGTGAGTTCAGAATTGCTGGCTCACAGGAGGGAGAGAGGAGAGGCCTGGATCCCTCTGAAGGCCTCCTTTTTTAACAGGCAGCACCAGAAACTTACAGAGAAGCTAAGGGGAAGAGTAACAGCAGGCTGGAGGATGGACAGTGGTGGAAAGACAAAGCAGAGGCTGATGGCTAAACTGGCGGACAGAAATGGAGGAAGAAAGTAGTGAGGTCTTCCTGTGAAGTATGGCATATACATCTGTACAGACAAGTCACACCAAATTAAAAAAATTAAAAAGTCTCTGGAGGTCTGTAAATAAGCAGTGACATTTAACAGGGGAGACGCTAAAGCTGGAGGAACGGCTGAGAGGTTAAGAATACCTGTTGCTCCTGCAGAGAACTCCAAATCAGTCCCCAGTACTCAAAAGGTGGCTCACAATCACTCATAACTGCAGTTTCAGGTGACCTCCAAGGGCACCAGGAAAGAAAGTGATGTACTCACACACACACACACACACACACACATATGTGCATGCAACACATACACACACGTACAAGATAGACTTAAAAAGAAAGACACACACAGCTGGGATAGGGACCCTGGGTAAAAGACTGCTGTGTAACACAAATTTTGTTAAACTGAGTGTGTATGGGACCTTCATATGGAAGACTGAGAGGTAAAGCCTCAGACACACCAGCCTTACACCAACCCTTTTCCTAAAGTTGTTACAGATCCTTGTCTAATTTAACTTACCTATAACTAAAGTGGCGCGTGCAGCTCATCAAGGAGAGGAAAACCATGCTTCCCTTCTAAAGGGCCTTTAATTAACTGGATGGCCACGTCAGCTCGGGCTCACCCGGCCCTTATGAATCTTCCCATCCTGGAACTCCTTCCAGCATTGCAAATTCCTGGGGTCCTTCGCCTCTCCCAGCCATAGCAGGGGCCGCCACCATCACCACCCCACTACCACCACCCAGCCACTTACCTCTGGCGGACAGTGGATCCCGCAGCCCGTGCGGCCACCGCTTTGCTTGGAGAGCGCCCAGAGGAGCCCACGTTGGTGCCACTGGGCGTTGGACCCGGCTGCAGAGAGAAGCAGACAGTGAACATCGCGGGTCGGGTCCTCTTCACACCCCCGACCCTACACCCACCCGAGAACCAGGGAAGAGCAATGAGGTCCCAGAAAGAGAGGGAGAGCAAGACGGGCTAGTGCGCCCCAAGAAAGCGGGAACCGCGCACCATGTTAATGTCTAAGAACAGTGGGTACAGGAGGCAGGAAGAAGGTAATCGGGAAGTTGCGGAGCACTCAGAACACTAGTAGTGCCTGGCTCTGGGACCGCCCCCGGCCGGCTGGCAGGGTCTTAGCAGACTCTAGGATGTCGTGGCTGTCCTAATATATGCCTGTAAAAATTATGCTGAGAACAACTGGGCCGTGTGAAAGTACAGACCTTTCGCTTCTTTTATTGAATTTATTTAGCGTCTTTCATATGGTCAAACAACGCCAAATTGAAAGCTTTGGACAAGTTCACACGAGAAAGTAAGTCAGGCATTTTCTTAGCGCCCACAGATTTATCGCTGATGTGTCCTAAACTGACGCAGGCGTAGTTGCGCAGGGTCGGCTTTCAGCAGCCAGCAGGGACCAGGGGCGGAGCTTTTCGGAGCTTGCAGAAGCTCGCGCGGAGAGCGCAGGCGCGGCTGATCGACCATGGCCGAAAACCTGTACCGAGCCCGTTCCCGGGTTTACAGCCCATCTGTGCTGTTTCTGCACCCAGACATGGGTATAGGCGGTGCCGAGCGGCTAGTGCTGGACGCGGCGCTGGCGCTGCAGGAGTACGGCTGTCAGGTGAAGATATGGACCGCGCACTACGACCCGAACCACTGCTTCCTTGAGACTCGCGAGCTCTCGGTGCAATGCGCAGGGGACTGGCTGCCTCGCAGCCTGGGCTGGGGCGGCCGCGGCGCCGCCATCTGCTCCTACGTGCGCATGGTCTTTCTGGCGCTCTACGTGCTGTTTCTCTCCGGGGAGGAGTTCGACGTGGTGGTGTGCGACCAGGTGAGGCCGCCACTAATTCTTGGCTGGGGGAGGGACCTCTGATCTAGGTTTTCAGGAACTGTCCAGCAGGAGTCCCCAGGGAGAGAACGGCCACCAGTTTTAGTATGGATAGACCCTTTAAAATGGCAGGTCGCAGGGACATCTCTTCCCCGCCCCCTTCCTTTCGTTGAAGATCCTTGAGATAGGGCTGACGTGCCTACATTTTAAATGTTTAGCCTTGGGACTAAAATGATTGGATCCCGGTGGTTGCTGGCATTAACAGTCGCCTTCCGGCCACACCTTGTATGTAACTCTATTTACTCTTCTTCCTTCTCTGTAATTCCTTTTGTCTCTGTTTCCACGTCCCAGCTATCCCACCCTCTCCAGTCTTCCTAATACCGCCATTCCAGTACTTAGCAGTGTTGTGGATTAAAGTCAAACTAAGCATACCATGTCCCCCATTAGAACTTTACCACAGTCCCCTTTGGTCTTTGGAGAAAAATCCAATTATTTTGTCTATACAAGTCCTGAGCTTGCATATGGAAACCAGAAGTCAGCTAATCTCCACCTGAACATTGGAATCAGGCTCTCTCGCTGAACCTGGAACTGAAAGATTGAGCTAGACTTTTGGACAGGTATGCAAGCAATACCCTGCATTCCTGGACCCAACTCCTCACACACACACACCCCTTTTTTTTTTTTTTAAATCGAGAAGTAATATTTACCCAGGAGTAAAAGATCAAATCAGAAGTATAATGTAAAAATTCCCTGTCCCCATCCTTGAGAGGGCCACTGTCAGCAGGGCCTTCTGCATATTTCCAGAAATGATGTGTGGCCATGGTAGTATATGTGTCAGTTTCCTGCTGCATCTTACTTGTATATAACTAAGATTTGTTTTACCTGCCATTGGACACTTTGCTTTTGTTCTGCAAAAATTTGAAACATCTTGCTTATTGATATTCAAGATCCACATCAGTCTCTTCAGTGGCTGGAAAGTCCCCTATCTGTAAATATTCCAGTCTTCCCTAAAAGGCACTGACATTGGTGTGTGTGTGTGTGTGGTGTGTGATCCTAGATGTGGCACTAGATGTGACATTCTCACACTTCATTCATCTCACTTCTTACACAGTGCTCTGAGGAAACTCCTGCGAGCTGTGGTCATAGAGCAGTTCATTGTAAATGTCAGTAACACTTCCCACTTTACTTCTAATGGTGTCACCGTATTCTCCCACAGTCTGTACTTGGCTACCCAGGGCTCTAATCCACAATGGATGCCACTGTACTCTAACCAAGCTGACAGGTGGAAAGAGCCACCGTTGTTCCAGGGGGTCTTTAGTTCTGATCCTGAGCCGCACTGCAGCACCTGAGGAAGCTATATGCTCATGCTCGTGGTTAATGCAGACACTTACCCAGATGCTATGGATTCCGTAATGCCAGGCAGCTAGGCAGCCGGAATAGGATTGTGGCCAAGGTGGTTGGGGCGACCAGTCACTTACCTACTGTTTTACCTTGGTTAGGTGTCTGCCTGTATCCCGGTGTTCAAACTGGCCAGACGGCGGAAGAGGGTCCTATTTTACTGTCACTTCCCAGATCTGCTGCTTACTCAGAGAAATTCAGCTCTGAAGAAGTTCTACAGGGCCCCCATCGACTGGATCGAGGAATACACCACGGGCATGGCAGATCGTATCTTGGTCAACAGCCAGTACACGGCTTCCGTCTTTAAGGAGACCTTCAAGACCCTGTCTCACAGAAATCCTGATGTCCTCTACCCATCTCTGAATATCGGCAGCTTTGACTTGGCTATTCCTGAAAAGATAGATGACCTAGTCCCCAAGGGGAAACAATTCCTCTTCCTCTCTATCAACCGCTACGAAAGGAAGAAAAACCTGCCCTTGGCGCTGAGCTCCCTAGTCCAGCTTCGTGCTCGGTTGCCATCTCAGGAGTGGGAGAAGGTTCATCTGTTCATGGCTGGTGGCTATGATGATCGGATCCCAGAGAACGTGGAGCACTATAAGGAGCTGAAGAAAATAGTCCAAGAGTCGGACCTCGAGCGGCACGTGACCTTCCTGCGGTCCTTCTCAGACAGACAGAAGATCTCGCTCCTCCACGGCTGCCTGTGTGTGCTCTACACGCCGAGCCATGAGCACTTCGGCATCGTCCCTCTGGAGGCTATGTACATGCAGTGCCCGGTCATCGCTGTCAATAATGGCGGGCCCTTGGAGTCCATCGTCCACAAGGTCACCGGGTTTCTGTGTGAGCCTGACCCAGTGCACTTCTCAGAAGCCATGGAGAAGTTCATCCACAAACCATCCCTAAAGGCGACAATGGGCCTCGCTGGAAAAGCCAGGGTGGCAGAGAAGTTCTCCGCTGATGCATTCGCAGATCAGCTCTACCAGTATGTCACCAAACTGGTGTAGTCGGAGAGTGTGATGTAGGGTCTGTATGCTACATGCACTGCAATCCCTCTTAAGGGTTGTAGAAGGCACCTTTGAAACCAAAAGGGGGGAACAAAGGAGCTAGAATCTAGTGCTAGTGAGATTTTTTTTTTTTTAAGTAGACTCGAGTCTTGAATGTGAGCCACCTGCCCACCACACCTACCTGTCATTTTCTGGAATATTCTTAATGCTGTAATCATTCCAAGTCTCATCAGTATTGTTGAAATCAGTATGGTGGAAATCTGCTGCTAGCAGACTATTTTAATTCTATTTTTCTGGATTATTGTTCCTTTATAAAGGTTTAATCATCCAGTGCCTTAATTGGCTTTAGTAGTTTGTGTCTTACCATCGTCACAGTCAGTTGATTTGACTTCAGAGTGTAGTGGGAACAGGGCCACTGTGGTTCCCATGCTCAGTTTACTTAAAGTGTTCTCTAGTAGCTGCTAGGAAACTTTTGTTGGAATTATGGCTGGGTCCATAGAGAGAATGCTCAGTATTATTTATTGTTTTTGGTTTTGTTTTGTTTTGTTTTTTGTTTTTACTGCAACTTGACAATAAAAGATGTTTGACATCAGAGGAGAATAGAACATTAGGTCTGGGCCTGGTGCTCTGACTTCGTCTTGTTAAATAATTAAACCTGAAGTCGGAAGACTAGGGTAAACCGGATAGTTGACATGAAGGAATATCATCACACACATTTTGGCTTACCGTGTCAGAACTACACACGCTTGGCCTTATTTCTTTGAGCCTGTGGCAGAACAGTATATTGAGGCAGGAAGCAAAGACAGAAAGGGTCTAATATCCCTTTCTAGAAAATATCCCCTGATGGCCCAATGCTCTTCCATTAGTCCTCACTGCTAACCGTCCTGTCACCTCTCAGTAACAATGTGGGCCGGAGACCAAGGCTCAGGGCACAGGCCTTTGGGAGCTGTATTAGAGTTCTCCAGAATAACAAACAGCACTTACAGAATGAATTTACAGAAGAAGAACGTCTTACAGGCTTCTGTCCAGCCAATCCAACAATGAACAGAAAGTCCAGAAATTCAGTAGGTGTTCAATCCATGAGGTCGGATGTCTCAGCTGGTCTTCAGTATACACTGGAATCCCAAAGTAGGCTCTAGTGCCGGGGAAGGGGTGGACTTGCTAGCAAGGCAAGGACAAGCAAGCAAAGAGCGAAAGCTTCCTACTTCCATGTCCTTATATAGGCTGCTAGGGCAAGGCATGGCACAGATGAGAGGCCTGTCTTCCCGCTTGAAGATCAGGATTAAAGGAAGAGAGAGCTACCAACTTCAAATTAAGCAAAAATCCCTCCCAGGTGTTTCCCTCCATTGTTAGATTTTAGCTCATTCCAGATGGAATCAAGTTGACAACCAAGAAAGGCCACCACCGGGGACACTCCACGTCTGAACTGTGCCGAGCTTCGTATTTTAGACATGTTTCTTAATGTTATTGGCGTCTCCAGCCCTCTTAGTGTTTGTATTGTATTCTCTGCAGAATTTAGCATGCCAGTGTTTCCTGTCCTTCACGTAAATGCCTTCGTGTGAAGCTTGCTTGACGCTCCCCCCTTACCTCTCAACTCCCCTATCCCCGTGACACTGCCCAGTAATAACTGTTCGTTGTTGTTTACCTGTTGCTTGTAAGTGCAAGTATTAAAGCAATTTTAAGGCTAAGTTCACCTGTAAGAATATAATAAATACCTGTAATCAGATGGTCCAGTTTATGGTTGCGAGCACAGAGCCGGAACAGCCCGCCTGACTTAGAGGGTCAACTTCTTCATCTGTGTAGTGGGATAATTGCCCTGTCATACTTCCCTGGAAGGTTTATTGTGACAGATTTTGACAGTAGACACAGTGCAGAAATAATACATGGTATAAGTGTTAGCCTCTACCTTTAACCTTTGGAGGTTAAAAATGCCTAGAAGTTCCTTGTGAACTCAGGCTACAGTGAGAGACCACTTTGTTGAGTCTCTGTAGAGATGCAGTTTTAGTTTAAATCTGTATCTCAGGAGTATTTTTTCCAAGCACAATAGCAAAAAGGAGCTTCACCAAATAAGGATGTCATGCCTCGTTCTATGGGATTTGGTTTCCCTAGTGTTTCGGGAGATCCAGTAAAGTAGGTCTTCCCAATTTTGTGGTTTGGTTCATATATTTGAAAATTACAGCCTTTTGGGGAAAACCTGATGGCTCTGACCCTTTGATTCAAGACTGGTGGAATTGGTTGCATGATCTTCGATAATGACTCACTGCAAGCACAAAATCTATTGCTTCTTTTGAGTGTTTAGCATTCTAAAATGAACCCTGTGTTCCTGACACTTGTCTTCCTTGTCCTGAGGTTGTGGATAAACAGGAAACGTCCCAGGCCTAGACAGACTGCGGAGTCCTACCTGCTCTGAATGTCTTGATTCTAGGCTCCTAGATAAACGGCTGACAGTGGAGCTTTCCCCATGGGGTGTCCAGAACTTACAAGACTGCATTCAGTAGAGAAATAGCGCGGACCTCTGGAATTGACTTGTGGCTTCATCAGTAGAAATTCTAGCATTAGGGAACCAGCGCTTTTCAGCATACTGCCAGAGATGCCCAGTAGACATTCATTTAATCCTCATATGAAATCCAATGCCCCTTTGCAGATGGAGGGTAAACTATTTGCTTCAGCGCAGCCTGAAAATTCTGAGGCCCAAGCCCCACCCTACCTGCTTAAGTCTTCAAACTCAATGCTTGTCCACCTCACCCCTCCCTCCACAGCACTGCTACTGTGCTTGCTTGGCCCCTGGGCTCACAAAGCCTTCATTGTTACTTACCACTTGATCCTTGGGTGGTCTGAGGTTGGTGTGATTCTCCATCATCCTCAAAAGGCCCAGACAAAACCACAACCAAGTGGACTCAGTTGAAATGCATCAGAGCCAGGGTTCAACCCGTCTTGCCTCTAAACCTCAGACTGGCCGGGATTTCTCAGTTTGCCTGAGACATGAACACCACATCCCTCACACATGCACACCCAGTTAGGGTGAGGAAGGCCGTATACACAGAAGATACGAACTTGCTCAGTGGCAGGCTGTGTCATTGCTGTTCTTCCTCATGATGTCCCCATGGCCTCTGATCTTTTCTGTGTGGTCTAAAGGCTTGTAGAGCTCACCCTGGGTTGCCATGTGTCCTTCATAACATCTTTCAAAGGCAGTTATAGGTACCTTGAGGGTGGGAAATCAGATGTATATCTGGAGAAGTAGTTACACTGTAATTGAAGCCTGGGGCCTTAGTCTTAGTTTGGGTTTTATTGCTGCAAAGAGACAACCATGACCATAACTATTTATAAAGAACACATTTAATCGGGGCTGGTTTACAGTTCAGAGATGTAGTCCATTATAATCATGGTGGGAAGCATGGGGGCGTGCAGGCAGGCATGGGAACAGTAAAGGTTGCTGAGAGTTGATCTGAAGACAACAAAGGAGACTATATACCACACTGGGCATAGCTTGAACATAGGAGACCTCAGAGCCTACCCCTGCAGTGACACACACTTCCTTCAACAAAGCCACGCCTACTCCAAGGCCACACCTCCTAAAATGCCACTCCCTGTGGGCCATGCATTGAAACACATGAGTCTCTAGGGCCATACCTATTCCAAACACAACTGGGTTTCAGGACAGCCTAGGACAAGAGTTTCTCAGTTGTGCCCACGCCTCTCCACCACCTTCTAAGCTGCTGCAGGAACCTGTTTCACTCTGCCTGCTCTGCATCAAGCACCATTGCCGCCGCCCTTCACTCACTCACCCAGTCTGTCGTCCCGTCCCGAGTCTCAGCCGCTGGCAGCAAGTCTTCACACCTGTCACTAACTGCCCTGAGACTTCCTTTCTGTGCAGTGCAGCGCCCGGAAGCTGCCCGACACCCAGCCTAGTTTGTTCTTATGCAGGTGAATAGCAAGCAGGAGAGAGGGAAGCCGCCTGTCTGAAGGGACAGCCGCGGCCCTCCTTTGTCTCTGTGGAGCCCTCTTCCAGCATCTCCACCACACCTATACTCACTTATCTCTTGCACATCTGAATTTGCTCCTTCATTCCTAAGCCCAGCTCAGCCCCCCTGCAGCTCTGTGCCCCATGGAGGGCCACCCTCTGGACGGCAGCACCGGTACATCTTCAGGGTGGAAGGTAAGGAGCTTTCCCAATGGCAAGTAACTGAACAGATTGGTTACACAGCCAGTGTGGAATGTGAGAAGTAGAGGTTAGGGGAGGGGTATGGGGAGCATTCCAAGCCACCTGGAGCCAAAGGTGCTCGAGCCAGCAGCTCCCCAGGATCCATAAGGCCAGGACCATGAAGGGAAGAAGTCTACAGTAAAGGGGACCAGGCTTTATTGTTTTGCTTTATTGGTTTGTTTGGGGTTTTTAAATTTTGTTATGTTTTCTTATTTTGTGTTTGTTAGTTGGTTTTTGTTGTTGTGGTGGGGGATTGGTTGGTCTTTTGGGGGGGAGGGTTTGGTTTGTGAATTGTTTGTTTTGCTTATTTAGTACTAGTGGAAAAGCTAAGAGTCCTTATTTATTACACAGTGTATACATGTACTGAAATTGTTCTTGCCATAAATATGTGAAACTAACATAGGACAACTAACAACTTTTTAAGCTAGGTATAATGGCATGCACCTTGAATAACAGCACTTTAAGAGAGAGAGGGGGGAGGGAGAGAGAAAGAGAGAGAGAGAGAGAGAGAGAGAGAGAGAGAGAGAGAGAGAGAGACCATGAGAAAATTCAGTGGGTTAAAGTTCTTGCCACCAAGACTGACATCCTAAATTCAGTCCCTGAGATCCCCGTGGTAGAAAGAGAACTGACTCCCACAAACTGTTGTTTGATTTCCATACCCATACACAAATAAATGTTAAAAATGAAAGAATTTAAATTATGAAGCAAATTTTATATTAAATATAGTGGTATATGACTTTAACCCCAGCACTTGGAAGAAACAGAGCTGGGTGGATCTCTGAGTTCCAGACCAGCCTGGTCTACATAGCAAGTTCCAAATCAGCCAGTATTCTACAGTGAGACCCTGCCTAGATATCTAAATATGTTAAAAGGATCTTGCCTTTAAAAAAAGAAACTGTAAAAACAATTCTCCTGGTCATTTGTTTTTACAGCATACTATTGGACATTGATGTGTCCAACTAATGCCTTGAAATGCACATTACTATTTATAATAATTTCTTATATTGTTATATATTGAGATTGCTTCAACATTTTGCTATCATAAGCATCTCAGTAGAATGATGACAGATTTAAATTCTAAAAGCAAATATTTAAAATTTTTGAGCAGCAAAACTGGAAGGCAAAAATAAGAAAAAATAAAACACATGAAAAGAAGATTGCAGCAACTGCCTGACATCACACACACATACAAGGATGCAGTTCTCAAAGACTGAAAATACCTTGCCCTCAGTGATGGTTTTAGAACCAAGTTACCGCATTAACCAGCTCAGATCCAGCTGCACTTGGGTTTACTTTGCATTGTGGAATATAGAAATCTAAGGATATTTCGGTTCAATAGAGTAGACCAGAGTCGCATGTGTGGTCCTGGGAGCAACCCCCTGGAATGCTGAGCAGTGTGGCCCTAATGCTTGCAAGTGTCTCTAAGCAGAAGAGGGGATTTCAGAAAGATACAGGGAGAGAAAAATTAGTCATATGCAGGAATGTCACCAAACTTGACCTTTTAAGTGATCCACTTAATGGATGACTTAATGCCCACTAGAGCACACTTTCTGTAATATTCTGTAACCTTTCATAGTAGACAACCTTCAGATCAGGGAACATGGTCCACAGCAGCAGATAATCCTACTGATTCACCAAAAGGGAGGCAACCCTTTCTCAGAAAAGATGTCAGAGAAGGACTGCTGGGCACTCTTGGTTCACAGGACTTCCCTTGCTTCAGCAAAGGAGCCCCAAAGGCGAGTAGGAGATGTCATCTGATGTGCTACCTTCAAGTCCATCGGCTAAGGCCAGAACCCAAGCAAGGCCACCTAAAAGTGTGACTTATCCAGCCGGGAACAGAGCAAGGAGTAAGCAGAGGGCTACAAGCAAGCTGTCCCCAGGAGCTGTGCAGACAGAGCAGGTGGCTCCCCAGTGCTCAGTGTGACAACCCCAAAGGGCTTTGACAGCCATCCCGCACTGCCAACTTACACTGCACCCTTTGTTCTCAGGACCCATCTTACCAATGTGTGCATAGGACCCGTCATGCAGGAGACTGGAGAAAAAGAAACGATATTAGCAGCTTCAGACTCTTGGACTTCTTTAATTCTGCCGGGCTTCACAGTTTTACTGAGACCCGACTGTTTCTTTGCTCACATTTAGAATCATATTTTACTGTATCTTAATCTCTGTACGTTTTCACACGTTTATTTTGTGTATAGCAGGGCATGCACACATGCCGGGTCACACATGTGGAGGTCAGAGGACAACTTGAAAAAGTCAGCTCTCTCCTCCTACCATGTGGGTTCCAGCCCTGGTGTCAGCCTGTCCATCTCTCCAGCCCCCATACCTTAGTTTTGATATTTTTTCCATTTATTTTCCTTTTATTGAAAATAGGTTCTTGGGCTAGAGAGATGGCTCAGTGTTTAAGGGTACTGACTACTCTTCCAAAGGTCCCGAGTTCAATTCCCAGCAACCACATGGTGGCTCACAACCATCTGTAATGGATCCAATTCCTTCTTCTGGTGTGTCTGAAGACAGCTACAGTGTATTCCTTTACATAAAATAAATGAATCTTTAAAAAAGAAAATAGCTTGTTTTCTCATACAATGATATATCCTAATAAGTTTCCCAACCCTCTACTCCCAATTCCTCCCCCTCATTTTCCCTCCCCTCCAGATCTACTCCCTTTCTGACTCTCATTTGAAAAGAATAGGTTTCTAGGAAATTACAAACATAACAAAATAAAATATAATAAGATAAAGCCAAAACTATCACATTAAGGTTGGACAAGGCAACCCAACATAAGGAAAAGAGCCCCAAGAGCAGGCACAGGAGTCAGATTCCCACTTGTTCCCACAGTCAGTCCTACAAACACGCTAAGCTGAAAGCAATAATACATATGCAGAGGACCTGGTGCAGACCCATGGTGCAGACCCATGCAAGCCCTGTGCTTGCTGCTTCAGTCTGTGAGTTCATATGAGCCTTAGTTGATTTAGGGGGCCTTGTTCTCCTGGTGTCTTCCATCCCCCACAGCTCTTATACTCTTTCTGCCTCCTCTTCTGTGGGGTTCCTTGTGCTCTGAGGGGAGGATTTGATGAAGTTCTCCAATTTAGAGCTCTGTGTTCCAAGGACCTCATAATGTCTGGCTGTGGGTCTCTGCATTTGTTCCCATCTGGTACAGGAGGAAGCTTCTCTGATGGTGGCTGACTAGGACACTGCTCTATGAATATAGCAAAATATCATTGGGAGTCATTTTATTGATACTGTAGACCAGTAGTGTTTGGTTTTACCCTAAGTCTCTGGTCTGTCTAGTCTCTTGTTCTTGGCCTACTAAGCAGTGACTTATATGGATTCCTTCTCCTGGAGAGGGTTTACATAAGACATTGGTTGACTACTCCCCAAGTTCTGAGCCACCATTGTTCTAGTGTATCTTACAGGGAAAACACATTATAGGTCAAAGGGTTTATGACTAGGTTGGTATTTACTTTACTTTCCTGGTAGCCTTCAGAGAGTCTTCCCATACCAAAGTCACTGGAACACAGGGTTGAAGGTTCCATCCATGTAGACACCAGCTCAATTCTTTATGTTTAATGAGTTGGGTGGGTGTTGTCCCTGGTAATGGGTCAGTTTTTAGAGAGTAACACATTGTCTTAGCAACAGCATGGGTTGTATGGGGATTTCCATAGGACTCTCTTAGTCAACAACTTAATTGAATGCAACCCAATAGTGACTGGAGCTTCTTTGGTGACAAGAAATGGCCAGCTGCAATTCCATATCCTCAATTATTAGGAGACCTGATTAATACTGTCATCCATATATTTGAGGAAATTTCTACTGCACTAGGTCTCCACAGCATTCCACAAATGCCCCTCAATTCCAGCTGTATATCCCCACATTCCATTCCTCAACCCCATCTCTTCTTCCCTACCCCACATAATCCTCCTATTCCTATCCCCACCTGTCCACCCATAACATTTATTCTGTTTCTCCCTCTCAGGGAGATCCATGTGCCCCCACCCCTCTATACCTTACCTGCCTGGGTCTGCAGATTGTACCTTGGTTATCATTTATTTAATGGTCAATATCCACACGTAAGTCTATACATACCATATTTAACTTTATGGGGCTGGGTTACCTCAATCAGAATAACTTTTTCTAGATCCATCAATTTACTTGCTAATTTAATACTGTCATTTTTAATAACCAAATTAATACTTCATTGTATAAATGTACAATTTTCTTTATCCTTAATTCTGTTGAGAGACACTTAGGTGGTTTCTAGTTTCTGTCTATTATAAATAAAGCCACAATAAACTTGGTTGAGCAAGTGTACTTGTAGGATTAGATCCGAGTCTTGGCACCAATGTCATGATTATAAAAAGAGAAATGGGCATAAGAATATGTCCGATGGGTGTAGGGGGGAAGGGGTGCCTCAGTGGGCCCATGCCAAGGCAGCCCTTTCCTCCTGAGGGACCAGACACACTACAGTATAGTATAAAATAGAGTTTATTCAGGACATGGGGAGGGGAGTTAAGAGGGTAGTAGAGGCAGAGAAAGGCAGAGAGAAGAGGAGAGTAGAGAAGTAGAGGTCGGCCATGACCACGTGGAGAGAGGGGAGAAGGGAAGGGGAAAGGAAGAGCCCAAGAGGGCAAGAGAGAACAAGAGAACAAGAAGATAAGAGGATAAGAGACAGAGGAGGAGCAAGCATCCCCTTTTATGGGGCGACAGACCTATCTGGCTGTTGCCAGGTAATTGTGAGGAGGAACATACCTGACTCTTGCCAGGTAACTGTAGAGTGGAACTTAGACAGAATCCTAACATTTTCGGTATATATGCCCAAGAGTAGAATAGCTTATCTTGAGGTAGATCAATTCCCAGCTTTCTGAGTAATTGCCATATTGATTTCCATCGAGCCTATACAAGTTCAGACTACTCTCAGCAATATGTTAGAATTTTGGTGGGAATTGCATTGAATCTGTAGATTGCTTTTGATAGGATGGCCATTGTTATTATATTAGTCCTATTTGTTGTGATCATAAAAAGAGAAAGAGGCATAAGAAAATGTCCTATAGCATGTGGTGAGGTGTGGGGAAGGGGGTGCCACAGTCGGCCCATGCAGAGGCATCCCTTCCCCCTGAGGGACTAGCCACACAATGGTATAGCACAGAATAGAGTTTATTTAGGGCGTGGAGAGGGGAGTTATGAGGGTAGTAGGTCCAGAGAAAGGTAGAGAGAAGGAGAGAGTAGAGAAGTAGAGGCGGTCATGACCACGTGGAGAGAGTCTGGGCAAGGGGCAAGAGAGGAAGAGAGCAAGAGGAAGAGGAAGAGAGAGGAGAGGCAAGCAGCCCTTTTTATAGTGGGACAGGCCTACCTGTCTGTTGCCAGGTAACCGTGGGGGTGGAGCTTAGACAGAATCCTAACACTACTGATCCATGAGCATGAGAGATCTTTCTATCTTCCAGTATCTTCTTCAGTTTCTTTCTTCAAAGGCTTTAAGGCTTTAATTTTTTGACATACAAGTCTTTCACTTGGTTGACTAGAGTTACCCCAAGATATTTTATATTATTTGAGATATTGTGAAAAATGTTGTGTCCCTGATTCCTTTTTTTCAGTCTGTCATTTGTATATAGAGGGGCTGCTGATTTTCGTGAGTTAATCTTATATCCAGCCACTTCACTGAAGGTGTTTATCAGCTGTAGGAGTGTCCCAGGAGGATGTTTAGGGTCATCTATGTATACTATCACATCATCTGCAAATCAAGATATTTTGACTTCTTGCTTTCCAGTTTGTATCCTCCTTGATCTCCTTCAGTTGTCTTGTTGCTTTAGCTAAGACTTCAAGTCCTATATTGAATAAATACTGAGAATACACAACCTTGTCTTGTTTCTGATTTTTGTGGAATTGCTTTGAGTTTCTCTCTGAGATTGATATTGACTACGAGCTTGCTATAATTTTCCTGAATTATGTGTAGGTATGCACCTCTCCACTAATTTATCCAGGACTTTTAACATGAAGGAGTATTGGATTTGCCAAAGGCCTTTTCACTATCTAACAAGATTCTCTCTCTCTCTCTCTCTCTCTCTCTCTCTCTCTCTCTCTCTCTCTCTCTCTCTCTCTCTGTGTGTGTGTGTGTGTGTGTGTGTGTGTGTGTGTGTGTGTGTGTG
Organism: Apodemus sylvaticus; assembly: GCF_947179515.1. Lineage (NCBI taxonomy): Eukaryota > Metazoa > Chordata > Mammalia > Rodentia > Muridae > Apodemus > Apodemus sylvaticus. The sequence continues at coordinate 60,782,905 of NC_067474.1, read as the reverse complement.
TGTGGTTTCAGTTGATTTACCTGGTGGATTACATTTATTGATTTTCTTATATTGAACCATATCTGTATCTTTAAGATGGAGTCTACTTGGTTATAGTGAGTGATCTTTTTGTTGTGTTCTTAGATTCAGTTTTCAAATATTTTATTGAGTATTTTTGTGTTTATATTAATAAGACAAATTGCAATTCTCTTTTTTGTTGGGTCTTTATGTGATTTGAGTATCAGGGTAACTGTGGCCTCATAAAATTAAATGTTTTTATTTTGTGGAATAACTTGATGAGTTTTGGTATTAGCTCATCTTTGAAAGTCTAGTAGAATTCTGTACTTAAACAATCTGGCCCTGTATTTTTTTGATTGGGAGACTTTTAATGACTCGTTCTATTTCACTACGTATTATAAGTCTATTTAAATTTTTTGTCTGGTGCTTCTGTAAGTGGCACCAATTAAGAAAATTATCCACTTCTTTTAGAATTTCCAATTTGGTGGAGTACAGCTTTTTAAAGCATGTCTTATGGTTCTCTGGATTTCCTCTGTATCTGTGGTGATGTCCCCCTTTTCATTTCTGACTTTGCTGATTAGGATATTCTCTCACCACCTTTCAGATTAGTTGGGAAGGGTTTGTCTATCTTGTTGACATTCTCAAAGAACCAGCTCTCTGTTTCCTTGACTCTTTGATCCTAGTTGATGGGTTCCAGGCCTCAGTTTGATTGTTTCTCGCTATCTCCTCCTCTTGGGAATGATTTCTTCTTTTTATTCAAGAGCTTTCAGGTGTTTTATTAAGTTTCTGATATGTGATCTCGCCAGTTTTGCTCTTTTCTTTGTTTGTTTTTAGGTAGATACTTAGTTCTATAACTTGACTCTTAGAACCACTTTCAATATGTCCCATAAATTTAGGTATACCATCTATTCATTCACATTGAATTCTAGAAAGTCTTTACTTTCTTTATTTCTGTCTTGACCCATTTTTGATTCAGTAGAGAGTTGTTCAGTGTCCATGAGTTGGTAATCTCTCTGTTGTTGTTGATAGCCAGCTTTAATCAGCAGTGGTGGTCTGATAGGATACAGGGAATTATTTCTGTTTTTTTGGTATCTGCTAAGACTTGTGTCCAAGTATGTGGATAAATATGTGATTTCAGATGTATTAGTGTTTATTTTACAAACTTGAGTACTTGAGTGTTCGCTGCATAGATATTAATAATTAAAATGTCATCTTGGTGGATTTTTCATTTGTGAGTATGTAGTGTTCTTCCCTATCCTATTTGTTTGTTTGTTTGGGTTTTTTTTAAGTCTATTTTGTTAGTATGAAAATAGCTACACCACCTTGCTTCTTAGGTCCATTTGCTTAGAATATCTTTTTCCAACTCTTTACCCTGAAGTAATGCCTTGATGTTGAAGTGTGTTTCTTGGATGCAGCAGGTTTGATTCTGTTCCATATCCATTCTCTTAGTCTGTATCTTTTTTGGGGAAGGGGGAGTGGCATTGAAACGTTTGATATTGAGAGATTATCAATGACCAGGATTGTTGATTCCTGTTATTTTTGGTTGTGGCGATGTGTAAGAGTGTTTCCCTTTTGATTTTGCTGGCCTAATATTATTTATTCCCTGTGTTATCATGGATGTAATTGGCCTCCTTTTGTTAAAGTTTTTCTTCTAGCACCTTCTAGAGGGCTGAATTTATAGATAGATGTTTAATTTGGGCTTTATCATTGAATATCTTGTTTTTCCATCTATGGTGATTCAAAGTTTTGCTGAGTATAAGTAGTCTCAGCTGACACCTGTCATCTCTTACACTTTGCAGCACCTCTGTCTAGAGCCTTCTGTCTTTTAGAGTCCCCATTGAGAAATCAGGTGCAAATCTAATAAGTCTGGTCAATGTTACTTGGTCTTTTTCCCTTGCTGCACTTAATATCCTTTCTTTGTTCTCTGTGTTTAGTGTTTTATTACATAGTGATGGGACTTTCTTTTCTGGTCTCATCTATTTAATGTTCTGTAAGCTTCTTGTACTTTGATAGGCATTACCTATTTTAGGTTAGGAAAGTTTTCTTCTATGATTTTGTTGAAAATATTTTTATGGGCCTTTGAGTTCCTGGGAATCTTCTCCTCTGTTCCTCTGATTCTTTGGCTTGGTCCTTATTCTTTTCCTTGGTCCCTGATTTCCTGGATGTTTTGTGTCAGGAGGTTTTTAGACTTAACATTTTCTTTGACCAATATGCCATTTCTTCTATTGAATCTCCAACTCCTGAGATTCTCTCTTCCATCTCTTGTCTTTTGTGTGAAGCTTGACTCTGCAGTTCCTGTTAGAGTTCCTACATTTTTTTTTACTTCAGTCTGTGTTTCTTAATTGATTCTGTTTCCATTTTCAGGTGTTGAACTGTTCCATCCATTTCCTCCCACTGTCTGTATTGACCTACATCTCCTCTTTAAGGATCTCCATCATCTTCATAGAGTGGTTTTAAGGTCCTTTTCTTGTGCTTCAGCTCTGTTGGACTATTCAGGGCCTGCTGGTAGGATAGCTAGGTTGGAAACATATTACTCTAGCTAATATTGATTGTATTCTTACCCTGGACTCTGTGCATCTGATACTGGGATGACTATAGGTCTTGGTTTTGGCTTCTGCATTTGTCTATTAGGTAGGTGTTTTGTGCCTTGGTTTGTCTTCTCTCTGGATTTTCAGAGAGTGTGATGGCTGTGTGGCACAGGTAGAAATTTTTCTTTGGACATGATAGTTGTATCTACTGGGGGTTCCAGGTAAAAATGTGTTTCTGGGTATTGGGAGCTGATTGATAAGCTATTCTCTGCCAATGAAATGAGCCAATTTAAGCCAAATTAAAGTATATAAAGGCAGGTTTAATGGGAAGCTGCTCTCAGGATAATTAACTGGTCCCAATGAACAAGGCCAAGGAAGTCCCCATGGGGAGGGAGATGGAGGGGAGGAGGGAGAAAAAAAGAGAAACCATGAACATGCAGGGAGAGAGAAAATGCAGAGGGGAGAGACCAAAATGTCTGGATTATATAGGGAAGGGCCCAGTCCCGAAGGTGGGAAGTTCAGGGCAGAAGGTAGGGTGTGCCAGCCATACCCTGTAGCAGGTAGGAACTAAGGGATACTAGGAGAGCCTGGAGGCTGGGTCCAAATGTGCACCCCCAGCCATTTGTCCCAAGTCTGAATCCCAACACTGACACTTAGGGATCAGGCTAGGCAAGGGCCTGAGGGGATTCACAAGAGGAAGGAGAGCAGAGGTTCCACCAGGGTCTGCTTGTTTTGTTTCCTTGGGATGGGGCTGTCAGAGAGGTTGCTCCAAAGGGTTCATTATACTCCTAGGGATAAGACTGGGGTGGGGGCAGTAGTTTGGATCTAGAGAACAGAAAGAGAAGGAAAGATGTACAGACAGTGTCCCTGCTTCTCTGGAAGATGTTGTCTATATGAGTTAGCAGAGAGTACCTGCTTATTTTGGGGGTATGGGTTTGTTGAGTTTGGGTTTGCCTTGACTGGTTGTTAAAGACTACCGCAGTTTCTCTAACTGTAGCTGTAGCTAGACAAATGGATATAATCCTATTTTCCTTCTGAAAGACATTTGCTTTCCTTTTCTTGGTCTTTGTCTCCCTTGATGAATGAAGTTATCTCACTATTTAATGGAAACACTTTATTTCTGATTTTTTTCTAATGTTTCACACACATGTAGTTTGTGATAATATTCACTCTATGACACCCTCTCTAACCCCCTCCTTCTCACTCTGAACTCCATATTCTTCCCAACTCATACTAAGAGCATGGGGAATCTACCAGCCACTGTACCACTAAAATGAAGGAGAAGGAGGGGGAGAATGAGGAGAGGGGGAGAATGAGGAGGGGGGGAGAAGGAGGAGGAGGAGATTGATACCACTAGCTTACCAATCTTAACTGCTAACATCTCAGGATGGAGCAGGGCCTCTCATGGACGCCTTCCCTAGCCATGATGAAATGTTAAGGGGACCCCTTCTCATGGAGCCCCTGGGAAGGTGTCCACAGCCGTGTCTGTTCACAATTGCAATTGCGCGATCTAGTTAGCAGTTTTCAAAGCACTGCTCTCCACCCTCCTAGTTCTCTCTACGCCCGCTTGTGAGATATTCCCTGGGCCTTGGAGCAGACAATCAAGATGTCTAACATGTGCTGTTGTGGTGAACACTCTGTGTTCACTTAGTCTCAGCACTTCGACAAGACATGTCTCTATGGTAACCATGGCCTACTGCAAAAAGGAGCATCTCTGCCCCAGTTTGAGAATGAAATTACAGGTCATTTCTCCATGCATCAGCAGGGAGAAAGATTTGAATCATTTCATTTCAAGTGTGAGGATGTATTTTCTGTGACTGTTTAGACTTGTTTCAATGCAGTTGGTTCCATGATCTGTAGTAGTTATCATCAGACACTGAGTACACACTTAGCCACACTAATCCCTTTCTATTGAATGTTTGAGTTGTTTTTCCCACAAGAGAATGTACAATATGTGTGTGCATATTTCTCATTGTCTTCACATTGTACATAAAAGTTTGAATCACATTCTTTCAAAACTCTAAAATTTTCTACTATCATCCAAGCCAAGTTTTCCTATTAAATATTGAGGAACTAAGCTGCAAAAAAAAAAAAAAAAAACAAAAAAAACAACAAAAAAAACAGTTTCTGAAAAAAAAGGGGTTCTATGATTATTTAGGTGTAGGATAGAGTCTACTCAATCATAAATGTGTCAAAATAGCTAAAGGGAGGCCAAGAGAACACTGAAGCTATCAAAATTGTTTGACTTTATTTCAGAGTATCCGCAACTATTTGGTCTGAGCATGGTGGCGCTCAGGAGGCAGAGGCAGACAAGTCTCTGTGAGTTCAAGGCCAGCCCAGTCTACAAAACAAGTTCTAAGACAGCTATGGCTGTTTGTTGCACAGAGAAATCATGTCTAAAAAAAAAAGATGAGGGTGAGGGGAGGGGGAGAGAGAGAGAAAGGGAGAGAGAGAGAGAGAGAAAGAGAAGAAATGGGGATGGTAACACATATTGAGTTCTTACTGTTACAAGGTGTTCTGGGACTTAGCCTGGGTACAGCAACTGGCTTGATCCTCACATTAGCCCTATGGGATTGGTAAAAAATAAATCTGTTTCAACAGAAGAGGAATTGAGATACAAGAGCCTTAATAAAGCTAGGAAATCACAAAGCCATGTTCAAACCCAAGCAGTTGATTTCCAAACCATTTCTTCTTTTTTTCTTTGTAGCCATAGGATGTCACATAAGGGAAAACAAGCAACCTCTTCCCTTCTTCAAGTCAGAAAAATGTCTAATTGCCCAAAAATAGTAAGGGGACTTTCCACCACCAGAAATGCACCCTGCTCAGTCACAGCCTGGCTGCTGCTTTGTGGCAAAGGCACTTTTAGAGTGACCTGATTATCCCCCGTGCGGGTGCTTAGGCTCTGTTGTTGGCCAACGTCCAGGACCCATCTCAGAATACTCCTCACCTCATCAATTCATCCTCCTCAACTGACGGGCAAAACAACATCCACATATTCATTGCACATCTGTGTGGGCAGATTATACATTAGCAATTCAAATCCGGCTGCTGCACCGGCCATCCCTGAAAATGCGTCTGTTTGGGTGAGATGCCTTGTTGTCTAGGATGGATAATAAGGCAACTCGAGCTAATCTTGAAGAACAATCAGCCCATCTTGCGAAGGTGACTGACTGTGTGTGTTCTTGCCCTGGCAGCGTCGGAACAATGGCCCCATAATGCACTCGACTCAGCTGGCAATGAAGTGCCATCCTGATTAGTAGCCCTGGCTGCTGTCAATCACCACAGGATGCACCATTGTCCTCTGGTCCCCAACACAGTTTATTTACAGGAAAACAAAGGCTTTGGAGGGCTATGGCGGCTTCCCAGAGATTGCAAAATAGATTGAGCTGTCAAGCACACAAAGTAGATGAAGATTAATGAGTTGTGTGGACAATAAATATGAAGAGATGACTATGAATATGCTAATGGGCATTATCCATATACACCGTAATTGCTACCAAAATTAAAAGGTGGCATGAAGAAGATGGGTCACTGGGTGACAGGGACATAATCTTGGATGCTTGAGACCTCACCCCAGATAAGGTTCTCTACAGGTTTCCTTTCCTGATTAAGCCATCCCTAAGCTTCGTTGTCCACCAGCTGCCTCTGTGAGCTCCTTTGAAATGAAGCAAGGGTCAGGTGTGGAGGGGAGCCAGGCACAGAGTTAAGTTAGGGAAAGGTGTCATTAGAATAAGAAAGGTGCTTATCAAAGGCAAGGAGCTGTCAGACTAGCTCTGAATCCCCTGGGACTGGATTGATGAGGGAGGTCACTTCAGACCCCAGGCCCCTCTCCTCAGAGCCACTGGGATAATTATGAATACCAGAGTGTTATTTAGATCACCTTTCAGGGGGGCAGTGGGTGATTCCTCAAAGTATTTTATTAGGCTCCATTTTGAGTTATATTTTAATAAATGTAATTTGAAAAAGACATTTCAAAACAGCTAAAATTTTGCTACTAGGGAGAATTTGATTTGGAGACACGTATGGTGTGGCAGAGCCCAGGTTTGCAGCGTGCCCTCATGGTGGTTTCTTCCATCCTTTTAGCCGTACTTGTGTTCCTTGTCCTCACTCAGAACTCAGATTTCCTGTTTTAGAAATAAGGTCTCCCTGGCTGGCCTCAAACTTACGGTAATCCCCCTAGTTCAGCTTGTCCAGTGCCAGAATTTCAAGCGTGCACTGTCACAGCTGACTGGACTTTTATCATTCTTCACTCTTATAATACCAAGCTCCTTAGAGAAATGGCTGATCTCAGGGCTGATCCTAGGTTGACACAGAGCTACAGTAGAGAAACCTGGAGCATCATAAGGCTAGAGGGTAAGAAAGTTCTTTGAAAAATACAAGCTCACATTCATGGGGGAATCAGAGAGTATCAAAGAAACCCAGGACCAACAAAACAAAAACAATAGTATGTGTCCTACAATGAATAAAACAAACATCTGGGAGTCCACACCAATACACATAAATGATGGAATAAACATGTAAATAAATGGTACGTAATGGTATGTAAATAAATAGAATAGTCTCCCTTACAAACAATCCCAATAAGTTAGGTAGACAAAGGATGCAGAGGGTACCTCTCCAGTCTCCAGTTTGAGGATGGCAAAGTTACTTCCTTATAAAAAGCACATGAAGGAAGGTGACAGAAAAGAGTAATTTAGTAATAAAGAAAGTTACCTCGCCCAGGTGACCAAGGTCATAACCTATAGTGAGAAGTTACTTCAACAGGATGTAGCCTTCCTGACATGATATGATGTCACAGGACAACATGGCACGAGAAATGCACTTTGCCTCTCGGGCTTCTCCACAAAGCAAACCCTGAGAGAAAAGCCTCAGATACATTCTGCCAGAGAGACATCCCATGAAACAGCCTCTAAAGAGCCAGGGTCAGAAACAAGGAAAGCTGAAATTGTCACAAACACAAGGAGACACAATGACCATGTGGAAGGCTCAACCCTGTGTCAGATCCTGGGGACATCAAAAGCACAGTGGGAGACAGATAAGCACTAAGGAAATCTGAGCATGCTTGAACACTGATTAATGATAAAGACCAGTAATGTTTCCTGAACTATAACGGCAGAGTGGTGCAACAGCGCGTGATGACAGTAATAAACAAGTACTATGATGTTCCCACAAACACACCTCGCTGTCTGTCCTAGTCAGAGTCACTATTGCTGCAAAGAAGCACCATGACCTAAGCAACTTGGGGAAGAAAGGGTCGATTCAGCTTACACTTCCACATCACTGTTCATTATCAAAGGAAGTCAGGGCAAGAACCACGAGGCAATGGCTGGTGCTGAGGCAATAAAGGAGTGCTACTTACTAGCTTGCTCAGACTGCTTTCTTATAAAACCCAGGACCACCAGCCCAAGCATGAAACTACCCACAATGGGCTAGGCCCTCCTTCATCAATTTCTAATTAAGAAAATGTTCTATAAGCTTACTTATAGCCTGATTTTATGATGACATGTTCTCAATTAGTGTTCCCTCCCCTCAGATGACCCTAGCTCTTGTCAAGTGACATAAAATTAGCAGCACAATAGTTTTTTGTAAGTCTTTATATGTCAAAAAGACTTACAAATTGGTCAAAAAGACCATAAAATTATTGGTTTACTTAGAAAAGAGAGTCTACCATATCTTTCATATTCAGCAGAAGCAGGTAGTTAGCCTTTTTGTTTGTTTGTTTGTTTGTTTTAAGGAACAGAATTTGCTTCCATAACTTTCTGGGGGTTGGTGGGTTTTAGCCAGAATCCCCATTTGTAAGCAGTGGACATCTATTCTTGACTTATTTATGAGCAAGAAACTTAGTGCAGAATATTGGGCCACATACAGTTTATGAGGGGACCTAAAATCAGCTATGGTATCTGTGTCGCTGCGACAGTGCTGGTGCCCTGGAGACCCCACAACTGCCTTGCTAGCCTTCTGATGTCATTTTCAGATCAACCACTATACCTGCCACCTAAGAACATGGCTGGGCCTCCCATAGCTGCCCGCAGCCCTGCCAGCATCCCTTCTGTGGATTCCTAGTCAGGACGATGAGTCTGCTTAATGCTTATGGCCCTGCTGGGCCCAAGGGAGATATAAGCAGATTCCATCTGCAGCTTTCATGGTGGAGGATGGGGACAGCCAGCGCTGAGTCACGAGAAGCTGAGTTTCCCTCACTTCCAGCCTGAGGACACAGCAAAGCCAGGCGGAGAGCAAACAACTTGAATAACTGGAGCAACTAGGGAAAAATTTTAGCAAGGAGTAATATTTTTCTGTCGCAGGATTATCCCTGTCCAATTACATTAGGGCAGCAGGAGGCCTGTGATTGGACAGGGAAAAGGGAGGCAGCACTAAGAGTTGCAGGGACAGAGAGCCTCAGAGGGAGAGAGGAGGAAGGAGAAGGAGAATGGAGGCAGACATGAACCAGGGTGGCTTGAACCAGCCACTGGTAGTTATGATAGCATAAGGTTAGAATAATTGGGATAAAGCTTTTATCTTTATCGATTAGTTCTGAAATTGCTGTGTGGCATCTTGTAAATTGAAAATTTGTTGATACATAAATCTGATTAGTTAATTATAAGCTTATTTTTGGCAACAATATATCATACGAATACCCAATGCCCTGTGGTCACATCCATTACCCTCTCTTGCCCCTTCCTGCTAACCTCCTTCTTCCCAGGTGGTCCCTCTCCCAGCCTCATGTACTTTCTTTCTTTTCCTCTCCCCTACCCCACCCCCCCAGTCCTAGGCAGTCATGGCTGCCGTGGCTGCTAAGGCTGCTCCGTACTCATGCCTACAATGGCCGTGTCATATGGAGAAAACAGTGTCACACTACTCTCCTCCTCATACTTTGGTTCTCATGATCTTTCTACACAGCCCCTTTCATGATGCTCCGTGGGCCTCCACTTGGGACTGAACACCCAGCAAAACATTCCTAGCACTTTGTCAGGCCCTGCTTTGACTGATGGCCACAGCAGAGAGAGGCTTCTCTGGCCAAAGCTGAGACCTTCGATAATGAACGGGTATAAACATACATATACTGAGAAGGCATTCTGACTACATGTCCATTTGGCAAAATATCCATCATGGATCCTCCCATAAGGACTGTGACCTCCCTAGCCATCCAGTTTTGACAGGTCTGCAGTGACCTGTCAAATGTTCTTCCTTATGTTCTTCCTCAGATCCAACCAGGGAGCAATTGGCTCCCCCTAGAAGAAGACCCATGCATAATTTAAATGACTCTCTACACCTTGCCAAATCACCTTAGTGACCACGTGATCAGAGCGGTCACTATGGAGACCACAGTACTTGTGTTTTTCTTAGCTTACAGCCCTCTGTGGTGTTACTAGAAAGAAAGCCACCAATCACCTCAAACTGAGATGGGGCTTCTCCCTGCTTAGATGACAGAGTTGCTTGTTCCACTGTCTGACTTTTTCTGGGGAGACATTTTTTTTAAATCTTTTTATTCCAGATTGAGAGGGTACTCAAAGCACAAGGAAAAAATCCCATCTGAACTGATTAGTATTGATTAACTTGACAGGACCTAGAATCACCTAAGAGACCCGTCTCTGGGCAAGTCTGTAAGGGAGCTTCAGATTAGGTTAACTAATATCAGCAGACCCCACTCTCCACGTGAGCCCCTACTGGCCAAGTCCCCAGACAAAATGAAAATGAGAAAGAGAGGTTTAGGTATTGTCTTTGTGAAAGATTCTGTTGCTGTGATAAAACACCATGACCGAAACGAGTTGAGGAAGAAATGATTTATTTAGACTTCCACATTGTAGTATATCCTGTAGACAGGAGCTCAGACAGGGCAGGTGAGGGACCAGATCCTGGGTTCAGACTCCATCTTAGAGAACCTTACCTAAGGTCGAACTCGAATTACTCCCCAACAAACCTGTGTCTAGCACCAGTTTCCAGGTTACTCCCCAATAAACCTGCGCCTCCAGGTTACAAGCCTGCCCCATACTTCACTTCCTAACAACCACCAATCAGGAGGAAAGCAGAAGTTAAGTTCATGGTTTGGCTCTCAACACAAGCCAATTATTTTAAAGGGCAACACAATTCCATAATAACCCCTTAATGGATGTGTGCCAGGCTAGCAACCCCCTTGCTTGTTTGCTTGCCTCTATAAATGCTTGCTTGAAACTGGGCTCGGGGTTTCTCCCTCCTGTCCTGCTGCATCGGGGTCAGAGGTGTAGTCCAAGCTCGACCTTGAGTAAAAAGGCCCTAATGCTATTGCATCGGAGTCTACTCCTTGGTGGTCATTTGTAGTTCAAGAACGGGCACAACACAGCAACCTAGAGATAGGAGCTGATGCAGAGCTCATGGAAGGATGCTGATTACTGGCTTGCTGCCTATGACTTGCCCAGTCTGCTTTCTTAAAGAACACGAGACCCCCCCCCCATCCCAGGTATGGCACTACTCACAATGGTCTAGGCTCTCCCCAATCAATCGGAGTCTAAAGACCCCACTCTATAGCACTCTATAGGTGAGCCTCTACTGGTCAGGTCCTTAAATAAAAAAATAAAAGAGAAAAATAGGAGCTTCTTTTGCTTACATATAATTAAAAAAATAATTAAGCCACATAATTAAGAAAATGCCCTACAGCTGGGTCTCATGGAAGCATTTTCAGATGACTCCAGCTTGTATCAAGTCGTCATGAAACTAGCTAGAATGGACAAGGGGGAACACATCTTTATTACCAGCACCTGGGAGGGAGAAGCAAGAGGTTCTCTGTAAATTTGAGGTCAGCTGGGTCGACAGAGGGAGTTCCAGGCCAGCCAGGGCTACCCAGCGAGAGCCTATCTCAAGACACAAGGAAGGAGAAAGAGGGCTGAGCTCCAGCACCACCCTCCCCTCTGTCCTTGCTGAAGATGCAGAGAGCCAGCTGCCTCAAGCTCCTGCTACCCAGCCTATGCCACCTGTATGAACTGTGCCCTCTGGCTGTGAGCCCAGGGGACGCCACCATCCATTAAATGGCTTTTGTAAGGTATTTGGTACCATCAATAAGAAACGTAACCACCATACCATCCAAGTACAGATTGCAAACCCATACGTTCATAGACTCTTCCTGTTGCCAGTCTTAAGGTGCTGCTGGGATTGCTTGTTGAAAAGCCTTTATGAAGACAGGTCTGGTGGCACACACCTATAATCCCAGCACTCTGGAGACAGAGGCAGGCAGATCCTTGGGTGCAGTGGGCTGAGCCTACACACATTGATCATTAATCCAAAACAACAACAACAGCAACAACAACAACAACAAAATGAATCACAGGATTTCCCAGAGGCCTCCAGTGTAGTGGAGTCATTTTCTCAGTTGAGGTTCCCTCTTCCCAAATGACTCTAGTTTATGTCAATTGTCATAAAACTGTCAGCACAGACCCCAGTTTCTAGCATTCTTTCTTATCCTACCAAAGAAGATCAGACAACCCAGGAGCTAAGAGTTGAGAGGACAGTGGATTTCTTGAATTTCTCATAAAATGTGGTGGCATGGTGTGTTTCTTTTATAGTTGCTGTAACAAAGAAAAAAAAAAAAAAACCCAACCACCCTGACAGGAGCAACTTCAGGAAGGAAGGGTGGATTTTGGCTCACTGTTTGAGGTACAGGCCATTGGGGAACAGAAGGTGGGGCAGCGAGAGAGCTCTAGCTGTAGCAGCAGGGGTGCGAAGCTCACCTTGCATATGCAGTCAGGAAGCAGAGAGAGAGAGAGAGAGAGAGAGAGAGAGAGAGAGAGAGAGAGAGAGGGGTGGGGAGGAAGAGGGAGAGAAAGAGGGAGAGGGAGAGGGAGAGGGAGAGAGAGAGAGAAAGAGGAGCAAAGGCGCTTAGCTGGCTCCCTCCCTGCCTTCCCCACCCCCACCTCATGAGAGAGGCTGCCCTGTCCAGGGAAGAGACCAAGCCTTTATCCCTTGGGCTCAGGACTGGGATGTGTGTCATCTGGGTGAGGGAGCCTACCATGAGGAACTGTCTCCCTCCTGTTGGCCTGTAGGCAAGCCTGCAGAGCATTTTCTTGATTAGTGGTAGATGTGGAAAGGCCCAATTCACGGCAGGCTATGCCATCCCTGGTAGATGATCCTAGGGAATAAAAGAAAGCAGGCTGAGAACCAACCAGTAAGCAGCTTTTCTCCTTGCTGTAGACTGTAATTAATGCTCCGCTTTATTTAGTTCCTGCCTCCATGGTCCTGCTTTGAGTTCCTGCCCTGACTTCCTTCCATAATGGATTGCAATGGTATGCTGAATTAGACCCTTTCCTCCCTAAGGAGGAAATTAGACCCTTTCCTGCTTTTGGTCGTGGTATATTGTCACAGCAATAGAAACCAAATCAGGACAACTCCTTATTCTCAAGAATTTTGTAGAGCAAAATTCTCCCTGACAGCAGCTACAGTGTGGGAACTGGCAGATGCTACAACTGACTGAAAAGCAAAACCAACCAAGAAGTAACTAAGAGGATTGGAAGCCTTGCACCCAGGGGGCGATTCCCTTTCCCCTATTACCTACAGAGGTCAGAATCACTCTACTTAAATATGAAGGTCATGTATGGCAGCAGATGCACCAGAGGAACATCTGGAGGAAAGTGAAAAAAAGGAGGGGTGTGGTGCCCCAGAGCAACTGAAGAGAGCAGGCCTGGGCCTGAATGGAGGGGTTTGGAGGAGACTGGGCAACAGGGTGCCTTAGTTTCCAAATTAGGTGTCATCAGGGAAGACAGGGTGTTGTCCTTGGTGTGTCATGAAATATGGATTTGGGTCACCCTAGAAGTGATCTTTGGGCCGAAAGACTGGAGGGCAAGCTAAACAATGCTTTCCAGAGACACCCATAGTCCATTGCCTCACCTGTGGATATCCTAGCTCAATAGGAAAAGAGCCTTTGTACTAAGCTGCTGATTGTGAGAGGGGAGGGTCCTCTCTGGCTGCCTGGGTGGACCCCAGGTGGTCACAGAGTCTCTGTGAGGAGAAAAGACCAGCGGAGAGATGAGAGGATGAAGGGAGGAATTGTGGGGCCACACACATGATGGTGTCCTCTACTGCAGATGTGCCACTTGGTGCTGTGTGACAGCTAAGGTCTGCCCTCGAGTCATTGCCATCATAAACGAGGCCGTCTTAAACTTACAAATCACGTTATGTTTACATAGAAGGAGCCACTGCTGAGTGAGGCTTTGTGTGTCTTTGTGTGTCAATAAGGTAGTGAGTTAGTCTCTTAGGAACCACAGGCAACTTATGTCTTCTGGGAGTATGGCAGCTTAGGGAGGTGGGAAGAAGGAAGGATTAGATGCTCAGCTGCCCACCTGGCCACATCTTGATTTTAGCCCCAGGAGACTCATTTTAGACTCGCCACATCCACAGTTGTAGGAGAATTGGTTTGTTGTTTTAAACCAGGAAAGCATGCTAACCTTGTTACAACAGAGATGGAAGACAGCATCCGTTATCCCACAGGGGCTGTGCTGCAGCAGCGGGAGTGGAGAGTTTGGGCTTTTGAGGTAGGCTCTAACTTTGATCCTACCTATAGTTGTGGGATGACCTTGGGAAAATCAAATGCTTTCTCAAAGCCTCAGTTTCAAGTGTAATGTGGGGTTCTTCCTATATACCCTGAATCATGAGAACTTGGCTATTCCAGGGACACAGAAACTACTTACTAAGAACTGCGACACCATTTTTATTTTCATAGAAAGCACTCTGAAATGACCCACAGCAACATGACAGTCCTTCAGGGTAAGGATGGCTTTACTGTTCTGGCCTCATTCTCTGAATTGTACTTTCCTTTAGTATAGGAGAGTTGCATTCAAATCATTAAAGACCTGAAAGTTCTCAGAGATTTTTTTTTAATTTTATTAAGGATTAAAATTTTTTCCCTACATACCTATGTAAGAAAATCAGATCTCCTAGAACTGGAGTTAGAGACATTTATTAGTTTCCATGTACATGCTGGGACTCCAACCCAGGTCCGGGGAAAACCAGCCAGTGCTCTTAACTGTTGAGCCATCTTTCCAGCCCTGTGCTTAGCAGTTTGCTTGTTTCAAAGGTTTGTGTGTGCATGTGTGCTCTTACTGGGTCTAGATCCCATCCCAGAATACCCATGACTTCTAGAATGATGACAATTACTGCCTAAGCTGGGAATGGGGGTACACACTGTAACCACATCATGTTTGTGCATGTGTGTGAATGTATGTGTGTGCACGAGAATGCATATGTGTGTATGTGCATGTGTGTGTGTGTATGTGTGTGCTCATGTCTGTGTGGTGCGTGTGTCTGTGCATGTGTGTCTGTGCATGTATCTGTGTGTGTATGCGTGTGTACATGTGTATGCATGTATGTGTGTGTGTGTGTGTGTGTGTGTGTGTGTGTACAGTATCAGCTCTCTTAAATAGCTTTTCAGACTATGAACATATGTGTTTCTCCCATCAAATCGCTCTTGTCCATGCGGTCTGCTCCAAGACAGAGGCTTGCAGCGTGAGCAGCAGGTAATCAGACTGGGAAAGGTTGTTGAAGATTCAAAGGTCTAGGCCTTCCAGAGGATAAAAGACAGATCAGGACAGCTCAGGACAGAGAACAGCTAGCTCTCATTAGCTGCCAAACTCTAAGAAAAGTCAAGGTTAAACCGCAATGATAAGCAAAGTGTGTTTCCTCTTAGTAAGTAGTTAGTTGGGGTGCCTTTTTTGCAGATGACTTAAAATTGTGTCTTCATTTCCTCACACAGATATTAGTGGGTGGGGAGACTTGATTTTATCTTCACTATTAAATTCTGTGGTCATTCTGTGACTCCAGCTGTGCCAGGCAGGTTAGAGAAAGGAGGTGAGGGGGAGCGGTGGGCGAACCAAGAGGAACTCAAGAACAAGCCATGCTTGCTGGTTGTAGGGCGTATTCTCCACCCTCATATTTCTCCACATTTGTTTTTGTTTGTTGCTTTTTGGAGATGTGGTCTCATGGTAGGCCAGGCTGGCCTTGAGCTCAGTCCTCCAGCCACAGCCTCCCAGGTGCTGTAGTTACAGGCACACCCCCCAATACCAGCTTAGACAGCAATCATCATCTAGAAGTCATGGGTATCCCAGGATGGCTCCAGACCCAGGAAGAGCCTGACCAGTTCTGGTTAGACAGGAGCTGGAGGACAGACAGCAGGAGATGGAAAGGATGCTTGCACAAGCAGAGCTGACTCATTCCGTGAAGACTACTCCTCACCTCCGTTTCAGGGTGTGAGGTGCAGTAAGGCTCAGAGCGCTAGCGTATCCTCCCGTGCCCCTTTACTGCCCAGATGGCCTCTGGGTTTTCATTTTAGTGAAAGAAGAGTGAGGACCACCCCCCCAAGCCTTGAAAAGAGGGCGCCTCGCTTCACTCCTTGTAGTCACAAAGCTCGCCTGACTACAGACCGCCGATATAAACCCCTCCCTTCGATCATCTTTATTTCAGACAGTGACTACGGTGGTGTGCACAGAATTAAAATGTACTGTCAGAAAAACCAAGCTTCCAAACACAGCCGCCCATCCCCACAAGCCCCTTCTTTAAATTCAGTTTGTTTCCTGCCTCATCGTTTGCCTTCAGAATTTTCGTCACAGGCAGATTTTTAGAGGTTAGCCCTAGACCGGGAATTTATTTGTGCCCATAAACAAAAACCCAATATTAATCGTCAACTATTTCTGATTCTCAGTTAACGTTCTCAAACATCTTGTGTCCCCGGGGACTCTTTGCCCTGTCATATGAAGATGATATTCCCAGATTTATATTCCCCAAAGAAGCGAGGAGATCATAAAACCTAATGTATTCCGTGGTTCGGAATGATAATTTCACCAAGAGGTGAGGGAATATTTGCGGGTGGATCATTACGGCACCGTGTGCGTAGTTATCGTCCTACTTGCTTTTGAATATGTATCTGCCTCTGCCTATAGAGCAGCTCCCTTTCTCCCTCTGGGGCTGAAGGTGGGACGTGCAATGGGGGCAGACAGCGAGAACACAGCTGAGGACAGCTCCCCGCCTGGGCTAAGAAGGTTGTGGATGGCGGCAGAAGGTAAGAGGCAGTCAGAAGCAAACTGACTAACCAGGCCGGTGCAAGGAGAGAGGTTTGACCTAGAGAAGGAGTCCACAGTAGGGCTCAGAATGGACCGTGGATCTATCCACAAGAGGTCTGTCCTAGGAGATTTAGCTTGACCAGGTTGTGGCATATACAGAGCCCAGGAGGTTGTCAACTCTCCAGCACTCTTGCAAACAACCCGAGATAGCCAACTTTATGTTGGCTCACAGCTCGGAGGTTCTAACCCATTCTGTTGGGCCTGTGACAGGCAGCACATCACAGCGGGAGCACATGATGCGACAAAACCACCTCCTCATGGCCAGGAAGCAAAGGGACAGGTTGCAGAGCCCGGTGACCTGCAGATCTCTCATTTGGGCCCCACCTCCTAAAGGTTCGCCCATCTCCCAACAGCACCACACCAGGAACCAAGCTTTCAATGCACAGACCTTTGGGGTGCATAGAAGTCCAGCTGAAGAGAGGCTACTGGTAGGTTTAGCATGTGGGGTGGGAGGCATGGTTCAGTAAAGCTACTAGATAAAGGAGAATTTGATTTAGTCAGAATTTTAGAGTGTTCCTGCCCTGTTCTGTGCTTGAATCCATTCCATTCTAGTAACAGAGGCAGAACAACACCTGGAAAAGTGTCTTACATATAACCAGGGCACCTGGAAACACCAGAGCACCTGGAAAACGTGGGGGAAGGAACCTTGAGTTCTGCCACTTGGGAGGAGGCTCAGTATGTCTACCAAAGTGATAGTAGGCATATCATTACATTGTCCTGTGAATCATGGAAGTCTCTGAAAGCAGGGCTCAGATTGCTGTCCCTTCTATTCCTCTGTAGGTTTTAAAGAGGGTCACTTCTCAGTGCCCAGTTCTATCTATAAATTGAAGGTGATAATATGACCCCATGTCTCAAGATAGCTATGAAGGTGATTACAGCCTCGTCAGTACACAACACTTAGCCAAGAGCCTGGCGCAGGCTTTGAAGCCAGTACACTGCTCTAAGGGCCCTATTGCCGGTCAAGCTTTGTCCACAGGCAAAAAGCAGCCGGGGTGCCTCCCAGGAAGAATGTTGCAGGAACCCACCTCACCTTAGAAAGGTCCCTGGGGCAGGTTGCTGAGGTCAGGATTGTGGGGGTACGGGAAGCAAAGGGGGGACTCAGGGCATGGGGGAAGCAGGGGAGAGGGGATCCTGGATAGAGCAGGAAAGGGATCACAGATCTACATGGGACGGAATGGGGTTAGCCACAGACACAACAGAAACAGTTTCACTCTCCAACCTATCGCTGCTTCTTGGACTCCACACTTAAGGATGGAGACAACAGGTAGAATTGATTTATAGACCTGTTGATTTGCAGACAAATCCATGACACTTCTTGGCTTGGTTTGTTTTAGAGAAAAAAGACTATGCTGTGAACATAGCTCAGTGGTACAGCGCTTACCGAGCATGTGCAAGGCCCTGGCTTGACATGCTGACAAGCCCTGGAAAGACAGAGATGTGTGTGTATGCATGCTTGTGTGTATGCATGTTTGTGTGTGTGTGTGTGTGTGTGTGTGCACGCGCACGCGCGTAGCTGAGAGAGACAGAGAGAGGCAGAGACACAGAGACACAGATACACAGATACAGAGAGATTCTGAATATGATTCTGTTGATATATATTAAATAAGAGAAGGTTTAAATGTGTGGTTAATAAGTGATTCCCCCAGACATTGTAAGAGACAATGAAGACATGAGAGTCTGCATGTACTCCATGTCCTTAGATAGCTCCTTCCTTTGTCAGGACGCTTAGATGCTCCTCACTTCATCTGTCTCACATCAGCCTCAGGATCACCGGGCGGGTCCCAAGGCAACGGATAACATCGCACTTCATCATAAGGCTGAGAGCATCAGACCAGGTTTCCGAATCCAGTTCTGTCCTCCTAAACCAAGCATCCTCACACCAAACAAGCCATTCCTACAGTTAAAGGCTTGATAAAGCTCTGGAGGTAGAGGAAGGTCTCACCATCCCTCCATGATCACCTCCCGAACTCGCCAGCTCTCTCCAGGGTAAGGTGGAGCTGGTGCTGGGAACCAACGATGTGTGTGCAGCTTTCGCCCTCTGGTGGTTGATACGCAAAGTGCTGGACGGTGGAAGAACAAAGGCTGCTAGCGTCCTTCCCTCCCCCGGGCCCCAGGAATGGGGGTTGGGGTCCTGGGCTTGGCTCTCCAGCGGCACGATGGACTAATGAGCTGAACATCTGCTCAGGAGGCAGCTGTTGAGCGTCTGACGGAGGGGCCGAGCCTGAAGGAATGAAATGAAAATTTGATTTATGTCGCATGCTTTGGCAAGCGTTTGGGAAATGACCAGCCAATAGCGCTGCCCCGGCACTCATGAGGGGTGAAGGGTGAACGAGTGTCTCCCTGTCGCTCCACCTCACCCTTCAGCTGTCAACGAAGTCGTCCCTGGGGAGCTGACTCTTCTGCCCCTCCCCCAGGCAGCTGGCTTGTCCCGCCCTTGCTGGAGATGGGGGCCTCTGGTTCATCTCTGCTATGTCTCAATGAGCCGGGATTGCAGCTTCTTGTATTTGAATACGCAAGCAAGTGCCCTCAGCTCTGGGTAGTTCAAGTAAAAGGGAAAGGAAGGAGCCAAAGAGTGTGTCAACTGAGAGAATGGCCACGCCCACTACATTTTCTGAATAGCGTCCGTCCATCTGTTCATCTGTCCATCTCTGGGAAGATCAGGTTCCTTTGAGAGAGGTGGCTCTGTAAGCACCAGGTCTCCTGGCGCTGCGTTGCTGGTGGGCTGGGGCACTGACTGCAGAGCTTGCTTCCCTACCTACCTGCCCAATTTCCCCCTCTCCCAGGAGCAGTATGGGAAACACCAGTTCAGCATGATCTTCTCTAAGGCTGGGCTTCCTAGAGAATCAGCCCTGGGGAAGCTCCCTGGCAAAGAGCACATACAGACGCAGACACTGCAATTCAAGACAGTGGTCCCTGGCCAGCCAGCCCAACAGTCAGCCTGCCTGAGTGGGAACACTCACTGAAATCCTCCCTCTGTCTTGCCCCTTAGGTACCTCACATATTCTTTCTCTCTATTTCCTACTGCCCTGTAGAAAGGGGGGAGTCTGTCTCCTGAGAGGCTTCATCCTGAAGCGGATGGAAGCAGACACACACATCAGGTGGAAGTCCTGTGGAAGAGTGGGGGAGAGGATTGAGGGAGTCGGAGTAGTCAAGGGCACCACAACTAACCTGGGCCTACGGGGGTTCACAGAACCACCAACCAAAGAACACCGGCTGGGCCTAGATTCCCGATGTATTTGAGGCAGCTGTGCAGTTTGGTCTTCATGTGGTCCCCTAACAACTGAGCTGTTTCTGACTCTGCTGTCTGCCATTGGATCCCCTTCCCCTACCTGGATGTAGAAGAAGGGGTGCTTAGTTCTACTGGGAATGGATGTCCCAGGGTGGGGTGATACCCAAGGGGGGTTTACTTTCTCTAAGGAGAAGATGAGGCAGTAAGTGGGGGGAGAAGGATTTATAAGGGTGAGATTGGGAGGAGTGGAGGAAAAGGGGTCAATCGGGATGTAAAATGAATAAATAAATTAATAAAAAAGAAAGAATTAAGTGAGTGGAACAAGTACTTTCTGACCTTCATGGAGGAAAACCTGGGAAGTGAGCTTTGACCGTCGTCACGTGTGCTCCGCAGAAGCCAAGCTCCAGCCTATGTAAACCACTTAGGAGGTAGGAGATGCTCGAGACAGGCTCACACTGTGACCTAGACCAACCTGGAACTCTCAGCCGTCCTCCTGCCTCAGTCTCCCTAGGGCTGGAATTACAGGTGTGAGGCACCACACCTGGCCAAAGCCTGCTTTTCTGCACACATGTCCTTCCCATAAACTTTCTCCCCCTGAGGTCATCAGACCATTTATGAAAGGAAAATTGGCATGTCCTCTGGCTTTTTTTCCCCTTGAGTGTTTATATTGAACGAGTGAACTAATTAATAACTAGGAATTCTGCATAGATGCAGGTTACCTAAGCAACAATCCACCACTGACATGTGCATGATTTCTCCACCGCCCGGGCAGAGCTAGTGACAGGCCAGGGAGTCACACATCCAACGAGACCCGGAAGACCTTCGTGCCAAACCAGGACCATTTAATATTTCCATTAATGGCTTGAAGGATGGACGGGAGACCCAGCTAATCACATTTCTTGCAAGCACTGAAGCTGGAAGGGATCTTTGCCACTTCGGAGGCCCAGATTAAAATGGGATCCAAGCTTGACGAATTGCAGAGATGGCCCTAAATCAATAAACAGAGCAGGAATAAAGATGAATGGCAGCTGTGTGAACGGGCTGAGGAACGATCGGCCAGCAAGTGGTGGGGAGAGGAAGAGCCTGGGTGGGAACTGATCCAGCCATTGTGATATTGGTAAGGTGGAGGCTGGGCTCTGCCACCCAATGGACCCCAAACTTTACAGAGATGGAAAGTGACTCAGAGAGCTTAGCAAAATGTGACTGTCAGAGCTTGGCCTGAGGCGGTGACTCAGCAATCCCGGATCCAGGAAGAGAAGATGCTGGCATAGGTGGCCCATGCCTGATGCTTTGGGGAAAGCAAGATGGCAGAAAGCAACTGACTCCATCATGGTCTCCAGTGGTTTCCTCCCTGAGATGCCTATCCTCCGGGATTCTTGAGTTCTAGCATTGGATAAGCTTGGAGACAATATCTTCAGAGGAAAATGAATTCACAAGGCAAATGAGCACAGTATTGAGCCCAAACTTTGCTGTAATTGAATCGACTTCATGAGCCCGCTCCGATCCAGTTTCCCAACTGTTTGAGCTGGAAGCCTCCTCCCACAACCCACCCCTCGCCCTTCCCTGCTGTGTTCTGCACATCTCTGGGACCTCAAAGCCTGCTGAGCTCCTTCCAACGCTGCTATCCATCAGCCCCCTTGGTCCTGGGTTCTTTCACTTATTCGCACAGCATCACTTAAGGTGCCCACTCTTGTTTCCCACAATCCCCTGGGAAGGAACTATTGAGCTGAGGGAAGCAAGTTAAACGTAGTGCTCGGTCTTAGCTTCAAGTATCTATTCGTAAAAGCCCATGGCCCTGGCCTGGGGAGAAGAGGGCTTCCCTTCCATCCATCCAAACCCTCGCAGGGACACTGAGCGTCTCTTTGTACCTTAGCTTCCGGGAGGATTTCAGAGCACCTTACACTTACACAGGTGATAGCCTCCGAGCCAAGGTTTCTGGTGTGGACATCTCTCCCCTCAGCTCCAAATATCCTTCCCTTTATTTGGCTTCTGATGTAGGAAGAGTTCATTCCGTCTTCTTTATAGGAGAACCTATTAAGTAGAATGTCCCAGTGCTCAGCAAGGGTATGTCTGTGGCACATCTAGCCATCTGTGCCATGAACCCGGTGCACTGAAATGTTTTGTTTTGCCAAAGAAATACTCAAAATATGAGCCACGATTTTAAGATGGAGATGTACCTCCAGTCGATCCCCCACCACATCTGGATCTCTGACATTTCTTGGAAATCTGAAAGCTGTGGGCCACCATGCTGAGGAACATGGACTAGAGCTGTCTCAGAGATGGACGGCCTCTTCGCTTCTGCTGTTCTCAATGCTCCCTGCTCCCTGTTGCTCCTTGCCTGCCCACCACAGGCTTCCTAAATCAGCTTCTTTTACACCCAGGAGCCCCCCCCCCATTTGCTTAATGCAGGGTTCCCACTCAGTCAGGGGGCATATATGGAACCCCAACCTTTACTGGGGTGGGGATTTGCGTCCTGCTGGTTGAATGAATGACTGATGAATGAATGAACAAATAAGCAGATGAAAATATTCTAAATATGAACAAATATTAATAATATTCACGTATATTAAATATTAACGGTGCCATTCCGTGCTGCTCTTTCCAGAGGTTGAAGCAGAGAGAGAAGCTGAGGTTCCCATCAAGGCTGAGAGGACTTCCATTTTCTGAAAGCCAGCCTGTTCTTTTCAAAACAACTCCCAGAGGGCCTCTCCCCTTGGTAATAGAGCCACGCCCCTAAAAGCAGAGGCAGCTACTTTTCAATACACTTACCTGAGGCCTTAGGCCTAATCTTCCCATCCTGTGGCCAAACTAACCAGATGGTGCGCCATTCTACAATTGACTGCATGTCTCAGGGACCAGATCCTTAAATGTGATTATAGCAAAATTCATTACGCTAAGGCCTCCCTCGGGGTAGTGGGTAGGCTCATAAAGGAAACCTCCAGAGGCCCTAGCTTGGGGTGGGGGCGGGGTGACTCCTGGCTACACATCTAGGGATTGGTAATAATTAACCTGAACTAATTATTGTCAGAGCCCACAACTGTTCTTGGGGCTGGAATGTTGGCCCCAGAGCCACACAAAACACCAGCAACACACATAGATTCTAATGTAAAAGAACTTGATTGAGGAGCCAGGGGTCTGTAGGAAGCCAGTGAGCCAGTGAGGGCTTCCTGGTGGAAGGCAGCTAGCTCTGCCTGGATGATTCTCTCCCAGCCTGAAACACTGTCAGGATTTTAAAGCTAATGAGGCCACAGGTATAAAGATAACAGGGAAAGAAGAAAGGTTTTTTTATACACCATTAAAAGGTACCATGATTCCACACCAGCCAGGACTACATAGTGAGACTCTGTCTCAGAAACAAACAAAGATTAACATGAGAAACTGAGAAAAGTAATAGTACAAAAGAAAAATATCAATTAAAAATGTACTGTGAGCTCACGGTGTCAGAAACATAGTGTGGAGATTGACTGAATTTTCAAAGTACAGCTGTTTCAATGGTGACAATTTGTCAGATATTTTCCTTGAGAGCACAGATTTCTTTGTTCTGATTTTACTAATCTTATCTCTTAGATCACTTGTCACACTTCACAGTGTGTAAATGTGTGTCTGTCTGTCTGTCTGTCTGTTTGTCTGTGTGTAAGTTGTAGCATGGCTGAAAAGGCTTAAGAGGCCACAGCAGAGTTCCAAAGGCTTCAGAAGGCCTGTGCCTGAGATGCCGAGAGAAACAACACAGTCCCTAGTAGAGACAACCAAACAGCTACAGCAGAAGCTCCTGCTGGTTGTAGAGTCTGACTGCAGCCTGAGAGGGGAGTGGCAGGGGAGAAGTGAGGGCAGAGTGAAAGAAAGGGCAGACGAATGGATGGCAGATCCAGATGACTGGACAGGTAGACAGGCAGATGACAATGACTGGGCGGTGTCAACAGCAGAGGCAGCAGAGCTGAAGCCCCCGGGATAGTCAGTGTTGTGCACCTGTTGGTCCTCGACATACTAGAGTAACACACACACACACACACACACACACACACACCAGATGGCCAGATGACAGTCCTGTGGTGGCAGCTGCCACCCCAGGGCAGGGTGTCCCCCTCATTATGGGGTCAAGGTGAGGGAGTTGTACCCTTCCTTTGATCTAATGTGTCTCACAAGTTCCTAGGCCTGATTTTACTGACATAATTTTAATACCCATGTGTCTTAGTCAGGGTTTCTATTCCTGCACAAACATCATGACCAAGAAACAAGTTTGGGAGGAAAGGGTTTATTGAGCTTACACTTCCACATTGTAGTTCATCACTAAAGGAAGTCAGGACTGGAACTCTAGCAGGTCAGGAAGCAGGAACTGATGCAGAGGCCATGGAGGGATGTTTCTTACTGGCTTGCTTCCCCTGGCTTGTTCAGCCTGCTCTCTTATAGAATCTAAGAATACCAGCCCAGAGATGGTACCACCCACAAGGGGCCCTCCCCACTTGATCACTAATTGAGAAAATGCCCCACAGCTGGATCTCATGGAGGCACTTCCCCAACTGAAGCTCCTTTCTCTGTGATAACTCCAGCCTGTGTCAAGTTGACATACAAAACCAGCCAGTACACCATGTTCCATACTCCCTGTTCATACCAATAAACTCACATGGTGGCACCCTTCCTACTCCCAGGAATAAGTCATTCATCAGTCCGTGCTGTGTGGCTGGTCCCACACAGATGGGGCCGGTCATGTGTTCAGGTTCACTACTTTCCCCCAGACTCCAAACAGTGACTAACAATGCATGTACAAAGCAGTCTTTCAGGGCGAGGCTCAGTCTGTAAAACCAGTGCTGTACACAACATGTGGGAACCTAGAGCAGGGCACAACCCGTCCTGACAAAGAAAACCAAGACATCAAATAGGCAACAGCCAATAAATACAACCAATGCCTTTTTCTTTGGTATCAGCACCCCAGGCATGGTAGTGCACACTATCAATCCTAGCACTCAGATAGCAGAAGCAGGTGGATCTGTGTGAGTCTGAAGCTAACCTGATCTATACAGTGAGTTCCAGATTTATATATGTGTGTGCATATATATATATATATATATATGAATGTATTTGTATGTTTATACACACACACACACACACACACACACACACACACACATATGCATATATATCAGCCTCATTCTGTTGCAAGTAGCTTTTGCTCCTCTGCTTTAAGCTCAGGATGGACGGTGCTACCAGCTCCGCCCAGGTTCTCTGTTCCTGCAGATCCGTGGCTGAAACACACACACACACACACACACTAGCTTATTTTTGAACCTGCCTTATTGGCTCAATTGCTGGGCACTTCTAAGCCTTCTTCTCCTATCTTGTGCCCTTCTTTTTTCTCCCAGCTCAGCACTCTAAATTTGCCCTCAACTTTAGTTGCTCAGTTACCCTCTCTTGGTTCAGCAACCAAAAATTGCCCTTGGCTTAGTTGCATTTTTTTTTTTTTTTTTGGATTCGGTTTTTTGAGACAGGATTTCTCTGTGTAGCCCTGGCTATCCTGGAACTCACTTTGTAGACCAGGCTGGCCTCGAACTCAGAAATCTGCCTGCCTCTGCCTCCCAGAGTGCTGGGATTACAGGCGTGCGCCACCACTGCCCAGTGAAATCTGCCTGCCTCTGCCACCTGAGTGCTGCAATTAAAGTGTGAGCCACCAGCCAGGCAGTGGTTGCATTTCTAATCTCCTACCTGGGGAAACAAGCAGCCTATGCCTGCTCTGCCCGAGAGCTCACATGGCTGGTCACCTTTTCTCCCTTCGAAGCACGGTCAAAATCTCCTCTATTTTCCTCTGTCTCTCCCTGCTTGTGGGGGACCCAGAAGTCCCACCTCTTTCCTTCAGCTCAGCAATTGGTCCTGAACATCTATTGATTGATCAAGAGCCAAATGGGAAACAGGACCTTAACATCAGACCCACCCCTACATCACTCTAGTAATTTAAAAAATCCAACAGTGAGATAACTTATTGTCCAACAGATTATCAGAATGTCTTTTCTGCTGTTGTTTTTAGTTAAACATGCTTTTAACTTTGGTCATTTTGTCTCTATAAGTAATTTGGCAAATAAATACTAAAACTTAAAATGTCCATGTTTATTAGTCTTGTGCCTTGAGCTCCTTGCCCTCAGGACAGAGGTTCTGGGTGCAGGGATAATTTTGTTACCTAGAGGAAGTCTGGAGACATTGGTGGTAACCATGTTAGAAGAAGGTATGTTACTGGCATCTAGTAGAGGTACCAGATGCCACTAAACAGCCTACCACGCACTGAACAGCCCTGGATAATAAGAGTCACTGATGTTCCTGCTGAAACATCCTGCCTTCTGGGGAAACCTCCTGTAAGATCACAGAAATATATATGCTTCTCTGGGTCACCAGGCAGCATGGTTAGGAAAGAGTATGTTAGTCTCACCAGGCAAGAATAAGGCCACTATCACAATTTTTGAGCCACATTTGAAGCAAGCATTATTAAATACTGGTCAGGACTATAGACACTGGCCAAGGATTCCCAGAGTAAGGCAGCAAATTACGTTAGTCAGGGACTTATAAAGGCAAAACCCCCAAGGCTATGTACTTCTGGGGCATACATCTTGACATACTTCCTGCTCACATACCTCCCACCCATTTGTGGCCAATCATATCCTGTGTAATTATGGCAACCAAGCTTGTTTACAGAAGTGAAAACACAAGGTTTGTTTTCTTACATGAACAGCATCCTCCAACATTCCAGGAAGTTATCTGATCTTGGGCAAGTAGGGCTTATATGTTAGAGGTATTTTTGTCTTATAGATCTCTTAAACACACTGATCTAAACTTAAAACATATCTTTAGTCATCACAAGTACTAGTCAGGTAAGGCTAGTGATTATGAGTTACGTGTGATCTGTTCACTCCAGAGCCAATAGCACTCCTGTGGGCATTGGGTAGCAATGATCTGAGGATGGGTGTGTAAGAATAACTGACTACAGAATCATGTGCCGTGTTTGACTATATTTCTTTGTGTCTGTGGACTGTATGCAGCTAGTAGGAACTCTGAAAGCTTTCAACATCACACCTTTTCATAATTAATTCTGGATAAATAAAAATCACGGATGGCTTGACTTTTTAATTGTCAGTGTTTGTTGCTTGGCTTCCGTCTGCTTGGCTGGTGAGAATCTTAGCATGCATTTTTCCAAACTTGGAACATTAGGGTCCAACCTTGGGAGGCCCAGGGGGTCATTTCCCAGCAATATGGGAATAGAGACTGGGAGCCTTCACAGGTGCAGGGTGGCCACCAGCTGCAGCTCCTCCTTTTTTGGTTCACCCCAGTTCCTGGGAAGTCATCTCACAGCAGGATGTCATTATTTCCTTTCCCCCCTACCCCATGAAACTCATCCAAAATCAACCATGTCCTTGGAAACAAGGCTGCAGACTCCCAGCAGGTAGTATAGGAAGTGGCGGAGAAGGTATCTCTAGTACCACAGAGACAAACGCCTGCTCCTTCAGCAGCAATCAAATGCCAGCACCTTGTCTCCACTGGCCAATGAAGGATAAATAAACTCCTGTACATAGTGCATATCAGTAAAAAAAAAAAAAAAACAAAAACAAAACAAAACACTGTGCTAGAGTGTGTTCATTTCTTTTCCACTGTTGTGACAGAACAGCCAACAGATTAAAAAAAATTAGTCTTCGGAAGAAAAGTTAACTTTGGTTCATGGTTTCAGAGAGGTGCAGTTCTTCACAGAAGGAAAGCAGGGCAGAGTCCCTGGCTGTGGCAGTGGGTGACAGAGACTCCTCACATGAGAGTGGACCAGGAAGCAAAGAGATGAGTGGAACAGGCCAGCTATAACCCAAAGGTTCTTCTTCAGCAACTTAACTCCAGCCAATCAACTGCTGCCTCCAAAGACTTCAAAACAGTGCCTCACGAGCTTAGGACTGGAAGTCAAAAAACAAACTGGGGGTGGAGCTGGGAGGCAGTTCAGATTCGAGCCATGGCAAGGGGACACTGTGGTGATTTCCCCTTTCAATATGCCTGAGGTGCCAGACATCAGTTACATAATTTCACAGACTGTAGATGTGACTGTGGTGGGTTCTAATCGTGGATCTAAAATGGTCCTCAGAGGCCCAAGAGATGAAGACTTGGTCCTCAGCCAGCTATGGTGGTAGAGGCAGCCTCAGCACTGTGGGTCCAAAGCATGGTTATCATGAATCCAACGCCTGTGGGGCATTTGTCTCAAGAAACAAAACAGGGAGAGAGGGGAGGGAAAAATTGAGAGGGCTTAGCAGGTAAAGGTTCTTGATGTCAAGTTTGACAACCTAAGGTTGCACCCAGGAATACACATGGCAGAAGCACATGGAAATGTCTATGTGTACACCCACACACCCACACACATAATTTAAGTAAACAAACAAACATATAAACGTTTAAAAATGACTTGGGGCCAAGCTTAGCACTTCTGCCAAGTGGTACAACCTTTTGAAAAGGCAGAGCCTAGTAAGGAAGCTAGGTAGCTGGGGTCATCCTCACAGAAGGGCTGCTGACCTCCTCCCCTGTCTGTTCCCAAGCTGCTTGGAGCTGAGGAGCCTTGCTCCACCACACACCATGATGGTTTCACTTGCCACAGGCTAAGTGAGGGTGGACGGACGTGTCTGAAACTGAGCAGGAGTAAATCGATCCCAGCTAAGTCCCCACTTGCCAAGGACCAACCAGCATGGGCTTGAAGAGGGGTTCTGAGAGAAAAGGTGTTTGCGAGCGGTAAAACAAGTCAAATCGTGGGTTACAGGCCGATGGCCTATGCTCTGCTTAAGACTGCTCTCTCCGTTCTGCTCTCGGGAGATCTTCAGACAGCTTTCTGCTTGCTCGAGGACAGTTTTCTCTTGCTATTCTAAAAACTCTCTCTAGGTAACTCTTCTCTTGCAGATCAAAAGCCCAGTTTTTGGTTTTTGTTTTTATTTTACACATCAAATCAAAAGTTCCCTTTTGATTATCCCATGACTCAGCATCCCACGACCCCGGACCCTTGATTCTTAGGAAGAGACAGCAAGCACCAGCACAGACAGTGAGAGAGCTAGGTGGGACCCTGCCCTGGAATCACCATTCCTACCACACCTGGACCTAAATTAGCTCTGTCCCAGGCTGACCTTGAACTCAGGAATCTGCCGATTTGTATCTTTCTGACGACAAGCTGGCTCGTAGTGCAGCTGTCTCTGTTCCTTTAGATCTGTGAAGCTCCCTGTACACATCATATTGAGTCCTTATATTTTGCATAATTGAGAATGTATATATTTTCAAATTCATGTTTTCAGCATTCTTTCCCAGGGCCTTAAGGGCTGTCCTGAAGGTCAGAGCTTTCCACCATTTTGCTGAGACACAGACACACCCTCGCTTCTGGGCTCATGCAGTCTCTGTTTATCATGGAATCATTAACCTTGGCTGAGGAGGCTTGAAGGAGGAGCATGAAAATATGTACACTATTATATAAAGAAGCCTTACGCCCACAGCAACTATCAACACTGGTGGAGGCCCACACCCTGCTGGCTCTGTTCGAGGGACAGGAACAATGTCCTGTCATCCCTTACACATGGCCAAGCAGGATTCCTCAGATAGTTTGACACAGTGCTGGGAAGTCCACCAACAAACTGTCTAAGAAGTTGAGCTTTGGGGCAAGACACCTCAGCCTCTGCCCCTCCACTCTGCTCATCTGTAGAATGGGGCAGTCTGAGGTCACCCACCCTAGACCTGCCGAGGGCTTTGCAGAGTCCTGCACATGGATCCGTAGCCCAGGGCCCTTAGCACAGGTCACACAATGAGTGCTCAGTAGGGTTGGCTATTGTGAATATTCAGACAGAGGCATTGTCAGTAGGGGTAATGGCAGAATGAGAATAAAGCAAAAGCTTTTAGAACTGAACGCGGAACAGAGGACCTCGAGGGCCATCCTGAACACAGCTAGAGGAGACAAGGACTCCTCCACCGCAGAGGGACTTTACCTGAGCTTAGCTGGACTCTACCTGAGCTTAGCTGGTTTCCAGAGGGCCCCAAGACCCCTGTTGATGTGGGAGCCCTTCCTTAAAGCAGAGGACCCCTCCCCCAGCCCACACTCTCACATCAGCAGGTGCAGCAGCTAGCAGGAGATAATGAAATGTTTACTGTAAAGATTAGCTTGTCAAGGGGAGTCCAGGCCGACGGCTATTGATCCTGTGCCCGGCTGTCATCCCTGTCCTATCTGAGGTAAGGTGTAGGAGAGCTCTGTCTCTCACCCTGAGACCCTACCAGCTCAGGTGGGGGTTCAGGGTCCAGCTACACAGCAGTACACAGACTTTCAAAAGGTAGAGGGACTTTCTAGTCTGTAGCCTGCTCAGACCAGTCACCACTTTGCTCCCTCATGGAAAGGGCACAGAAAATGTGAGACTTGAGTTCAAATCCTGATTTAATTACATCATCTATTGTTTAAGGACAGGGATTCATTCTAAGAAATGCTTTATTAGGTGATGTCATCATTGTATAACCGTTAGAGTACTCATCCACAAAGAAAGCTGACCAAATGTCACCGAGCCCTATAACCTTCAGGGGACATTCACATGTGTGGCAATGTCATTCCGTGGCCCCTACTCATGAGCTGGACTCCATAATGCTCAACTTTTTCTCATCCACAGTAATACCTATCTTACAGTATTATGAGACTTAAGATGGAGAACAGATTCTGCCAGGCAGTGGTGGCACACACCTTTAATCCTAGCACTAGAGAGGGAGAGGCTGGTGGATCTCTAGTTCAAGGTCAGCCTGGTCTACAAAGTAAGAAAGTGAGTTTCAGTACAGCCAGTGCTACACAGAGAGACCCTGTCTTAAAAGGAAAAAGAAACCAGACACCGAAGTTAAGAGAATCAATGCCATTGGCTGGAAGTTCATTTTTTTTGATATATATAGTCTATGCGGGATCAATGGGCAGACAGAGCCCAGAAGAGGGCGACAGAGACCATGGAGCTGGAATTACAGGTTGCGAGTCACCTGGTGTAGGTGCTGGGAACTGTCCTGGGGTTCTCTGCAAAAGCAACGTGCTCTCTTAACCATCTCTGAGCCACTTCAGGAACCTTTTTAATTTTTTAAAAGGGAAAATCAAGATAAAGATTATCACCCTAGTACCGTACAGTAATCTCTCCAGTGCATAGCTAGCTGGCGATATCAGGAGCATGAAGACCCTGGCGAAATGGAGGCTGGTGTGTGAAGGTTCAGGGCTTGTCCTTGTCCCTGTGGGCCTGTTGTGCCACCCAGCAGTGAGTATTCATAAAATGTAGGTGTTTCAGATGGCTCTGCCGGGAGGAAGTGAGCCTGGAGCTACTGCTCACAGCTGGTTCGATCGAGTTTGTGGATGGAACTTGAAGCTAACTGGGTGGACTGAGAAATGAAAGACGAGGCAGAACGGAATCTCTCCTTCACTCACACCTCAGATACTGTCGGGAAGATAAGAAGCCTGGAGGAGAGGAGTTCCGGCGTTTGTTTAGAAAGCAGTAAGAGATGCTTGTTAAGGCTGCAAGAGCGCCACCCCTCCAGGTGACTGGACAGGCATCTAACGGCAGGGATCAATCACATCTAAACTCAGTGCAGTGACTAGATCATTCTCGATTATCATCTCGGCGATTTTTGTCGGCCTCCTCCCATGGGTAAAGGAATCCAAAGAGCAGAAGAGACTCCTCTGAAGGCTGTGATGGGGGGAACTCCTCACAGAGAAGCAGGTGGGGCGGGCAGAAGGAGATGAGGCTGAGGGTGGAGTGAGGAGAGAGGGAGAGAAAGGCTAGCTTCAGGAAATGCCACCAGGCACTGTTATTTAAAGGCCCAAACTAAAACCCCAGAACAACTGTGCTTGGATTCTGTGATAGGGATAAGCAGAACTGTGTCTGGGAGGTGGTTCAGGAAAAAGGTCCGAGACTGGAGTTTGAGGACCGGCGAAGAGTGAGCATGCGCAATGAACGCGAGAGCTGCTTGAAGCAGCTCCGGCCGCAGGGAGGAGAGAGGGCAGGTGGGGGTGTAGGGAAAGCTGGGGTGTTGTCTTGGGGGGGAGGGGCTTGATTGAGCTGAGTTCTTATATTGCCCAGGCTGGCCCCAAACTCCTGAACTCAAAAGAGCCTCCCAGTTCAGCTCACCAAGTAAGCGTTATGACAGGTGCCCCGCCATAGCTGGCTACCTGGACTGACGGGATGAGACATACCAGAGCTACTGGAGACAAAGGAAGAAGCACACACGTGCACACGTGCACACACGCACACACACACACACACACACACACGGGTTGGGGGGAGGGCTTGGTCCAAGTAGGGAACTGCCAGTTTTAGAGCCAATTGTAGAGCCAGCCCTTCACAGGAGGAGCCCAGAGAGCAGCCGCATGTGAGGGCACAGAGGAGGGCAGGTGTCTGAAGCAGATGGACAGATTAAGAGCGGAAGCGCCATATGACCTGCAGTGAATGTTCCAGAGAACCGACTAGAAGCAACCTGGACAAACAGTCTTTGTAAAATTTCAAATTTGAAGGGGGCCCTAGACCAGGAGCACACAGGCTGTTGACCAGCGACACATAGGCCACGGACCAGGGAAGGCCTTGCCGTGCCTAAGGCTAAGAGCGAAAAGAACAGAAAGCCATACTCAAAGGATACCATGAAGTGGGCAGGACTTGGGGCTGACATTAGTGTACAGGGGAAGAGCTGTCCGTCAGTCTGTCAGGCCCTCCCTTCTGCACTGCGGATGAAGGAACCAGAGAACGGAGAACCTACTTGCACACGTTAGGAGGGCAGTCGGGAGCCTGATGGAAGACCTTCTAGAACATTTCATTTAGGCAGGGTATCCCTTCCTCCCCGTTTCTTCCTGTCCCTCCTGTTCCTCACTTCACCAAGGCTGGTGGACCCGACTGGACTGGCAGAGAGCAGAGGGGACACAGCCGGTCAGGCAGAGACAGGCTTGCGACCCTTGACTCTGGTCCCTTCTTGTGCTTTCCCTTGGCCTCAGCCCCCTCCTAGACAAAAAGATTGCCCCAGGGAGATATTCTTCAAAGGGAAATTTTACTAAGGAGTGGTTGTTGTTTTCATCATCTAGCTGCTAACGAGGGAATCAGAAAGAAAGGTGGGGTGCGGGAGCTGAGCTCTGAAACTCGGACAAAGTTAACTGCAGGTCTTCTAAACAAGATCTAAACAGAAACATTTCCCCCTTAATTAAAGGCTGCCTTTGAGGTTATTAAGTTAGACTGGGTAGGTGTGTGGCCTTTCTCTCCACTGCCCTTCCAATTAACGGGCACTTTGCTTGGTAAATGTTAATTTAGAGTAATTGGGTGTGCTGATGAGGGCTGGAGTGAGTGCTGCCCTGCTGCAGGTTAATTGCTGGTAAGTGTCGTTCCTGCAGCCCTGGGCAAGGATGATTAATGGCCTCGGAGTACTGGAGAAACCCCTGAGGCTAGCAAAGGCTGCCTAGCTTTAACCCTCCAGTTTCCAGAATAGAGAGGGGGTAGGGAGGGAGAGAGAGAGAGAGAGAGAGAGAGAGAGAGAGAGAGAGAGAGAGAGAGAGAAGAGGCACTGACTGGGAGACCTCAGGGACCCTGGAGGTGTGCTCTCATTGGATTGCTTCCTGACATACATTTCCAAAGTTGGTTATTGCCCAAGGTAAGCTCAGCCCCAGTCACCTCACTCCATAGGTAGAAGGGCTAAGAAATTGAATCAGAGATCGCCCTGAGATGTTCTGATCTGGAGAAATAAAACAAGTTTGCAGCCTTCCCTCCATACCCAGCCTCAAGTCTGTGCTGTCAGCCAACCCGTGCAGCCTCAACAGCCTGGGACAGCCTGCGTGACTGACACACCGGTCTAGTGAGATGAGGGTGTTTCACAGATGGCCCTGGTGGCCCTGGTGAGGGATTGTGTCCCCAAGGAGCAGAGTGGGCCTGGATCATCTGTGGGAAGATTTCAGGGGCTGATTTCCTTGTGGAGGAAGTCTTCCCTGTGGGCGTGGTATCTGATTCCTCCCAGAGTCCCAGCCTTCTTTCCCAGTCAGCCCTGTAGCTGCATAAACCAATTCCTCACAGGAGCTCTCTTAGCGTATATCTCCTTGTACAGTTTCTGTTGTTTCAAGCCAGTCCATCAGACAGAGTTACAACCCCAGAGTCACTCAGGGCCGGAGGTCATGCCCTTGTTGGGCTCAGTACTAACAGCTGGTCTCACAAAGGAAATCTGTGCTGGCTGGCTCCCAGTTCTCAGGCTCACTGGTAGGAAAGTGTCTCTACCTCCCTGAGGTCCCTCTGTCTCCCCAGCCCAGTTCCTGGTGCTTGCACTCTGCCTTCACAGAGGCAGTTCCTCCCCCAGAGCCTCCCTCTCAGGAAGAGGTCACCGAGTGGTACTCTTTTCTTGCAAAGACATTAATCACTGCCACAGGCAGAGGTTTTAGGTAGCTATCCTTGTTTACTTGTGAAAGAGAAAAATGGATTCTTCTGTCAATTGAAAAACCTCAAGGTTACAATAGAAATAATAAAAGCGGAATATTAGACACCCGTGCACATGAGGAGAAACCACAACTATGTTCCTATCACCAGAGGAGGGGTGGAGAGTGTATAGCTAGTGGTGTGGTTGGCCGCGGGGTGGCATACAGCGAGGGTGAGAGCAAGACAACTCACTGGAAGGCAGTTTTGAATTGCCGGTGCATTCTCTATTCAAAAAATAAAAATTATTTAAGGGTACTGGCTCTTCAAGAAGGTCCTAAGTGACCCTGTGATGGGCTTTGGGAACAAAGAAATGATTTAGAGACTGTGGTGTGTGTGTGTGTGTTGTTTGTGTGTGTGTGTGTTGTTTGTGTGTATGTGTGTGTGTGTGCGTGCACACACACAAGTGTGTGAGTGTGTATCAGAGAAAAGAGCAGAGGGCTGGGTGGTGGGGAGACAGGACAGACAGACTGCAGACGGAGACATTGCCAGCATAGAGCAGCAGGCTGGCTGGAGTTGAGGAGTTCGAGCAAACCAGGACTGGTGTAAACCGGAGAGATGAACGCTTGATCCCACAGGAGCCAGCCTGCAGCTCTAGGCCTGCCCTGCTCTTCTCTAAAGACTGCCAGGAGACTTCGGGCATCTTGTCCTTTTAGAAAGGGTAAGAGGAGACACTGTCCTGGGCCAGCTCAGGACACTGGGTCAGTGTGGGAATGTGTTTTGCAGGGAGGAAAAGAAGCAGGTGGCTTGCAGTCAGTGAGACACCTATGTTTAGGACCCTATGGGCAGTGCGAAGCTGTGTTGAGGTTGGCTCTGCCTGGAGTGCCACCTCCTGTCACTCAGATTCAAGGAGAGCATCTATCTGGCAGTGTTGGTAATTTCCAGGGAAGAGAGCTGATTACTCCTGAGGTGATTTCTAATTTACAGGATCCTCTCATAAGAACTGACCCCAGGGTGTGCAGTGGCGATCAGGGAGCCAGGGCTCGCCCATGCTGCTGCTGCTCTTCATCCTCAGGGTCATCCTCCTGTGCCTGTGCCCTTCCACACGGCGCCGTAGGGAGAAGGGCAAAGAAGTGAATGGCTCAAACACATGGCTCCTGCTCACCTACACCCACACTAGCAGACCCTAGCAAAGCCTTCCCTAACGGAGCAGCTCTGAGCTAGCTCAGAGGAAGAGCCGGCCTTTAAGAGGGCAGTGAACAATCTTTATCTGGGAGAGAATAAAAAAGGGCGTTCCATTTTAAAAATAGACTTTCCATATCTTTTTTTTAAAATTAAAATCAAAGACGATACTGGACATTAGAGCCTGGCTGGTCTCTAATTTCTGCATGGTGCTGGGAGGACAAGCTCTCCCCTCCCCCAGCTTGCTTCACCCGCGCCCCCTCTCCAGGCCACCGGGGGAGCTGTATTGCCAGGCTCCTTAGTACACTCTTAGAGTTCCGTGTGATGGTTTGCGTGAGAAGGGCCCTCAGAGGCTCACGTGTTTGAATGCTTGGTCCCCAGGTAGTAGAACTGTTTGAGAAGGATGAGGAGGCATGGCCTTGTTGGAGAAGGTATGCCACCGGGGACTGGCTGGCTTTGAGGTTTCAGAAGCCCACGCCTTTCCCCAGCTGCTTCTCTCTGCTTCATGCTGTGGGTCAAGATGTGAGCTCTCGGTCACTGCTCCAGCATCATGCCTGCCTGCTGCCGGGCTCCTGTCACACGACAGCCATGGACTCTAACCTTCTGGAACTCTGAGCACCACATTAAATGCTTTCTTTCTTTCTTTCTTTCTTTCTTTCTTTCTTTCTTTCTTTCTTTCTTTCTCTCTCTCTCTCTCTCTCTCTCTCTCTCTCTCTCTCTCTCTCTCTCTTTCTTTTTGTTTTGTTTTATTTTGTTTCGTTTCGAGACAGGGTTTCTCTGTGTAGCCCTGGCTGTCCTGGAACTTACTCTGTAGACCAGGCTGGCCTCGAACTCAGAAATTTGCCTGCCTCTGCTTGTACCACCACTGCCTGTCTAAACACTTTCTTTTTTGAGTTGCCCTGGCCATAGAGTTTATTACAGCAGTAGAAAAGTAACCAAGATATTACTTAAATTTAAAAAAGAAGACATCCCAGAACTACATCCAACTTGAAGTCATCAACTGGCACCTAGTGACACTGCACCATGCCGTAGGGCCACTGCAGCTCAGTACAAAGGACATTAGAGCGATGGAACATTTTCAGAGCTGGAGAACAAGGAAAGAAGCAGCAGAGCAGAGAGCCTGAGCGCACCCTGGGAACTGAGGAGCAAAAGAGGGCTAGCCGAGGTTAGCCCTAAGCAGAAGGTCAGACCTTCCTTTCCAATGGAGCCACAAAGAAATGCCGAATTCAGAATCAGGAGGAAAGCAAGAGCGCCTGGGCAGCCACGGGAATTGTAAAGTGAAGACCTGCTTTCTGTGACAGCCGATTAGACTGCCTCTCTCCACACATCTGCAACCTGAGGCAACCAGCAGTGCGTGGCTTATCCAGAAAAGGACATTAGCTATGGGTGCTGGAACTCCAGAGACGCAGAGCAGGGCTTGAGGCATATGGCATGAGGGTGGGAGTGGTGGTGTGGAAACGACTCCACCCCAGGGGAAACCACAGCAGAAAACTCTTCAGTCCATTGTCCAAGCCCCTGCCCACCCTGGCAAGCACGGGTAGGAGCCTGCTTGTGACACGGCACCACCACTGCGGAAACTGAAGCTAGCCGTGCCCTTGAGGTGAACAGACCACAGAGGCTGTCCATATGGACGGCTTCATTTGTGGACACGCTCATTCAGTCAAGGGTCAGTCGTCACACCCTCAAGAAGGAACAAGAAGAAAGAGAGAAGACCATGCTGCCGAAGGAGAGATACAAAAAGAGAAGGAAGCTCTTTAATTTGTGTCTTTGAGGAGACTTGAAACAATGCGCAGCCTCAGAGGGGACAGCTAATTGCCATCGAAACAAGAAGCAAGTTTTAGGATTTAAATGATGGTCTGTCCCCCCACCCCCCAATGCAGCAAGCACAATAAATAAGAAAAAAATGATACTGGAAATGGCTGAAAGACATCAGGAAGGCATCAGGAAGTCTGAGAACACAGGTAACAGGATGAAAAGAGCTAATTTTTTTGGACAGAAAAGATGCAAATGTCATTATCTATTGATTTTTTTTTATTTTTTATTTATTTATTTATTTATTTATTTATTTATTTATTTTGGATTTTTTGAGACAGGGTTTCTCTGTGTAGCCCTGGCTGTCCTGGAACTCACTCTGTAGACCAGGTTGGCCTCGAACTCAGAGATCCGCCTGCCTCTGCCTGCCAGAGTGCTGGGATTACAGGTGTGCGCCACCACCGCCCGGCTATCCATTGATTTAATAGGAATCAAGGTGCCAACGGGATGAAATAAAGGCCCATGTTTAGACACTCAGAGTAGCAACTTTGGGAGCCCGGGGGTGGGGTGGGGACAGAAAGCCTTTCAAGCTTCAAGAAAGAATAAAAAATGTTTTATTTATCCACAAAGGAATCCACCAGACCTCCCATCAGAAAAGCTCTCCAACCAGGCCCTTAAAGGTCTAATGGAAAGTGAACGGGGCCAAATCAGCTACATTCGTAGGACATTTGTCCCTTGCGTAGTCAAACTCAGAGTTTACTCTAGGAAGTACATAAGGAAAACAGAAGAAACCTGAGATCGCTGTCTCAAACCATGAGAACAAAGGCTGGGGGTGTGGCTCCCGGGTAGTCAACTTCTGACAAACAGATAATAAAGAGGGGAGCTTTGAGCCCTGGGGAGGGAGAGGCAGGCCTTGGGTAGGTACAACTGCCCTTTCTCTCTACAGATGCGATCACATTCTGTAGAGATGGATACGCATACACAACCACACTAGTTTTCTTGGGTTTAAGTATTCAGAAGTTGGACCCAGAAAAGACTTGACCATGTTTCCAGAGCAGAATGGAAAAGGCATTACAAAGCCCACGAGTGAGGAGCGGGGGAGCCTTCTGTACTGGTGTGGACCTCAAGCTGTTCAGAAGCAACTAGAAACTGCAGAATAGGAAGGACGCTGTGAGCCTGCGCACGCAAGTGAAGGTGCATTCATGAACGCTGCATATTTTTATGTAAGCGTTTACATTTTAGATGCATGGGGGCATACCTGGGAATCTTGTGGTTTTCTTCCTATAGTTCCATGAAATTTTTAGAAGCGTGTTCACTGTTTATAATCTAAAACTAGAAAATAATAAAGTATTAAAGATCTACTTAATCTGCGCTCAGCCCAGGGGGGATGCACTGCTCTTGGGAAGGCTGCTAATGAAATAAGTTAAACTGAGTGGTAAGGAGCCTCATCAATTCTAATCCATACAAAAACAATAACAACAAACAAAAAACACCAAAACAAAAAAAAAACCCCAACCCAAATTAACCAAAAACAACAGAAGAGCAGCACTGCCCCCTGGTGGAGATGTAGAGGAGTTTGCAAATGAGGTCTTTTCTCTGAGTTGCTTTGGTTTTTCTTGGTTTTTGGATGTTATTATCTTTTGAGACTTAGGAGCAGTTGAAAACTGGCCTATCTTCCACCATAAGCATGCACAATGATCTATGTAAACAACATGTGTGTGCATGTGTGGCTGGCCAGGCCGGGATGTTACAGACATGGGAAGGTGTGGGAAAATGCTGAAGACAGGTTTGGGAGGAGGAGGTTTTGTTTTGGAGATTGGGTCTCACTATGCAGCCCTAGCTGGCCTAGAAATCTCTAAGTAGAAGAGACTGACCTCAAGCTCACAGAGATGTGCCTGTCCCTGATTCCCCAGTGGTGAGATTAAAAGTGTGCAGTACCCTAGCCCTATGGGATGTAGCGTCAGATCTCTAACAGGGCTTTGTGTGGCCTGGCGTGGGTCCAGGAAGATACACAGGCTGAACTGACAGGGTAAAATAGTTTGCAATACTAGACAGATTTTTTAAAAATAAGTCTTACTTTCCATAAGTAATACTTCATGAAAACAATGAATTCACCCTGGTGACTACAATTGAGCCTTGTCACCCTGTATGTCCCTAACCCTAACCCTGTATGTCCCAGCAAAGATGTTTGCATGTTGGAGGACATTATACTACAGGGTCTCTGCTTACACCCGAATACTATTCCACAAGTATTTTTGGTACCTCCTCTGTTAGGTTAGTGAAGGCCCTCAAGTCACAAAGACTGGCCTTCCAAATGCTTCAAACACAGCCATGACTGCAGAGTCCAGGAGGAGTCAAAATACTTTACAGTGCAAGGCTCCATAAAGCCCAGACCATGGCAAGCTCTGAGCTCTGAACAACAAGCTCTTTTGGGCCTGTTCTGAGCCCATGTGGCGGGTAGGTGAAAGGACTATGGAAATAAATTAGATATGATCCTTGTTCTTGGGGTGTTCACATCTTGTTTCAGCAACAGTACTGGTTTAGAAGGAAGCCAGGGATAGTAGAAGCCAAGTGAACTGTGGAGCCATCCAGAGACTCCACAGTAATATACAGAAAGAGTACCTCAAACATGCCAAGCTCCCTGAGAATCCAAGGGAGTTAGCATCAAAGTTAGAATACTTTGTTAATTCTTAGATGTTAATTAACAGGGTTTCCATCTGCGCCTGCCTGGAGCAGATTCAGTACCACAGCTCTCCATATCCAAATCCCTCCCAGAGAATATAGTCTTCCAGAAGAACTGACACACAGGCTTACAGGAGGCTTGCATCACAGTAAGAGACAGCAAGACCAGCTAACACCAGAGATAACCAGATGACGAGAGGCAGAGGGAAGAACATACGCAACAGAAACCAAGGCTACTTGACATCATTAGAAACCAGTTCCCCCACCAGAGCGAGCTGTGGATACCCCAAAACATCAGAAAAGCAAGACTAATTTAAAATCACATCTCAGGATGATGATAGAGAATTTAAGAAGGACACAAATAACTCCCTTAAAGAAACACAGGAGAATACAGATAAATAGCTAGAAGCTCTTAAGGAGGAAACACAAAAATCCCTTAAATAATCACAGGAAAACACAACCAAACAGGTGAAGGAATTGAACAATACCATCCAGAATCTAAAAATTAAAATAAAAACAATAAAGAAATCACAAAGGGAGACAGCCCTGGCGATAGAAAACCTAGGAAAGTGATCGGGAGTCACAGATACAAGCATCACCAACAGAATACAAGAGATAAAAGACAGAATCTCAGTTATAGACTATACCATAGAAAACATTGACACAACAGTCAAAGAAAATACAAAAGGCAAAAAGATCCTAACCCCAAAAATCCAGGAAATCCAGGACACAATGACAAGACCAAACCCAAGGACAATAGGTATAGAAGAGAGTGAAGATTCCCAACTTAAAGGGCCAGTAAATATCTTCAACAAAATTACAGAAGAAAACTTTCCTAACCTAAAGGAAGAGATGCCCATAAACATACAAGAGGCCTACAGAACTCCAAATAGATGGGACCAGAAAAGAAATTCCTCCTGTCACATAATAGTCAAAATACCAAATGCACTAAACAAAGAAAAAATATTAAAAGCAGTAAAGACAAAAGGTGAGTATTGCATAAAATCAGACCTATCAGAATTATACCAGACTTCTCACCAGAGACTATGAAAGCTAGAAGATCCTGGGAAGATGTTGCACAGCCCCTAAGAGAACACAAATCCAGACCAGGCTACTATATCCAGTAAAACTCTCAATTACCATAGATGAAGAAACCAAGATATTCCCACTAAAATCAGGGACTATACAAGGATGCCCACTCTCTCCCTACCTATTCAACAGAGTACTCAAAGTCCTAGCAAGAGCAATTAGACAACAAAAGGAGGTCAAAGTATACAGAGCCATATTGGGGTGTCATGCCACATGGTAGGAACTTGACATTGGCCAAGGACAAGGGATTCGGGTAGGAATCTGACATTAGGGCATAATAGGGAAGTAGGTTACAACAGGAATTTTTATCCTAGGGTGGAGTGCATGGAGTATACTTGACATTGGTCAAGGTGAACTTCTCCTAGCCTTTGTTGAACAGGGAATCCTGTGCTAGTCAGGATCCTGCTCCACCTAGGGTGGAGTGCTCAGAGGTGAAGTTCATTGTTACTCCAGGTCTACGAATTCCTGAATTAAGCAGGTGACCCACCCAGTTGCCTGAGCAGTGGAGCCAAGGGCTGCCAGACAACTTCCCTGGAACTCAGTCCAGAGTCTTGGGGGAGGGGCTTGCCTAAACTGTTAAATGGTCTGACCACCATTAAAGTTGGGGCCTCGATCGGTAAACTATTGTCCTGGCCTCCTCCTTTTTGCCCCTTCCCCATTCATCCCTCAGCTTCTTTTCCAGGAACCCAGTTCATAGTAGCTGCAGGCAGCTACAGAATATAACATCAAAAGGTTATAAATTGAAAAGGAAGAAGTCAAAACATCACTATTTGCAGATGATATGATAGTATACTGAAGTGACCCCAAAATTTCTATCAGAGAAGTCCTACAGCTGATAAACAACTTTAGCAATGTGGCCAGATATAAAATTAACTTTAAAAAAATCAGTAGCCTTCCTCTACTCAAAAGATAAATGGGCTGAGAAAAAAATTAGGGAAACGACACTCTTCACAATAGTCCCAAAGAATAACCTTGGTGTGACTCTAACCAAACAAGTGAAAGATCTGTACAAGAACTTCAAGTCTTTGAAAAAAGAAATCAAAGAAGACCTCAGAAGATGGAAAGATCTCTCATGCTCATGGATTGGCAGAATTAATATAGTAAAAAATGGCCATCTTGCCAAAAGCAATCTACAGATTCAATGCAATCCCCATCAAAATTCTAACCCAATTCTTCATAGAATTAGAAAGAGCAATTTACAAATTCATCTGGAATAACAAAAAACTCAGGATAGCAAAAACTATTCTCAACAATAAAAGAACTTCTTGGGGAATCATCATCCCTGACCTCAAGCTGTACTACAGAGCAATAATGATTAAAACAAAACAAAACAAAACAAAACGAAATGAAACAAAAACAAAACTGCATGGTATTGGAACAGTGACAGGCAGGTAGATCAATGGAATAGAACTGAAGACTCAGAAATGAACCCACACACCTATGTTCACTTGATCTTTGACTAAGGAGCTAAAACCATCCATTGGAAAAAATACTGCATCTTCAACAAGTGGTGCTGGTTCAACTGGCAGTCAACATGTAGAAGAATGCAAATTGATCCATTCTTATCTCCTTGTACAAAGCTCAAGTCCAAGTGGATCAACATAAAACCAGACACAGTTAATCTAATAGAAGAGAAAGTGGGGAAAATCCTCAAACACCTGGGCACAGGGGGAAAGTTCCTGAACAGAACGGCTTATGCTCTAAGATCAAGAATCGACAAATGAGGGCCTCATAAAATTGCAAAAGTTCTGTAAGGCAAAGGACACTGTCAATAGGACAAAAAAGCAACCAACAGACTGAGAAAATATCTTTACCAATTCCACATCCCATTGAGGGCCAATATCAAATATATACAAAGAACTCAAGAAGTTAGACTCCAGAGAACCAAATAACCCTATTAAAAATGGGGAACAGAGCTAAACAGAGAATTCTCAACTGAGGAAAAAATGTTTAACATCCATAGTTATCAGGAAAATGCAACCTGAGATTTCACCTTACACCAGTCAGAATGGCTAAGATAAAAAACTCAGGTGACAGCAAATACTAGTGAGAATTTGGGGAAAATGGAATTGCTGGTGGGATTGCAAGCTGGTACAACCACTCTGGAAATTAATCTGGTGGTTCCTCAGAAAATTGGACATAGTACTGCCTGAGAACCCAGCTATACCACTCCTGGGCATATGCCCTAAAGATGCTCCAACAAGTAACAAGGACACATGCTCCACTATGTTCATAGCAGCCTTATTTATAATAGCCAGAAGCTGGATAGAACCCAGATGCCCCTCCACAGAGGAATAGATACAGAAAATGTGGTACATTTACACAATGGAATACTACTCAGCTATGAAAAACAGTAACTTCATAAAATTTGCAGGCAAATGAATGAACTTGAAAATATCATCTCAAGTGAGGTAATTCAGTCAAGTGAGGTAAAAACACACATGGTATGCACTC
Source organism: Apodemus sylvaticus (assembly GCF_947179515.1). Taxonomy (NCBI): domain Eukaryota; kingdom Metazoa; phylum Chordata; class Mammalia; order Rodentia; family Muridae; genus Apodemus; species Apodemus sylvaticus. The sequence goes on along the minus strand of NC_067474.1, from coordinate 60,739,554 downwards.
ACTGATAAGTGGATATTAGCCATCCCATATACAGTCACCAAACCCAGACGCTATTGTGGATGCCAGGAAGTGCTTGCTGATAGAAGCCTGATATGACTGTGTCTTAAGAGGCTTTACAAATACATAGGCAGATTCTTGCAGTCAACCACTGGACTGAGGGCAGGGTCCCCAATGAAGAAGTCAGAGAAGGGACCAAAGGAGCTGAGGGGGGTTGCAGCCCCATGGAGGGAGGAACAAGTGTCAACATGCCAGACCTCCTGGAGCTCCTGGGGACTGGACCACCAACCAAAGAGTACACATGGAGGGACCCACGGCTCCAGATGCATATGTGGTGGAGAATGGCCTTGGTGGCATCAGTGGGAGGAGAGGCCCTTGGGCTTAAGGATATTCAGTACCCCAGTGTAGGGGAATGCCAGGGCAGGAAGGCAGCAGTGGGTGGGTGGGTGAGCACCTTCATAGAAGCAAGGGGAGAGGGAGGGGATAGGAGGTTTCGGAAGGGGAGCCCTGGAAAGGGAAAAACATTTGAAATGTAAATAAAATATCCAAGTTTTTTTTTAAGAAAAGAAAAAAAATGTCTTAGACAACCTGGTCATCCCAACATCCCCTCAGGTATATTTATACCTTTTGTATAAATACACAAATGTATCCTTTTGTTTTGCTTCCTTTCATTTACAATGATGGGGAAGAAATGCAAGGTTATCAGCCTATGAGTGTTAAGACAATACAGTCACCAGGGAGATGGGCCTCTGCCCATTGCCTGTGGGGATTGTCTTGCCAGTACTGAGGTTAGGAGACATGCTCACTGGAGGCAGTACAATCCCTGGCTGGGATCCTGTTTAAGTGGAGGAAGATGCTGACAGCATCATGTCTTCCTCATTCTCTGCTTCCTGACTATGCTGTGACCAGCGGCTGCTCTAAGTCCCTGTTGCCTTGACTTTCTTGTCATGATGGACTGCAACTTGGACTGTGGCCAAAACCAACTCTTTCCCCCATTAAGTTGAATTTACTGTCATGTTTTATCACTGCAATAGAAAGACACTAAGATTAATCCCCAAAAATGCTACTAGGGTATGCTGATCATTTTAATTAAATGAATATAGTAGAGAATGTGTGCTAAAATCAGCTCTCCTGTCTCCCCCATGTCTGCTTAAAGTCCAAAGCCACAAGTAAAGATAATTATCTCCTAGTCCTTCCCTGAACTTTCATGAAGTAAATCCAAGGTGAAGGAAGACTGAAATCTGTCAACACCAGCTAGACAGATGTCACACCCCACTGTATTCTATTTCAGTAGAAGTGAATAAACTATCTCCTTTTGTTCCTTTGTGGTAACAACCATCTCTTTCATCAGTGAATGTCTGTTATGAGTAATGCCACTGGAGGGATCCACATGTAAGTCATTGTGTGGGGATGCTTTCATTTACTAGACTTAGCAAGTGACAATATGGGATGGCCAGCCACATTTCAGTGTCAGATAAAAAAAAATAGCATACACATTACATTCTATTCAATATTAGGATATTTTTACAATAAAGATTTTTTTCTGTTTATCTGGTATTCAAATTTCATTAAAAATATTGTATCTTATCATCTGACAAGCCTATTACACATATATACATGGAAATGGACTGTTGGATCACTAGACAGGATTATATGTAGTTAAGAAATTAAATTTGTTTTTGTAAACAGACTCTGCCACTTTATATCCCGGTAATAAGCAAAGGACTTTGCCAAGGAAGGTGTTACCACTTGGTGTGTACTGTCTCTTGCTGTTTTTGTTTTTGTTTTGTTTTGTTTTTTTAAATATAGGGTCTTGCTCTGTAGCCCAGGCAGGCCTTGAACTTTGCATTTTGCTTTGGCCTTCCAAGTGTTGGGATTACAAGCATGTGTCATCATATCTGTCACCGGTAGTCTCTATAAAGAATAGATATTAATGTGTCTTCTTAGGAAAAAGTCTACCAAACTCTCAGCCATTTTAAGATTGGGTTATTGTATTCATTTTTATGAGTTCTTCATTTATGTGTACTATGGGATGACTCAAAGGGTGTTTGCCTTCAACCTAACCACCCTGAGTTTGATTCCTCACACACCTATGTGGTAGAAACTAATCCAAGTTGTTCTGTGAACTAGGATGCCCAAGCATGCCAGATGCACACACACAAACACACACACACACACACACACACACACACACACACACGTTCTGCATATATCCTGAATGCAAATCTTCTCAAGTATATAATTTGCAGTTGCTTTCAGTCAGCTTTGTCCCTATACTCTTAATTGTGCTTTTGATGGCCCCTAAAAGATGTTTTTGTTTTTTTTTTTAATTTTGACAAAGTCCAATTTATCAAATGGGTTTGAAGTCTTTCAACTGGTTTCTCTTATAAACTGTACAGCAGCAGAACTGGGAAGTCTATAAGGACTTCCTAAGCCTCTTGCTATTGTTTTTCTTTTGAAATATGGCCATCTCCAGCTCCATTTGTTGAATGCTATCCTTTCTCCCACTGGGTCATCTTAGTACCTTATGGTATACTTATAAAGGTTTATTTCCTGAGCTTTTGTTCCACAGCTCTGCCTACCCTTATGCCAATAAACTCTCCAGAAGAGGGATAAGACTTACAGGCAGTTGTGAGCTACCAGTATGGGTGCTGAGAACTGAACTCAGTGCAGTGCAAAGGCAGTATGCCCTTTTAAGTGCTAAGCCATCTCTCCAGCCCTGGGATTCTCAAATTCCTTTCCTTCAGAGACAGTGAGGGCACCACACCTGCTAGGCGAGCACTTCCCTGCTAGCATGACAGCTTATTCGCCTGTTTCACTCATTTCTTGTTTTACCTTAAAGCCCATTTTATAATAATAGAGGACTCCCAGTATCTTTATTGCTGATGCTATATGTTTTTCCATAATTTTACACCCAAACTATTTACATCTGAATCTAAAGAGTGCCTCTGTGGGCTCTTCAGTTGATACTCTTTTAACAGTTCTATCATTTATGGCTTTTGGATTTTGTCTAAGAGATAGGTGCTATGTAGCTTGAGGCATGTAGGCCCAGGGTATTCTTTTTTTCTTTTCTTTCTTTCTTTCTTTCTTTTTTTTTTTTTTTTTTTTTTTTTTTTTTTTTTTGGTTTTTTGAATTTGGTTTTTTGGAGACAGGGTTTCTCTGTGTAGCCCTGGGTGTCCTGGAACTCACTCTGTAGACCAGGCTGGCCTCGAACTCAGAGATCCACCTGCCTCTGCCTCCCAGAGTGCTGGGATTACAGGTGTGCGCCACCACTGCCCGGCTAGCCCTGGCTATTCTTAAACTCGGGATTGTTAGACCTCTACCTCCTGCAGGTTGAAATTATTGGCATGCACCGTAATACCCAGCTCATTGGATGAAATTATTGGTTAAATAATGCCTGCCATTTTGCAAATGCTTTTAAAATTTGGGTCCTTTGGTTTCTGTTCTGTCTTCTGTTAAATATTTTTACTGTACTATTCTTGTTTTTGCTGTTATTCCAACCAAATTTGGCTGATATTATAGTGGTAGCTCTAGGCTGCAATAATATGCATGTCAATTACAATTTTTGGATTGAGGATATAATTACAATAAAACACAAGTTGTTCCATTACTGTTCTATTTCCTAATCTCCCATGTTCTGCTATCGTATCCTGTACCTATGATGTAGACCCAACAGTATGGTGTTATAAGTACTGCTTTATGCAACATAACACAAAGAAAATACATACAGAGACCAGGTTGTGACAGCCCAATTGTCCCCACACTTGCCACCTGGTTATTTGATCCAGATGAACCCTGGTGCTGATGTGGAAGAACCATGATGAAATGGAGATCACCAAGCAGAGAGAGCACCCTCGTTTGCCTCAGGAGACCCAGGAGCAAAGCAGAAGAGACAGACGCAATATAACACTTAACAGAGGTGAGGAGGGCAGAAGAGATGTGTGCAGGATGTGGAGCTGTGGTTGGTCTGGGTAATGGAAAGAGGTCATCAGCCAAGGAAAATGAGTAGCTAGCTTCTAGACACTCAGTTCTACAAACTCATGAAACAGTGAATTCTTATGACAACCAGATTGAGCTTGAGAGCTTATTCAATTTTGCTTTCCAGAACAGAATCTTGCCATTGACACTGGTGGGAAAAAGTTGTTTATTTGCATTGCTTCAATTTTCTACTGTAGTGCTAGGATGAAACTTCAGCATCTCCCTAGTTTTTATGTACAATTCATCTGAAATATTACTACACATACAATGTACATTTAAAAAACAGATGGGGAAATGCAGTTTATGTTTTTTGTCTCTTCACAGGCTTCTTAAAACCATTCAACTGAAATGAAAATTTCTATGGACACCTGTACATATCTGAAAGGGCAGAACACCAACAGAGTTAAAAGACTTGCACAAATACAATAAAATACAGAAAACAAAGTGTAGATGATGTTATTTAGGGGTACAAATATAAACAATACAGTACCATCTGAGTAACTTAGCAACATAATACTCACACTTTATAGAAATAAAACTGCAAACCTGGTGGATGTTGACAAATATTAAACATTATATACACAATGAGGTAAATGTACCTTGGTCTCTTGAGAGGTAATTTAAGTTTAAAGCAAATGACATATTGAAGCATCTCCTTGACATATAAAGAAATACCAAATATTCCATTCCATTGGCACAATGTGAAAAAGGGAATATCAAAACACAATTCATAATATTAAACTCACAAAACTCATTGAAAAATAAAAGCAAATTCACTTTAATAAAGAGATTGAGTGTTACTGACAATATTTTTTAAGAGTGCCTAACAGGATTGAAAATAATGTGCTGACAGCCCTCGTTTTCCTAGAGAGGGCCCATGAGAGTTTCAACATGCAGCACAAGAAGCTGCACTGTACTCCCAAACTCTTCTTCAGAATCTCGTTGACCGGCATGTTCTGCTGGGCTGTAACAGAACAACATCTGCAATCTCCATGACGTGGAGCCAGAACACTCCCATGACTAAGGAACAAAGAAATGATTTACAATCATTCCTTCAGCACATGGATGAAATCACAATGTCTTCTGGGCAGATTTTGGTGTTCATGTTAAGTAGTAGTTTGACATTGGTTTTATGTATCTGACAATTTGCAGAGGGAAGAGTCAAACATGTATGGATTACAAAAATGGCCCAATGGCCACTTAAGTCTGCTGTGAGAACCAAAGTCTGGGATTCTTGATGGCCACGGCATCACACAGGGCCTCAAGGCACTTGAGTACTTCTGTAGTAGCAGATTATAGGCTGAGTTCTTCATGCCTTTACTGTCCTACTAGGGACACAGCTGGCCACTGCTTCTGAGGCCAATTCCCACTGCCACTTAGCCGTCACTGTAGTAATCTTTGCCTAGCGTTGACATCAAAGCAGGGCTACTAGCAGGGGCACCCCCAGCCCCAATTTACAGATCATTCCCCATGACATCCAATGACTCAAGGAAGTGGAAAAATGTTACACAGCTTCCATCAACCATTTCATTTTAGGTCTCAAAAGCAGCTCTAGGTCCAAAGGCTGGAAGCGGGGGCAGTAAGTCTCTGAGCCAGGGGTCAGCAGAAAGGCAGAGTAGGAAAAACGGAGCTGAAGATATAAGGGACTCAAGTTGTCTGCGCCTCAGTAAGTCATACTTCCTTCATGCTAGCTCAGCCAGGGTATTGACAAGATGATATGTAATTTGTCAGAAGATATGTCTTAGCCATACTACACCTTCGGGAGGGGGGAGTCTTTGATCGGCAATAGAAACAACAGATTGTACTACAAAATGACATAATATTATTTCTCTAATTAGATTTATCTATAGTAATAGCGACATTAACCATCACCTATCTCAGTTTTAAAGTTATTTTCATATTCAGTACTGGCCACCTAGAGATTATCAAACTATCCCTACACAAAAAATTAGCTGTAAACATAGAAACTCAATTTAGAACTAAATTCTAACTTTAAAAAATTCCCTGATTCATCAAAGCACATTTTACCTACTTAGGTAGGAAAAACATAATGATTCTTCAACCTCAGATGTCATGAGAAGTATCTTCAGCAAAAACCCATTTCCTTGTAAGAAAATAAGAAACTTTAACTCAGAAAACTTTTGGTATGGTCTTAAAATTATATAAAAACAGTTTCAGTGATAAAATGTATTGGTCCCTGGATTTCTATAAAGCAGATCTCAAAGGGTTAGAAAAGGGAAAAGCAGAAAACAAAGGCTCAGAAGTACCTGATTACAGCACAAGAGCTTACTAAGCAGGTGATACAACTGTAACAACCCTTACACTAATAAATCATGATAATTACAGAAAAAACTCAAATTTGTATTAAACAGACTAATCTCTAAGTACTTTTTCCCATGTTTATAACCATACGAAACTGGTACTAATGCCTAGGTAGCGTGTCATTCATTCTACAGTTACTTTGGTTTAAGACCAAATAGTCTTCAAATTTATGCTCGATTTGAGATAAGACATTAACAGAGCCCAGCTGCTTCAGACCAAGTCACGATCTCTCCTTGGCTAAACACCAAAGGTTATTTTGACCTTTTATCTAGGAATTGGTATCATTATGTTCAACAACTTGTCTCAAGTGATGATGGTAACAGCCCCCCACAACCCCAAATATGATCACAGTGATAAAAAGGACTTTAAAAGCCATACAAGCCCTGCAAAGACTTAATAGCATTGACATAAAACCCAGGCTTAACCACCTAACTCCAGCACCAGTGAGAAGACCCAATGGGCTGGCTTTGACACTTCATATGGCCAAGAAAATATGAAGAGAGCTACTATTAAAAATAGCTATTAGCTGCCACTTCTAGTATCAAGGGTGGCACTGAATTCATTGCTACCAGGTAAATCAAGCAGTTGTAAGATCTGCACATATGAGATAAAAAGACTGAATTAAAAGCTGCCTTCCTCAAAGTGTAGTGAGACCTCAAAACTCCACTAACTCTACCCTTCCCAAGATATAATCCACAAATACAGCTACATAGCATGTGAAAGTCACCTACACTTGTATATTAAAATTAGCCATCTCTGCCTTCCTAGAAAAGGTCTATTATTTAACATTAACCACATTTGAATTTTAAATGCAATTCCTTTCCAAAAAGAAAAAACAAAACAAAACACTGTCTTTGATCAGATAAAGAAAAAGAAATGGCTTACACAACAGCATACAACTTTTCTGTCTGCAACAGACAAGCCTCCCCTTTCAGAAGGAGTCTGTATATGGTAATGATTAAATCCATAAAGCACTGTACATGTCTGGAGTGCCACTTCACTTCTTAAAATAAACTCAGGCTAAACATCTCAACTGCAGAGCTGCAGAGCTCCGAGTGGGGATATCCATCCCCGCATGGTGGTCACTGTGCTCCAGCACTGCCTCAGTGGTTCAAGCACAGCTGGGTAGAAGAAAAGGCATGAATACTGAATGACGCCTATCACAAAACTCAAAAAACAAAAACAAACCCAGAAAACAGTTAGGTTACTCAGAAAAATAAACTTTTTGAATGGAAATGATACAGGACTTAACACAGACTTTAAGCAGTTCTGTTCGTTTCCATTTAGAAAGACACAGAAGTGGCACTTACTGGTGTAGCACAGCCCTACTTTGAAGGTGTATTGTGTTCAGAGTGTAAAGGAGCAGGAGCTGTACACAAATACAACTGATCAACTGTGCCCCCACGCCTATACGAGGTCGTATTTTTTAGACTATAGAGTTGTGTTTATTTAAGATCTTGAAAAATTATAGAACAGTACATTCAAAGTGAATCAAGGAAACGCTAGTGGTTCAGAATCCTCTGAGAATGCACTACTAGGAGTGAAATCAGAAGCGCTCCATCTACCTTCACACTCCAGCTCCTTTACCCTTACAGATGGTCAGCAGCACATCAGCTCCCTAAGGGCTGGCAATCATCTTTAAAAACAAGCTTTGTTAATAAAAACAAAAGTAGACTACACAACATTCTGTAACTGTCTGGAAGAAGTATCCATAGTGCACAGAAAGGATCCCCACGGCTGCTTCTGGGCCCAGAGAAACCCTGGGAAGCTTTCAGTTGACCATATTCCACTGCAGCAAGAGGAAGCAGAGCCCTCTGTTCTCTCAGTGAGGTAGAACAACCAGCCTCCTAAACACCCAGGAGCAGATATGAAGAGAGCAGAGTTCCCACAACATTTCAGTTACATTTTGATGCCTTCCTGTTGGCTGAGTTGTGACAATGTTTTTTTAATTCGCAAAGCTGTCAGCCTAGCTGCTCCATTGGCATACCAACATTCTCTCATAATTTTAGCCATCACTCTCAATGCCTACAAGAAAACATAAGAAAAATAATTAATGGACACATACCACTTGCTATTGATCTGTGACTTTAAAATGATATGTATAACGTTCCTATTCTAGATTCTTTGTAGTACCAAATGAGGAGTTTAGTTTCCATCAAGATCCTGGTGCCAGCTGCTGGAAAGGCTGTGGACAGGGGAGCTTTTTCCATAGACCTCAGAAAGCTGACTTGTGATTCAGCTCTGAAAGAATGCATCCACTGTGCCACTGAGACACTGGGGGAGAGCGTAACAGCAGTCCTTTAGAACAAAGCTTATGGTAGAGAGCAGGGAGAAGAGCTTGAAGGGCTGGGACCCAGGTTCTGCCCAGCCAACCTGTCCCAGCTAGGAACCAAGCCACCCCTCCAGCCCAGCAGAAGACTTAAGGGTTTTGTCTAAGGAAAGAAAGACTGGTTCCAGAGTAAAAGGGCAGGCATCTCACAAAAGAAGCACGCTGGACTCTGACTGTAAGCCTTCTCCTAGAACATAGGAATTGCACCTGTGCATACTCTTTTGGTGGATTCTGAAGGAATCTCCCCTGGAGATCTTGGCAGCCCTGAGAACAGGCCTAACAGATTATTAACAGTGACCAGAGAATCAATCAAATAACCCAGAGAGATCACCTAAAGCGTACACACGTAAGTTCCAATCACATGCACCTACACCTTCATTAAAAGTGAAAAGTGTCTGATTGGATATTTGAAGAGAGTAACATGAGATGAAGAAACTGAAATTAACATAAGATGTAAAGAGAGAACCTGTATCAAAGCTCTACTGTTAGTAGGCAGGGTGTAGCTCCTTGGTACAGTGTTTGTACAGTATGTATACTGTGTTCAGGCTACAGTACCAGTACCACCACCTCCACCTCCTCCACCACCACCACCACCACCACCACCACCACTTCCACCACTACCACCACCACCACCACGTCCACCTCCTCCACCACCACCACTTGCACCACAACCTCCTCCACCACCACCTCCACCACTACCACCACCACCTCTTCCACCACCTCCTCCACCACCCCCACCTCCACCACCCCCACCTCCACCACCTCCACCACCTCCACCACCACCACCACACCACCACCACCACCACCACCACCACCTCTCCCCTACCCCCAGGATTCACCACTGGTTCATGTGTTTTAAATTTATTCTCTCTGTGTAGTCTTTATACTCAGAATTACTTTATTCTTTCCCACGTTCCCTTCAGTTTTTGTATTTTATACTACAGCACTCCTCAAATATCTAGTGACAGACTCATAAGGTTCTGTAAGTACTGAATAGGAAGAACATTCAGAGATAATTACAAATAACTACTTGAGAAAAAGGTCAGGTGGGGAACACGGAGAGGAGGGCAAAGGGAGGGAGAATAAGGAGATACATGGAAAAACTGAATGAACTATGAAGCTGATAAACCTTCCAGTAAGTGGAGGGTGGGTAGGCTTCTAGACAGGTAACCAAAGGTGAAGAAAAACAACAAAGGAAATGGGAGACTACCCAAGACTATTTCATAAGTATTTCCTAGAAAATATGTTTCTAGATTTAAAGGACCATGTACAAATGTATACATAAACATTTATTTAAACAACTATTTTTGAAGGCTTATCATTTAACAAGTATTTCTGTAGGTTTTAGATACAGCAGTAAACAAACTTATGAAATCTCTGTCCTCAAAAAGTTTCCATTTGAGAGATAAACCAATTAATAAATTACTGTGAACACAGACCTTTAAGGTGGTAAATGCCAAGAAGAAAAACAATTTAAAGAAGCTAAAGCAAGCCAAGGAAAAGCGCCTTGTCAGTGGGAGGGAGATGACGAAGCAGTCCTGGAAGAGAGGACAGAGCACACACACAGGAAGATGGAGGAGTAAACAACGCGGGAGGTGAACACCCAGGAAGGACACGAAAACAAAAGGAATTCCAGGAAGGAAGCCACAGAGGGGTTCCCAAAGCAACCAGTCCAGACTGGAAACAGCAGAAGACCCAGATAACACATTTAGGTACTGATCAGTTTGGGGTTTGTGTGTGCATTTATGCATGTGTTACTGCAGACTGAACCTAGAGCCCCACACACACTTGGCAGGCATGCTGGCACTAAGCTATATGTTGAAGCATCTAGAGTATTTTTTAGTTTTACTCTTAGGTCTCACTACAGTTGCTACCAAGGATGCGTACATTAGCGCTCTGTAGCGCAGGCAGGCTGGAGCTTGTGACCTTTCTGCCTCAGCCTACTCAGCAGCTGGGATCACAGGCCTTGTGCCAGTAAGATTAGCCAGTCCCATACTCTGATGTGTTCCTACTGAGAGGCTTTAAAACCCCAGAAGAGTAGAAACTTGAAATAGCAGCAAGTACACAGAAAGCTAATCTTATCAAATTGAGAAAGTAACACAGCAGCAATGACATTAGTGAGCATTCTATAACAGTAACTCTGAACCGCACATGTTTTTAAGAGGAACCAACTTTTTCCTGCTTAAAAGACGTCTGCCTTTACACTGCTTCAGTTATTAAATGAGTGTGAGTACTTCATGTCTGTGCTATCAAGTACCCAGAGATAATTTTAAAGCATACTCTTGTATGTTGAATTCTATCACACGAACACTCTGGGCACATTGAGTTGTTTCCTCTGGGTCTGCACACTATATTTTGCTTAAGGTGTCTTACAATTTTTTAAAAAACTTCAAAAAAAATTTTAAGGAAAAAAAGGCATCCTTTCTCTTTAAGTTCTCTTCTCCCATAATCTGTTATTAACATTTGGGTATGTGTCCCACCTGGACTTTTTTTTTCCTAGGAATGCATATGTTTGGCACTTTTTCAACAAAGCAGAGTAGAACTTTGTAGAAATTACCAACTATAAGAAGGACTTTCTTAAAATCACAAAATAGTACCTTAGTACAATTCCTTGGGGCTTCATTAAGAGGTCTAACTTTGTTGTTATTTTGAGATAGGGTCTCCTGTAGCCCAGGTTGGCCAGCCCTCCTGAATATACTGCTTTATCTTTGGGATACTGGTAGGACAGGCCTGGGTAGTATCACCCTGCCTTAGTGGTGTTGAGGAGCAATCCCTGGCCTCTGGTATATTAAGCACGAACTCTACAAACTCAGCCACATGCCGGGTAGAGAGCACAGTGATGTCAGAAGGGACACTGGGGTGTCTAGCTCTTTCTTTTTTTGGAAGTCCACTAAAACTATGAAACCTCCAATCTGGAAGGCACACACATTAATATCTAACAGTAACAGTTGTTAATAAAATTTGTTTTATGACTTCTTTAAATTTACAGTTAATGAATTCCTGCAACATTCTCTAAAAGCCGGGGATGACATACCCGACTCTGTTGGAAAGCCTTCTAAGCTGCAGTCCTGCGTAGCCCTAGGAACACAGGCCACACATCTGAGGGTCCCTGCAATGATTATACCCAAGATCCTCATCTTACAAAGGGGCGCTAAGCTCCAGAGACTTGATGCAACCTGTTCCCGTCTGAATCTGAAATGGGAGCCAAGCTAGTACTGACAGGCCTCCTTATTCCTGCCCAGTGTCTGTCATATTTTGGGCTGCACTGGCTAAAGAGAGGCATTTATTCCAACAACAGGCACTTTACTCTACTTGGCATATCTAACAATGTTCAGACATACCACTGACCACTGCAAATGTTTCATGTTTTTTTAAAAAATATTTTTACTAATACTTATTAGATTATGAAAAAGAAAAAGAACCTTTGCATTTTTCCTTACAGAAAAGTAACAAATTTCTGCCTACTAAGTAGAAACAGTTTAACAAAGAGTCTTGTATCAATAGGAAACACTTACTTCACAGCTCTGCCATCTGTTGGGAATATTTGGCCTTAACTTCTGTTCACAAACTACTTTTCTCATTTCTTCAACAGATGGATCAGAAGGTACAAGATCATAGTAAGGCAACTGGTAGTCTTCATGGATTCCTGTATTGGTTTAAAAAGTTCAATTTAATCCCCTGCTGCGCTGTCACTGGAAGGATCACTTGTGCGGCTCATTACAGTGGTTCACATAATTCATCAGGCTCAAAGCTTTCTGTATCTAATTCCCATCTGTAGCAATAACCTACCCACCTGAGTCGTCACCATGCCTGTACTTTTGTGAAGTTGTTGTCAATGTGACAAAATCTAGAATCACCTGAGAGACAGGCCCCTGGACATACCTATCAGGAATTATTTTCGATTAACAGAACAGACACAGGAGGACTCATTTTACCTTGGGCAAGGGATTCTGGAGTGTATAAAATAGAGAAAGCAAGCTGAGCATGCACGCACTCATTGGTCCCTGCTCTTGATGGGCGATGTGATATGACTGGCTCCCTGAAGCTCCCACCACTGGGACTTCCCTGGATGGCAGACTGTAACTTGGAACTATGAGTCATGATAAACCCTTTCTCCCTGATTACTTTTGACAGAGTATTGTATCACAGCAACAGAAAAAGAAACTAGAACAACTTTGAGCTTTGTGTGCTATGATGACCAGGTTGAGATTTTGACTATATCTCTATTAGGCAGAAGATGACATCTTATTGTGATTGCAGTCTCTCACTGGATGCATGGCTATATTCCTTTTTTTTTTTTTTTTTTGGCATGGATATATTCTTAAAAGGAAATGTGAATTCCACAAGGTTAGCTTAAGATACAAATCTCTTCCTTCTGCTTGTATCTATAAATAACATGTCCTATTGCTACAATACCAATCATACTCTATTTCTTACTGCCTAAAACTCTTGAAGTCCTAAGTTCTAGCCAGAATACCTAAGCCTAAGAGACAGTGTTTTGAGCACACACTAACAAGTAAGTTCTCAGCCTAATGTAAAACCAAAAGTTAAAACAAACTTAATCTAAAAAGCACATACTGTTAATACAATTATCATTATATAGATCTTCAATAATCAAGCTGTAGAAAAACAATAATAGTCTTTTTTTTTTTAAAAAAAGTTTTTTTTTGTTTTTGTTTTGTTTTGTTTTAAGTCATTTTAGCCAAGTCCATACTAGAAACAGCTTCTCAGGTGGCCTTTCAAATAGGCAAGATGACAGCAAGAGGCTGGGTTCTGATACTGTCTGTGACTAAAACAGTAGCAGAAGCAGCTGGAGAAGCTGTGTGTTGGCAGGATGATCTTTTTATCCTTGTGGCATTCTCAGTAGTCACCTGTCAAGACTGCCCACTATAGTTCCAGTTAGAAAAAAGAAAACAACTTTTGACTAACTTCTCATGACAAACTATTGAGGGAAGGACAGTGAGACAGTCATTTACCACCAATGGAACAGCGTCGAGCAATTTCCCAGAATACTAAGCCCATTGCATAGATGTCAGCACGTTTGAAGGATTCAAAATGTTTCATATTTATGGAATCATCTAGAACTTCAGGGGCCATGTACCTAAAAAAAGAGAAGTCAACATTGTAGTCAAGTATAAAGCACATCAGTTTTGAGCTGTTTCATACATGTTTCCTTCTGGAAAAAAGAGGTATACAGTCTGCATCACTATATAGACTAGGCTGGCTTAGAGATCCACCTACTTCTGCCTCATAAGCACTGGATTAAAAATATATACTACCAAACACAGGAATTTCTCTCTCTTTTTATTGTGGTTCTGCTGTTTTAAAAAAAAAAGTGGTTCACTCTTCCTACAAAAGTATTTCCCAAGTACATAAGGAACAAAGTGAAAAAAAAAATCACCCCCTTACTGTGTCAACCCCTGGGTCAGTCCTTTCAGATACCTCTCTATATTCAGACACACATACTATATCACATGACTGAGATCATATCAAATGCTAGCAAAATATTAAGTATCTAAACTGGTTTGCAAATTAATGATGTTGACTAAATCCCATGAAATGGCTGATATAATGACAGTTCCATGCCATCTGTCCTCTGATCATAGTTTATGAAAGACACACACACACCAGCTGTGGCTGTTACAATACCCTAACATATACCACCCTCGCAGACTAGTTAGGGACCACATATTTGATCTGGAAGCCTTCTCACCAAAACAGTATGAAAAAGGAAAAGAGAAAAGGCACTGGGTTCTGAAATCCCTCTTTCCCTCTCTCTCTCTTTCCCTCCCTCCCTCCGTCCCTCCCTCCCTCCCTCCCTCCGTCCCTCCCTCTCTCCCTCCCTCCCTCCTCTCTCTCCCTCCTCTCTCTCTCCCTCCCCCTTCTCTCTCTCTCTCTCTCTCTCTCTCTCTCTCTCTCTCTCTCTCTCTCTCTCTCTGTTTTTTTGAGACACAGTTTCTCTGTGTAGCCCTGGCTGTCCTGTTGCTCTGCAGACCAGGCTGGCCTTAAACTCTGAGATCTGCCTGCCTCTGCCTCTCAAGAACTAGAAGTAAAAGTACGCACCACCACTGCCCATCTCTGAAGTTTGCTATAGTTACAGGTCCTACAGACCACTACCTGAGGCTCAGTCAGCCGGTCATGAGTTCTCCAAGTCCCCAGCCACCAGAAACTGTAAATACAATTTAGATTGACTAAAGTTGCTAGCTTTTTCCAAGTTCAAGGCATTAGTTTTGAAGAAATATTGTGATGCAATTTTTAAACACAGTAAGATTTTGAGTCCAATATCTCACCTTGCCAGTCATATGAAGCAGGACACATTACTAAACCTTAATAGGGGTTTTTTTTCTCTTCTGAATTAATAGTAATAACATCTATCTTGAGAGGTTCTTTTGAGAATGAATGTATGAAACAAATATTTATGAAAGTGTATTAGGCACTTCAATAAATACCTGGAACACAGGCATCTTAAGCTTCTTGCAAACCAATGGACTACACAGACCCAGACACACAAAAGGACAGTTAAAACATAATGTGAGAACACATTACAGTATGTATAATATTCAAAGAGTAATGACTCAAAGAGTCACTTATTATGCTTTATCAGGAAGAGGTAAGGGTCCCAAGGATAAGAAAAGGCTTCCTTGAGGTATAGAAGGATGTTAAGGGAACAGTATGTTAAGGGATGTATGTTTTAGGACAGCATACACAAATACTCTAAGGAAGAAAGACAACAGAAAATATGAAAACAGGCTTGCTATAGTACAGAAACAGGAAGAATTTAGATTACTATTAGTTGTTACTGTTCTTACAATTAACCTAATTAATGATAATACTTTCTGGAAGGGCTATCCATCAATAGGCTTGTTCTTAAGTAACTAGGCTTCCCAGTAGCAAAGACCCTATAAGCTTGTGAACAGTCTAATAAAAGACCAGATTTGAGTTTCAGAAGAGATACAGTTATGAAAATAGGGAGAAAAAAGAAGTTAACATCAACCACTATTAAATATAATTTATTCCTAAGTGTACCTTTTAGTGCCTACTCTGTGGTTTGGAGCAATATCAATTGTATCTGTGGCAGAATCATGCCTCACAGCAAGTCCCAAGTCTGCAATACAACAGGTTCCATTTTTCTTCACCAAGATATTCTTTGATTTCAAATCTCTATGGGCAATAGCTGGTTTTCCTAGAAAACCAAAAGACATGACTGCTAAACAAGAGATACTAGTCACAATTCACTTTTAGGTCCAAAAGCCTCCCCAGTCCCAGTGTGAAAGCACTTGAGCTACATCACCTATAACAGCTAGACTATTGTCCAAAGGGATAACTGTTTAAATCTTCAGACAACATAAATCTAAGGACTAAAGAACCAAGGTGAAAAAGTTGTTTGTTGATCTCTAAGTAAACTTTCAGATTTCTTATATTTTCATTGGAAAAAATCATTCAAATTTAAAAAAGCTACATATCTCCAGTTAGGCTTCACATTTTGAATCTATATTATTATATTCACAGGAACATAAGCTTAAATAACAAAACTGTAGAAAGTGTTACCTTGGGTACCGACAATCTCCATGTGAAGATGGGCAAGACCACTCGCCGTGGATAGAGCAAGTTTGATCATTCCTTCCACAGTAACAGTGTATCTATTCAAGTAATCAAAAAGGGATCCATGCTCGTGATAATCTGACACCAACCACAGCTGAGTCCACGTCCCATTGTCTGCACAACAGAACACACACAGTTCAGTCGGGCTGCTCAACACTTGCAGCTTCCTGGAAAGTCAGCAGCACTTTCCACTATCGCTCTTGAACACACCTGCAATATGATGCCACCTTAACTTTGAATGAATTCCTTCCATGTTTTCTTATATTTAGTTTTTCTACACTTTTATGTGCATATATTTCAGATCCTCAGAGTATATCCCCTATTTGTGAGATAAAGCAATGATAAATAACTCCATTTAAGAGAAAAGAAATCATATCCAACAATGTTCATTTCCTCATCCTATAGAGAAGAGTAGCAGAGAGCAGACTCCTCAGTGCCTAAGAAGGCACCTGGGCCAGATTAGTTCATGATCAGTGCTGCTCTGGAGGAAGAAGGGCAGCAGCAAGTGAAGACGGGAAACTTGTGGAGAGCCAAGAACAGCCACAATAGCATGTGACAAACCTCAAGTGAACTTTGGTGAGGACTGACAAGCTTTAGTGACAGACTGTACAGTTCTCAAAGATGCCAGACAAGACAATCATAATTTCAATGCTGCTATCTCAGAAAAATAAGAACAGCAGTACCTCTGATGCTGAGACAGGAATTAAAGTGCTGGAAAAAAGACTAAAGAGACTAGGACTGAACCTCATTGTACAAGGTGATTCGGAACCTAAGCAACTTGAAATGTGGGTACTAAGAGTTCCTTGGTAAGATGCTGCATGCATCTGAAATGTAACATTAAGGTTGACAGTAAGGCTCTTAGGCTGCACTGGTCCAGTAAATGCTATTTAACTTAGAAGTAAACGGGGAAATAGGAAACAACACAAATCAGTAATATATATATATATATATAATCCTTAAGTCATGTACTAGCTAATTTTATGTCAGTCTGACACAAGCTAGTATCATTTGGGAACAAGGAAACTCAACAAAGAAAATGTCCCCACTAAGTTGGTCTATGGACATACCTGAGGTGAACTTTTTTAAATTAATAAACCATGGGGAGTGTACCCATTGTGGAAAGTGCCACTCTTACACTGGTGGTCCTGAGTGCTAAAATAAAGCAACCTGAGCTAGCCATGAGGGGCAAGCCAGTAAAAAAATGTCCCTCCATGCCTCTGCTAAAAGTTCCTGCCTCCAGTTCCTGCTTTGACTTCTTTTGAAGTAAATTGTGATTGTGAAATTTGAGCTGAAATAAGTGTTTATGTCCCCAATTTGCTTTTTTTTTTTTTTTTTTTTTTTTTTGATTTGGTTTTTTTGAGACAGGGTTTCTCTGTATAGCCCTGGCTGTCCTGGAACTCATTCTGTAGACCAGGCTGTCCTCGAACTCGAAGTCCACCTGCCTCTGCCTCCCAGAGTGCTGGGATTATAGGCGTGCGCCACCACCACCCGGCTTCCCAATTTGCTTTTAATCTTGGTGTTTCACCCCAGTAATAGAAAACATAACTAAAACAAGTTATCCAGATCCAGACAGGGACCCAGGCTCTGTGTGCTGCTGACCACACGGTCTCAGACAAGTTGCTTAACGAGTCTGTTTCTTTTTTTATATACAAGAAAAAGAACTTACTTTGATGACTCTTAAGATGTTTAAAGAGAATACAGAACTAGATTTCTTTTTAAAGTAGGTAATACAATGTTTGCCATATGAGAATTTAAAATGTGCTGTTCCCTACAGCTATAAACAAACTGGAAACATAAATAAGAATTATATTTTGTAAGCATGTGCCTTTAATCCCAACACTTGGGAGACAGAGGTAGGAGACCAGCCTATTCTACAGAGTGAGTTACAGAGCAGCCAGAGCTACAAAGAGAAACCCTCTCTTAGAAGAAAAGCAAAAGCCCCAAACCAAAACCAACCTAACAAAAAACAACAGGGGCATAGGGGCAGGGGGTGTCAAAAATAATAGGGCTTCATAATCTGGGAAGATTCCTTTCTTTCTTTTTAATTTTATTTTATGTTTGAGTATTGTGCCTGCGGGTATGGCAAAATGACCACTTGTGTATCTGGTGTTCATGGAGGCCAGAAAAGAGCGATGGATCCCCTGGAACTGGAGTTACACAGAGACAGTTGAGAGCCACCACGCAGCTGCTTAGAGTTGAACCTGGGATCTCTAGAAGAACATTCAGTGCTCTTACTCACTGAGTCTTCTCTTTAGCCCCAAGCAAATTATTTGTTGTTACTGCCAAAAGCACTCAAGAGATGGGGCTCCAGTGGTGCAGCTGGTTAGCGTGTGGGACTTAAATGTCAGTGCTAGGCATAAGAACTCAAGAGACTAGTGATTCTAATCACAAAACCCCCTTTCAGTTTGTCTATTTTTGTTGTTGATTTTTCCTTTTCTTTTCCCACCTGTTCTTCACACATTCCCTAAAGTCTTTTTCTTGGTATGTGTACATCACTAGCTCATGTGCATGTCTGTTAACCATAACTGTGTTCTGAAAGACTCAAAAACACAACAGAAAGAGAACACAACAGGAAAGGGAGATTTCCTGAAGCATCTAACCAGAGAGGAAGAAGGAAGAGACTGCTCATACAGAGAGAGCAGCACAGCAGCATGAAGAGATGACTCAGCATTTAAGAACCAACACTGGTCTTGAGGAGACCAGAGTTCAGTTCCTAGAACACATATCAGGCTTACAACTGCCTACAACACCAGCCTAGGAAAACGTATGCATCTGGCCTCTTTGGGCACCTGTACTCAATCACACACAGATATACTCACATACATATAATTAAAAATACATCTTTTTATTTTCTTTTGTTTAAGGCTAGCCTAGGCAAAAGTAAGTTTGAGGCCAGCTTGGTCTACAAAGTGATCCAGGACAGCCAGAGCTACACAGAGAAACCCTGTCTCAAAAAAACCTTAAAAAAAATGGAAAAAAAATAAAATCAAAAAGATGAAGATGAAGAAGGGAAGTGGGAGCCTAGGTTCTGCCTAGTCAGACACCTAATAAAGAAAACAGTAGTAGAGCTAGTTAGTTCCCATCGTGACCACCAGAGGACAGCATCCACTTGACTGCAGCTTGAACAAATGACTCTGCAGGGCACAACAGGTTCAATGGTTTGCACTTGTGGGTTTTAGAAACATGCCTAATGAAAGCCTGAAAGAGGTTTAAGCCTCAAATGCAAATGAGTCAACACCACAGAATTTGAAATCACACATTTGGGTAAGCCCTTTAAGGGAACAATTACTATTTGTAGAATCAGAGCCTTCTTACAAATCAATCAGAATAATAAGATTGAGAAAATAAGCAAATAGTAGGAAATAAGAATAGGCTAGTATAGTGGCACACTGTAATCTCAGCACTGGAGCATGGAGTGAGGAAGATCATGAGTTCAAAGCCAGCTGTGGCCATCTTTTAAAAAAGAGAGAGAGGAAGACTAAACAACTACCACCACCAACAACAACAAGAAAAAAAATCCAAACCAAATAAAAAACAAAAATACAGTAAGAAAAATGTTGTTTCCAGAGTTGGAAGAGGGTGAAAATAGAAGAAAGCAAGAGCCAAGGAAGAAGACTGTGATAACCACTTTGCTTGTTTTTCTTTTTTTTTTTTTTTCAGGATTTTTTTTAATTGTTGTTGTTGTTTTTGATGCAATAACAGGAGGATTTTTATTCCAGAGGCTCTGGAGTCCACAGTCGTACACCGTGCAGTGGCACACTGCGCAGGAGCTTGTTTTTCAATTAGATACTGAATTGTTAGGAGCCACTGAAAATCACCTACACCCATTACTGCTCCCACCATGATCACACTAAATAAGTGTGACAGCTTAAGACATTCACACACAGCTAGTGTCTACTTTATGAAACTAACAAAACCGATCAGCCCCAGCCTCTGTAATGGGCAATCCTAACTGTTAACTTGACTGTAATTTAGGATGCTTCAGAGACAAACCTCTAGGTGACTATGAGGGTGGCTTCAGAGAAGTTTAAATGAGCTGAGAGACACACCCTTAAGATGGACAGCACTATTCCACAGCCACACCTGCCCCCTCTTCCTGACTCCAGATGCAGTGTGGCTATCAGCCCCAGGCCGGTCTGTCACCATGCCTTCCATGACTATCCTTCAGATAGGAACCAAAAGAAACCCTTCTTTCTCAAAGCTATTTTGTCATAGTGATGAGAGAAGTCACCTAACAGAACCTCTAAATCTAATGGCATGCTATAAACTTGAAAATACGGAGAAGCAAAAAAAAAAAAAAAAAATACCCCTCATAGTACCACCTGACATTAGAGAAAGGGAAGGGTGGTCACTGCAAGTCTCTCACCAAGCCACACATGATGGTTGTTGGGATTTTTGTTGCTGTGTTTTTAATTTATTTATTTTTATTTTATGTGTATTTGTGCTTTGCCTGTATGTGTGTCTGTGTGAAAGTGTCAGAACCCTGACGCTGGAGTGGTGAGCTACCACATGGGTGCTGGGAACTGAACCTAGGACCTCTGGAAGAACAGCCAGTGCTCTTAACCTCTGAGCCATCTCTCCAGCCCCTCACTGTTTGCTTTTAATAGGAAAGTAGGAAATACATTTATTTGGTTAGGATGGCAAAAGTTGGGTCAAAAGAGGAGGGGGGGGAAGAGGAAGAAGAAGAGGAAGAGGAAGCAGCAGTGGCAGCAGCAGGGTCTAAGGTCACTGCTGGCAGTCACTGCAGCATCCCTGCTTCCTGAGCATCCTGTGCCCTGACCCCATCTCATCCTTTCACTACATTGTCTGTAGTGTTCATGTGGCTCCAGCAGCAAGGCATTTTAGGAGTAACCCCTTCTCAGGTTTAATTGAACTTCCTTAAAAAACTGAGGAAGTATTTAACCCCTGCCAGGTCAGAACAGAATACACTGACAAGTTACTTTTATTCTCCTTGATACTCAATGGTACTCTGTTATGCTTGCAGACAGGAACCTAGCATAACTGTCCTCTGAGAGGCTCCACCAAGCAGCCAATGGAAAGAGATGCACAGACTGACAGACAAACATTAGATGGAGCTCAGAGTCTTATGGAAGAGTTGGGAGAGGGACTGAAGGACCCAAAGGGGATAGAGACTCCACAGGAAGACCAACAGAGTCAACTAATCTGTACCCTTGGGGGGACCCAGAGATGAATCACCAACCAAAGAGTGAATATGGGCTGGACCTAGACCCCTGAACATAGGTAGCAGAAGAGCAGCTTGGTCCCCAACAACAGGAGCATGAGCTCTCGGGCATGGCCTGCTGGCCTGTGGATCCCTTTCCCCTAAATGGGCTGCCTTGTCTGGCCTCAGCGGGAGAGGATGTGGCTAGTCCTGCAGCGACCTGATGATGGGGAGGGTAGAGAAGTTGTTCTTTAAAGAGGAGCATTCCCTTCTCAAAGGAAAAGGGAGGGAGGAATGGGGGTGGGTTCTGCATGATGAGGTACTGAGAGGAGAGGGAGAGCTGATATTGGGACCTAAAGTTAATAATAAATAAATAAAGGCAATTCTGAGTGGAGATTCAGCAGAGTTGTAAAGCACCTGTCTAGTATGTACAAGGCAGGCCCTGGGCTTGAAATCACAGAACTGAGTTGGGGAAGGCTAGTCTATACTAAGATGTTCTACTAACCCCAGTCCTGGTGGGGAGGAAAGCAAGAACTAATCTACGCTGCTGAGATAGCTACAAACCAAAGCAGTGGGGGTATGGAGGGGAGCTGGTCTATGCTAACATGCCTTCCTGGTCTTAACCTCAAATTCTGAACAACCAAAGTTTATAGTATTTTCCTTCTATCTTATGACTATACTCAACTAAAAACCAGATTTAAAATAGCACAAGTATATGACATTTTTATAGGTCTTTTAGAAATCCACTGCATGGGCCTGTAAGATGGCTCAGCGGGTTAAGATACTTGCTGCCAGTGCAATCCCTGGAACCCACATGGTAGAAGGAGCATTCTACAAGTTGTCCTCTGACTTCTCCATGTGCACAGTGCCACACAAAATAATATGTAAAACATACTGTCATCAAGAAAATCTTAACTATGTCCTATGTCTAAAAGATTGTACTTGACCTAACTGATCTTACTATATTACAAATATCTGTTTCTCCCCAAATATGACAGTATTTAGTAGTCATCTCTGTAAAAACAAAGCTTTTCCAGACTTTGAAACATTCCAATAAGAGTAAAGAAATGGGGCTAGTAAGATAGCTTAACTGGTGATATGCCTGTCATGCAAGCATGAGCACCTAAGCTCAGATTTCCAGCCATGTAAAATCCAGATATGGTAGTACACACCTGCAATCCCAGTGCTGGGCGGGTGGATCCTGGGGCTTCTGGCAAATCAGTCTAGACAAACATGCGCATTCCAGGTTCAGTGAGAACCTATCTCAAAAATTAGGTGGAGAGTGATTGTAGAAGATACCCAATATCTTCCACATGCACACACCCCTGCACAAGTATGTGCATGTAAACACACACACACACACACACTCACACACATACACACACACAAGAAAGAAAACATCACTGACCTTTGTTGTCTGCTGCTATAAATCCCAGGATATTTTCATGGCGTAACATTACAGTCTGATAAATCTCTGCCTCTCGGAACCATGAACGTTCTTCTCTAGAAGAGAATATCTTCACAGCAACTTCTTCTCCCCGCCATTTGCCTCGCCAAACTTCTCCAAACCGACCTTTGCCAATGCTTTCTTGTAACACAATGGTCCTGGCAATTGTTCTTTGAACCAGCAGTGGTAAACCTAAATACAGAAATAAGGGCAGCATAAGTCATCAGCAGTGTGTGTCTCACCCTGACAGACCACAATGGAGACCCAGAGGCAGGTACTACTCCTTAACTTTTGCCTTGTTGGAAAGACAGATTACTTTTGCCTTTCCAACCCCAAAAGTGGAAAAAAAAAAAAAAAACCAAACCAGTGAATACTGAAAAAGAATCCAGAGACACCTGCCTACAGATTTGAGGATGCAAACTGAACTTTTCCTTTAAGGGTCAGGACAAAATGGGAGAGAATGAAGATGATGGTTGTGGAGGAGAGATTCAGCAAAGGCAAATGAAAGAATGGAACAAGGTATCTTTTGGGTACCAGTCTCATTCATAAGGATATGAATGTCAGTAGAAGAAAGGTAAGTTGTCATGAGAAGATAAACAGTCCTAAATACAGGGTCCCTCGATGATCAGTGGAAGGCTGAAATGCAACCATGAATAGGTAAAATGACTGTAAAATCTGATTTTAGAAAGAGGAATCAAGTAACTCCTTTACTTACAGGAGGAGGAGGATGATGTGGACAGAAACACAAGTGAGCCCTGACCTATAGGCTTTTGCAGTGAGAGGTCTGAATGGAGTGGGAAGTTCTGAGGCAACAGAACAACTCCTGATGGCCCTACAAGTGCATGGGTTGTAGAAAGAGAATGAGTAATCCCATGCTCTAATTAATACAGCTACATTTCAAAGGCAAATAAACAGGCCTATGTTAGAACTCAACTATCATCTACATGGCAATGTCTTGAATCCTTTCAGTGGGCTCTGTAAATATCAGCTGTTGTAATTTCCCTGGGTGTAAGTTTGGCAACAAGAGAACAGACCCAAGGGACTGATTGTAAATAGACTGTAATTCATCCTACTGTTCTGTACCTTTGGGCCCTACTTATCACAGACCGGGATCACTTGTGAGAAGACTTTTCTGAGACTCACTTGCACCAACTCAGAGTCAGTGGAGGAACCAGGAAAGTCCTACCACACTCTCTGTCATCTCCCCAGTTCTGCTCTAGCCCAGCCAGCCTCTCACTGCCTCACTCTCATCACATCTCATCTCTAACTAAACAGAGAAAGAACACACTACTGAGTATTCATTGTCCCATTTTAATAAAGGCTTCAGATCATAGAAGAATCAGCTTCCTTATGCACTTAAATGATAGCACGTGTATGCATATACACCAGTACTATAATTTCCTTAACACATGTTTCTGTTACATAAGTGTCCCATGCATTAATGTGGTATTATGCTTCAGAGCTACACTTTTCTCAGTCACAATTCCTGCTTTGATGCTCCTTTACTATCATTTATTTTAAAATCAGTCAGATTTCTGTTTCCTTATCTTCAGTATGGCTATAAATTTAGCCCTTATTTGAAACTGAGCAATACTTTTCAAAGGATAGTAAGCCATTCATTAAATCACATTTAAGTATTTTTACCAAAAGTATTTGTTGTATATTTCTATAAGAAAACAGAAGTCCAAAGAGGAAATATGGACTGACCAAAGTCATAGGGCATGTGTTAGTCTAGACCTGTTGATCGCTAGTCACACATCCAATTCCAAAATTGCGTTTCTTATAATTTATTTATGTATTGTATGCATATGGGAATTTTGTCTATATGTACATCTATACACCAGAAGAGGGCACTGGATCCCAAGACGAGTTACAGACAGTGTGAGCCAGCATGTGGGTGTTTCGAATAGAACTCAGGACTTTTGGAAGAGCAGCAGTGCTCTTAAGCTGCTCTTCAGCACTGAGCCATCTCTCCAGTCCCCAAAGTCCAAAACTGTAAAGCAGGCACAATTTTCTTAGTCTTCTTCCAAACCATAGGCAAGAAAAAGAAAAAAGGTATTTTCTCTTTGGTCTAAAAGCAAAACATGATTATGCTAATCTCAGGATGATCCTGGCAATCAGCCAGTCCATTTCTTTTTTTTTTTTTTTTTTGATTTTTCCTTTTTTTAATAAAATTATAGATATATAGATGTAAAAAATATGGAACGCTTCACGAATTTGCGTGTCATCCTTGCGCAGGGGCCATGCTAATCTTCTCTGTATCGTTCCAATTTTAGTATATGTGCTGCCGAAGCGAGCACTCAGCTAGTCTATTTCTGAGTCCACAAAAATCAACAAATAAAACTGAGAAAAACAAACATTATAGCACATTCACTAATAGGCCTACTATTTTTGTTTGTTTCTTTGTTTGAAATTTTCTTTTAGATGTAAAAAAGTCACTAACAATGCAATAGTTTAATTTTAAACAATAAACCGGACTAGTCTGATCACTCAGTGGGTGAAGGAGCTTGCCACCAAGCCTGATAGCATGAGTTTGTTTCCCAGGATCCATACAGTGGAAAGAGAGAACTGACTCCTGCAAGTTGTCCTTTGATTTCCACACGTATACTGTGGTTGGTAGGCATGTGTGTACACACACACACAATTTTTTCTTAAAACAACAATTTCATATCATGTGAAAGAGGCTATTCAGCTTCCAAATTCCAGGAGACCAGTCTCCGTGCTGCAGGACAGTAGCTGCATTTCTTATCTGCAGCTCTGTCTTTGTAAAAATGGTGTCCTACTTTCTACCTCTCAGAGTCCAGTACCATAGGGGAGGATGCATGGGACTCTATACAACTGTGGAAGTGACTTCTTTCAATGGTAAAACCAAGCTCCGATTTATCTATACTAAACGATCCAGTCACACAGACAGCAAGCTCAACAACTTTCATTAGGCTGCAATCATACTATTCCAAAGTTTTAACAAATTAAGCTAAATGCCCCAACCAACTAATTAAATAAAACAGCAAAAGTGACTTATTACGACTTCTTAAGAAAGAAAGGGTAAACAGTGACTACCTGATCCCGAGCCCGAGGTTGTCATGTCATAAATGAGATCTTTTAAGGTGGTGCCCTCTGAGATGAAAGGGCGATCTAGTGATGGGTCCTCTTCGTTGGGCACACGGTGGTGAATGACAGTGCGGTTATGGCAGATGTAGACCATCAGCATGAGTGCAATGCAGACAAAGCAGACAGGGCCAGCGATGACAGCGGCCAGCTCCACAGGACCCAGGCCAGATGATGGCTTTTCTGAAAAAGGTCCTCAATGAAACAAACATCAAGAGAAACAAAACACTATAGGTGGCACTCGCATTTCCCAAAGCCTCCATACTTTCCCCAGTGTCCACGCCTATCACTCAATCCCACGGGCTTCGGTCCCAGCCTCCCTTGTCACTCTTCCTGAGCACCCCAGCCCATCTTCTACGTCATCCTTGAACTCATCAGCTCACCCCACCTAGACCTCCTCCCCCACTCGCCACCTCAGGTAAGCTGGAAAAGGAACTGACTATTTGAAACAACTTCTAATAACTCATTTTTTATAAAGCACTTTGGTCTTTTCTTCTTATTCCAAGTCTACTGCAGATGTATAGCAGAAGAAAATATATAAATATAGTTAGTAAAGTTTTTACAAATTATCAACTTCCTTGAGAAACTTCAAAGGCTCATATTTTAGTATATAAATTTGCCCCAACTTTTTAAAGCCTAAGACTTCCTTTGTTTACTTTTGTGTTTTATTCTATTAGTTTATTTATAGATTTTTAAATCCCTCTCTTTTTGTGAGACAGGGTTTTATCACATAGTTCATCCAGGCTGGTCTCAAACTTGGGATTCTCCAACCTCTGCATTCCAACATTGGGATTGTTTTTAAAATAATTTGTGTATGTACATTCTTTCTAGACTATTTTTGCCAACTGAATTTTTAATTAAATTTATTTTCTTATAATCTCAAATAAATTAATATTTACTCATTTCAAAATACATTAATACACACATTTAAATGTGTCAAAAACTTAAGAAAAGGAGGCCATGAATTTAAGATAGGAATTGTGGAGAGTATATGAAAGAGTTTAGAGGGAGGAATGGGAAGGAAGAGTATATATGATATTATAATCTTTTTTCATTCTTGACATCTTCATTTAGATTAATTTCTTATCATATAAAATGCTAACAATTCTTTCAGGAAGGATCTTAAATCCTTATACACTGCATACTTAGTTATCTGAATACAGCTGTTACCTTTGTATAAGAAAAGCCTTTCTAAAGAGCTTACTTTAAGAATTTTGGGTGATAATCAATATATTATAATCTACTGCCCCCTATACTGGAATAAAGTGGAAAGTCTGAACATTTTCCTCCTTTTTTTTTGGTAATTAGTGTTAAATGCACTAGGGCTTTTCCCCATCCTTAAAAAGTACACTGGGCCAGCAAGATGACTTCTGCAGAAAGATGACTATTACCGAGTCTGATAACCTCAGCTCCATCCACAGGAACCAAAGGAGACAACCAACTCCTACAACTCCTACAAAGTATTCTCTGACATAGGTGCATTCACATGAATGCATGTACACACACACACACACACACACACACACAGAAATTACTCACAGTTTTGGCCTATGAGCAGTATTCATTCTTCCATCAAATCTGCTAGCATTAATATAGGTTTTCTCCCATTTTATATTCCTTTGACTATTAAAATAAGAATTCAGGACTTGGAGAAAGTGGCAAATTTCCATTTAATTCATTAAGCTTTAAATTACTAGCTACACCAGGACCATGTACTATTTACTATTTATTTATTTATTTATTTATTGATTGATTGATTGATTGAAACAGGGTTTCTCTGTATAGCCCTGGCTGTCCTGGAACTCACTCTGTAGACCAGGCTGGTCTTGAACTCAGAAATCTGCCTGCCTCTGCCTCCCAAGTGCTGGGATTAAAGGCGTGCACCAACACCGCCCGGCGTAAGTATTATTTTATGTGTACGGGTGCTTTGCCTATATGTATGTTTGTGCACCATATCCATGACTGGTGCTTGAGGTCAGAAGTGGGCATCAGATCCCATGAACTGGAGTCACACTTGTGAGCCACCACACAGATGCTGGGAATTGAACCTGGGTTCTTTGAAAGAGTCACAGGTACTCTTAACTGCTAAGCCATTTTTGTAACTCTTCTAGGATCTTTTAAAAAAGTATTAAATACATAGTGCTACTAGACATCATATACAATTAATTTACACTTACAGATCATAAGGTAAAATGTTACAAAATAAAAACATTCAGATTGGTGCACTTGATTTCTGTCCACTAAAAGGCTGTTGATTGGATTGCCTTAAGATATAGGTACACCATACAGGGGATGAGAAATTCACTGAGGACAAGGCAAGGAAAACCCTAACAACATGTTGCCCTTTGAGATTCTAGAATTCACTTTGAAGAGGCTACCCTTGGAGACATAGCAGATCTCACTGAGAGTCTCCTGGCACTGCTTTCTCTAACACACACTCAGGAGTCAGGCTCCTGGCTACTCCTAAATCTGTAACTGTGGACAGGTAACTCCGCCTCTGCCCTCCACAAGCCAGGCTTGATGACCTCTATAAACACTTGCAGCTCTATATTCGTAGGCAGGCTAACTTTCTTTTAGCATCTTAGAGGAAGGAAGGGAAGGGTGCTAATACAACAACTTACCTGCAGTGGGAAGTTCTATTTTATTGCAGTGGTCCTGGTTGCAGCAGTATGTTGTAGTAACCACCCCTGTTTTTGAAGACGGTGCACAGACAAATGGCCTGTCTCGAGGAATCAGGTCGATTTCAGCTATACACATACTGTTGTGTATAACTTTGTCTGTAGTCTCAGTGACTGAGACAAAGCAAAGACCATCCGTCTCACAAGTAAAATTATCCTTTGTACAGAGGTGGCAGAAACATTGTAATGCTAGAGAAAGAGAATAAGATTTTATTAGAAAAATAAAAGAGTACCAAGATTAAGTTTAAAAGTTTAACATTTACACTACTACTATATTTTTTATTAAAATAATTTATGCACTGTTCAAATAACAACTTCTATTACTCTTTTAGAATGTCCAAGAATTACACATATATAGATGTCAAGGTAATTTAGTGAAATTTTGACCTAGCCCAACCCACCCCCTGTCAAAAATTTGCTTCCTAGAAAACATTCCACAAAATTTCATTTAGATAAGACAATCATTTGCCCTCCCATTTGAAACTCAGTAGTTATACTCGTTCCTAGTACTAAATTACACAATAACACACACACACACACACACACCTCCCTCACAAGTGATTGCAGAGCAATGTGTGAAAATAGTGCCACAAACTCATTATAGACTAGAAACACAGTTTCAGGAGATTTGTGGTAATGAAGTAATAGAAATAGATCCATATTGAGCCACAGGTTTTCTATTCATCCTGTGCAGCCCCTACGACATGTATCCAGCTGCTGTAGGGAAGATTATTCCAGCAACAATTTATATATTCTAGCCACATGGAACCTAGTTATATGCCCACTGTATCTATTAGATCTTGTGACTCAACTCTAGGAATGACCCCTTTATGGAAGTGTCTGCTGTCACCAACATCTTCTGTCATATACACCCATATCCTCTAATGGGGTTAAGTGCTTCCTCAAAGCTTACACAGCTTACCAGAAATACTGATTTTACTATTTCCTCCCCTAAGAAAATATATGTTCTTGTAATTCAAAAGACCCATATTCATCCTGGAAATCCACCATATATGGTTCTATGCCTGAGGGCAGTATTCAAAACTTCTTGCTGAATGAACAACACAATAGGTAATCCAACTACTCAGTGGCAAGGGCAAAGACCAGTTAGGAGGACTGGCCAACAATGAGGAGACCAGGAAGGTCTTTTATACACACACACACACACACACACACACACACACACACACACACACACACGCACGCACGCGCGCATGCAGTAGCAAAGCAGACAGCAGCCCAAAGGAAAGCTAATGGCTTGTGCAAGGAAGTTTACTTAGCAGGCCTGAGTTAAACAACCCAGCATATTCACAAGAATAGCATATCTTCAGAACTGTCCTCGACTGGATGTGAGTGCTGAGCCTCTGGGATATGTTCTCTGATAAGAATGTTTCTGTATGTGCAAGGCTTTGGGTCACGCAGTACCAATCTGACCAGATAGTTTGTACTAACAATGTGAGTCGCAGGAAAGATCTGCTTCTGTTTGTTGGAACGGAGGCGGCTAGGTCCTTACTTAGCTCAGCTGTTATGCAGACTATAAACCTATGGACTGAAACGCATTGGGTTGAGAACTACCTAAGAGATCTGTAAAGCATTCCTCTGAAGGCAAGGAGGTTTTGGGTGGAGGTGGGGGTACCTGCCCTGAACGTGGATGTTACCATCCTTAGAGAGACAGAGAGACAGAGACAAACAGAAAGACCCATTTAAGATGCTCTGCCATGCCCTTCCCAACTAGATAACCGAAATCTCTAAAACTCAGTAGATTAAGCCCTTCCTTAAAGACTAAGGATAGCAATCTTTAATTTGTTTCTATCAGGTACTTTGTCACAGCAATGAGAAATCTAACTGATATAATGGCTTAGTGGCTGATCCTCAGTAGAGCCCTGGACACCACCAAGGCTCAAGTGAGCTGCACTGGATGACAGTGCTCTGCACTGCCACTGCTAAGAGAACGAAGGGTCCTGCTCCACTGGGACAGAATATCTACAAAACTGCAGCCCAGGGACCTTTCACTTTGTCAAACTTAAGCTCTATCTTTTCATTGTAGTACTTTGTATCCATGACTGTAACAGTTCTGAGTCTTCCTAGTGGCAAAGGGAAACACAGCCTAGAACTATCCCAAAGGCCTGGAGTTGCCCTCCCCTTAGGGAAGGCAATAAGGAATGAATCTTAAGATGGGCCACAGTGAAAGTGAATCAAAGGCAGAAAGTTTAATCAGGCAGAAATTCATCTAGGACAAGAAGAGTACAACTCTAAAACTATAAATGTGAGTTTCTTGAGGTATTTTTATTGTTCATACGATGTACTCTACAAGGCTTAAAGATTAAGCAATCTTAAAATTTAAGTTTATCCTTCCTTTTTTTTTTTTTTTTTTTTTTTTTTTTTTGGTTTTTTGAGACAAGGTTTCTCTGTGTAGTTCTGGCTGTCCTGGAACTCACTCTGTAGACCAGGCTGGCCTCGAATTCAGAAATCCGCCTGCCTCTGCCTCCCAAGTGCTGGGATTAAAGGCGTGCGCCACCACCGCCCAAAATTTAAGTTTAAAAAAATCAAATAAATATATGAGCTAGATTACATCTTTCTATTAACATAGGGATTACCTTTTTGAATTTCTGGCCTTATTATGCTTGGCAAAGACATTACCACTAAGTACTGAACTACATATCCTGGTGCCTTTTTGCATTTTCAAAAATCTTGAGACACAGACTCAGTAAGTGGCTCAGGTAGGCCTCCAATTTGCTATCCTCCTGCCTCAGCCTCCCTGTGTAGTGGTATAGTGGTATTACAGGCCTACATAATCCCACTCCACAGAGAACCATGCGAGCAGGCTAAGAATTCCTTTCTCTAGTGAAACCATAAGGTGGTTTCATTAGATATAGGAAACATCCAAGCTCTAAGTAAGCATAGTTTGTTATCTGGAACATCTTGCTTGAGATGAATTTAGGAAAATCAAATTGTGTTTCTGACTTCTTTCCCTTCCCACATCCTTTTACTGTTTTCTGTCTTCCAACATGGTCTGTCTCACTGTGAGTCCTTCTACCAAATCATCAAAGCTAAGGGTGTGGTGTTTGGGGACCCTGAACTGACTTCATAGCTAAACTCTTAACTCAGGAACACCAGGTTCTTTTCAAGCATGCTTAAAAAGGTTTCTGCTGCAATCAACACACTTGCCTATTATCCTAGCAAATTAACAAAGTTTTATTTTGACTATTATAAAACATCTTCAGAGCCAACGAGATGCACTTGCCACATAACCTGCTGACTTGACTTCAATCTTAAAAACTTATATAAAAGATGGAAGGAAAGAATCAACCCCTAAAAGTTGTCTCTGACCCCCACTATGTTCACTTCCTCACACATAAATAATAATAGTAAATTTAAAGAATATTTTCTTTCTTCTTGGAATCCAGTCATTTGACTTAACTCTACCAAAGTATGAAGGAAATTCAAGAAAAGTAAAAAGACCGAACACTGTTAAAAAAAGATCAATATGATGTTGATTTTGGCAACAAGATTTAGTTCTTCTCTCTGCCTAGTCAAATTCTACTTCTTTTCTGCCTCTTCCTCCTTCAAGATTACACTTCAAGATCCTATTCAAAGATCCTTTCCACAAGTGATCTTAGCCTCTCCCCTTCAGACACTGGGGTTTGTTTCATTTGTCCCCACATACCTCTGCATACCTTGAAGATGCATGCAAATCTATCTATATAGTTTGTTGTTAGTGTCTCCTTACTTTAGGAAGGGCTGTGTTTAGCTGTTTTGTTTTATTCTGGACCTCTAGATAGTATCAGAAAAATACATTTGCTAAATAGTTGTCCAAACAAGAGGTCACAAACATCAAGGCGAGAAATGTAGTCTATGAGTTACATACACATTTTCATTCCAAAGATTGTCTATCAACAATGATAAACAGGATCCTGAGTAACCACCATGTATTACAAAGCTTTCACTGCTGTTTCTACAGTTATGTGAAAAACTCATTCAGGTCAAGTGTCCTTGTGGCACACTTTACATACAGACAGCTTCACAATATGCATACAATAAAAACATATAAGTAACGCTTAAATCACAGAAGCACAGCACAATGTAAACCTGGTAGAGTTAAAACAGTCAGTGCCCTGAGTCCATGCAAGCCTTACCTAAATTCTTTCTTTGTAGGACACCTTGAAAACATTCACTAGCAGTATATATGGCTGTGATATTCAACATTTTTTGTTCTAACTTCCAACAACTGGTTTAGAAAACCATTTAGTGAAGACTTCAATAATAGTATAATATGAGCCACATCTTCCAGTAAACAAAATATCTCTTTAAAACAGATATTTGAGGACTGTTTACTAGCAAGTGTTTTGGTTACGTATGAGATCTCATTATCCTGAACTTCCCAATAAGCCCTGAGGTCATTAATACTATCTTGAACATTACTGATGAGAGTAGCCAGTTGCAGCATTTATTATCACTGCAGTTAGAACAGTGAAACAAATACAAAAATAGAATCAGACCTAAGGTCATCTTATTTCTACAATAAAACAGAATCATCAATTGTCACACCAAATACTTGTACTAATTTGCATTCTGTTATTTGTAGTTGTCTTTGAGTCTAATTTACAGATTTAATTTATAATTATAAATAAACCCAAAACATCAAGTTTTATGTTTTCTAGTTTCATGTCTATGATTTAAGGAACAGTGTGAAAAATATGTTTTGCACTTTTCATTTCAAAGGGGTCTACATATGATGAAATTTTGATAAAAAGCCAATGCTGAAGGGCTTCTCATTAAGTCTTTCAATAAGAAAGGTCACCAGACAATATTAACATCAATGCTTATCCAGACAAGAGTTTTTATCTTGAGGGAATTTTAAAGTTCCATTTTCCCAGTCTAAATCAGATGATTGAATACAGGCTGGTTTTGTGTGTCAATTTGACACAAGCTAGAGTCATCACAGAGAAAGGAGCCTCAGTTGAGGAAATGCCTCCATGAGATCCAGCTATAAAGCATTTTCTCAATTAGTGATCAAGGGGGAAGGCCCCGCCCATTTGGGTGGTGCTGTCCCTGGGTTGGTAGTTCAGTTCTGTAAGAGCAAGCCAGGGGAAGCAAGCCAGTGAGCAGCACTCCTCCAAGGCCTCTGCATCAGCTCCTGCCTCCAGCCCTGCGTTAGTTCCTGTTCTAACTTCCTCCAATGATGGACTGTGATCTGGAAATGTAAGCTAAACTTGTGTTTTGGCCATGGTGTTTCGTCTCAGTAATAGAAACCGTGACTGAGACATATGACTAGGAAAATAGCTTATGTAAATTAAAACAGAAACCGATTCTCATGAACATACATCTTAATTCTCATTTCTTACAAGTTGAAGTCTGTAAGCTAAGTGTGGTAGTGCACACTTGCAATGCTAGTGCTTAGAAGGCAGAGGCAAGAGGCTCCAACCTTCCACAATAGCCTGAGTTCCATGTTCCACACACAGTAAGATTGTTTCAAAAAAAAAAAAATCAAGGGTTAGGGATGTAGTCTGTGGTAATGCAGTTGCCTAGCATGTGCAAGGCCTTGGTTTGTTTTTTGGTTTGTTTTTCCAGACAGGGTTTCTCTGTGTAGCCCTGACTCTCCTGGAGCTCACTCTGTAGACCAGGCTGGCCTGGAACTCAGAAATCTGCCTGCCTCTGCCTCCTAAGTACTGGGATTAAAGGAGTGCACCACCACTGCCCAGTGACCTTGGGTTCAAAACTCAACACTTTACCTCCCCCTAAAATTATAACTGATTTTATTATTAAATAGATCCAGGTTATCTCACTCGCCTTTTTAATTTTAATTTTTTCCCATCATGTGTATGTTTGTATATCATGTGCATATGGGTGCTTGGGGAGGCAAGAAGGGAGGGTTATAGGTTGCTGTGCACACCTGATATGAGTACTGGGAACAGAACTCAGTCTTCTAACAGAATAGTATGTTCTTAACCACTGAGCCATCTCTCCAGCCTCCACCTTCTCCTCTTTTATTAAAATAGGGCTTTGGGCTGGCAACTCCCAAAATTGTCTTTTGATCTCTATTCACTCACAGTGATACACATGTACTTATACACCCCCATAGTACACACAAATAATTTTCTAAAGTAAAAGTGGGGCTGGCAAAATGCTCAGTTGCTTTTTGCCACTTCCCACCAAGTCTGGGGACCTCTGTTTGATACCAAAACCCACATGGTAGACAAAGAAAACTGACTCTTTTAAGTTGTCCTCTGACTAACACATGTGCAGTGGTACATTTCCTCTTATAAGTACCACATCCCAAATAAAAACGTAATTAAAATATTTTTAATTAAACTAGGTCTTAGTTTCTATTTTTAAATAATTTAAGTCAGTATACAAAGTAATGGATGTTATTATTGCATTTTCACACATATGTATCATTATACTAAATTGCAATTCACTCGTGTCCTCTAACATATTCCATTACATTCTTAAGTAAGATCCTTCTCATTCTGACAGTCCCTGTTCTAGATCACACACATGTTAAAAATCCAGGTCTCACACTGAGAGAAAACAGCGTCTGTCATTCTGTGTCTGGCTTACTTCACTTAACATGATTTATAGTTCTATCCATTTTTTAAATGGATACTGCTGAACAAAATTCCACTATATACATGGACTCTGTTTTTGTGCATTTATCTGCTGATGGACATCTGAATGGGTTACATTCTTTGGCTGTTATGAAAAGCGCAGCTACAAACATGAATGTTCAAGTATGTAAATGCATTTTTTAAAGTGTCAGTTTTTCTTTATCCTTGACTAGCTCCCAAATAAATGAGACATTCATTATAAGATGTATTTAATTAGCTTTACAACACAATAATCTGGCAGTCATTGATCTATTCTAATCCTCTAAGCTAATCTGGTTACTTTCCAGTCAAAATCCCTGAGATAATTTGCATTTTATTATTGGTCTGGTTCTAGGCTTTAGGTGTTTTTCCATGCTGTCTCTCCAAACTTCTTCATAGTAGCAAGTCCCTTCTTCCCCACTTTTCTTACCCCTACCCCCACTCCTTCCCCTGGCTGGAAGAAGCCCAGCCCTACTGTCTCTTCTGTGTAGCCACTGGCTGATTCTATTGACAAGTCAGAGAATAAATGGAGAGCAATGTTTATACAAACCTGAATTAGGAGATACTCAGAATAAGCATTATAATGTCATGTCCAAATTGCAACAAGATATGGTAGCAGAGAAACCAGCATTTGAATAATATAAGAATAATTTTATACAGTAACATTATACCTACACAAATACCTCTGTTATCCTTGCTAGTTTTATGTCAGCTTTTATGTTTACCCAGTTAGAGTAACCAGAGAAGAGAACCTCAACTGAGAAAATGCCTTCATAAGACATATGTGGGAATGGTGGTTCTAGCTTCTATAAGCAAACCATGTGGAGTAAGCCAGTAAGCAGCACTCCTCCATGGCCTCTGCATTAGCTCCTGACTTCAGCTTCCTGACCTATTGAGTTCCTGTCCTGCCTTACTTGATATAAAAGCATAAAATCCTTTCCTCCCCAACTTGTTTTTGGTTGTGGTGTTTTATCACAGCAACAGTAACCCTACTTAATATAAAAACTGGTACCAGAAGTGGGGTCTAAAGGAACAGAAGTATAAGGACGAATATTTTAAGTATCTGAAATAGACTCGGATACTTAACTTCAGTGACCAACACAGTCACTGAAGCTCTCCTGGGAGCTCAGAATACTGAAAACCCATGGTATGAATAGTTTACAAGCTTAAACTTGATTATCCTGATTCACTAGTTGTGAGATGTAATAGATTTGGTGGCTTTATATGAAACTTTTGGCAAACTTTGGAAAAATAAGGAAAATTATGATGTTTGATGATTGTTCCTAGGATTTCTTGATTAAATTGACAAAGGAAAAGAATGTTCCATGATAAAATAAACCAACTTCTAGCATATCAGACTACAGTGAAAGACAGCAATGAACTCTGATAAAATTGATGGGCTCTAGATGTGCATAAACAATCTAAAGGTTTCTAAGTGTTTCTGGAAGAGAATCCTCTCTCTAGCAGCCACAGAGCTCAAGTTACAGAAAATCAAACTGAAAGGTTGGCTAAATTACAGCGAAAATTCAAGTACCAGGTTCAGAGGATGTCAACAGTTAAAGGGCATTAACTGGTAGAAAATGGGATGGGGAATGTGTGGGAGGACCCTATTCAAGCTGAACTTAACTCTCAGATTCTCAAGGATTTATTTCACCTGAGGAAGTAGTCTCTCCACCCTTAGTAAAAGATGTACTCCC
Source organism: Apodemus sylvaticus (assembly GCF_947179515.1). Classification (NCBI taxonomy): domain Eukaryota; kingdom Metazoa; phylum Chordata; class Mammalia; order Rodentia; family Muridae; genus Apodemus; species Apodemus sylvaticus. Next base: position 60,702,647 of record NC_067474.1, on the reverse strand, counting down.
ATCCTTGCCTCCTAAAATATTACCTTTTCCACATCTGACTGAGGACATTAATCCTTCATTGTCTGCTAAACTAGTAGTCACTTTCTCTGAAGGATATACCAGGACATCTGTACTAAGAGACAAAGTGCTTTGTACGTTTACCCAGGAGTAGTATGGCTAGATCATACAGTATTTCTATTTTCAGGGTTTTTGGGGGTTGTGTTTGTCTGCTTGTTTGTTTGTTTGAGGAACTTACATACTGACTCCCATAGTGGCTACACTAGTCTACACTTGAAAAGCAGTGAATGAGAGGGTGCCCATTTCTTCACATTCTTGCTACTATTTATTGTTATTTGGTTCTGACTGGGGTGAGATATAATCTCAAAAAGCAGTTCCAATATTCATTTTCTATATTATGTAGCTAAAAATGTTGAGTACTGTCTTAAGTATTTATTGACCTCTTGTTTATTTTCTTTTGACGACTGTTCATTCAGTAGCCTGCTTATTAACTAGGTACTTTTTTTTTTTTTGGTGTTTAATTTTTGAAGTTCTTTGTGTATTTTAAATATCAGACTCCTGATACTGTTTGATACATAGTTGCCCTCCTCCCTGCCCCATTTTGTAGGTCTTCTCTGTTCTTCTGATTGTAGCCTTCATTGTACAGTTTTTAATTTCATATATTCCCACTTATTAATTCTTGTATTACTTCCTGTGCTACTGGAATCTATCACAGAAAGTTCCTGACTATATGTATATGATGGTTAATACTGAGTGTCAACTTGACAGGATCTAGTATCTCCTACGAGACAAGCCTCCGGGCATGCCTGTGAGGGATTATCTACAAATGTCTATGAAGGACTATCTATACCAGCCTAAGTGTGACTGGCACGTGGGGTGGCAAACTGCAACTGAACACAGACATTCCTCACTCTTGACTTCCTGACTGTAGTACAACTTGGCCAACTGCCTCAGGCTCCTGAGGTGCCATGACTTCCCTGACATGATAAACTACACCCTCAAGCTGGGGACCAAATTAAACCTTTTCTCCCGTGTTTCTGTCAGGATATTTTACTATAGCAATAGAAATGTACCTAATACAATCTGTACCTTGAAGTGTTTTACTGGTTTTCCTCTAACAGTTTCAGGAGTTACAATCTCCACTCTAGTCTGAAATGATTTTATAGGTGTCATTTGTTAAAACCTTTTCATATTTGTAAACCTCTGTTTACAAATGTTACTTCGTATATTTACATCTGTGTCTTCTTATTCTACTCCAGGGTCACAACCCATGACCCTGTCAGTACTATACAGCTTGCTATTATGGCTACATAGTATTTTACATCAGACACTGAAATCTCCAACACTACTCTTTCTGCTAAGGATTGCTTTTGCTATTTGGAAGTCTTCTGTGCATCTATATGAAAAACTTAAAATTATTTTTTATAGCTATAGGAAAAAATGCCATCTGTAGACTACCATTTGATGGAGATTGTTCTGAATTTGTACATCACTTTTGGTAAAATTGTCATTTTCACAATATTAATTCTCTTAATCTTGGTTAGTGTGGGATGTCTTTCTCCTTTTCTTTATTCTGGTTCTTTTATCTCACTTGTTAAATTTATTCTTATGTGTTTTTTGTTTGTTAGAGCTATTATGAATGGAACTTCTTCCAGGATTTCTTTCTCAGCATGTTTGTTATGGATATGTAGAAAAGATACTGTCTTGTTTTTGTATGTTAATTTTGCATCCTGTTGCTTGGTTAAGTGTTTTCCCAGTCTAAGTTACTTGGTGGAATCTGCAAGGTATTTTAAATTAAAAGATCAGAAGGTATGAAAATAAGTTAGCTTGACATCTTTTCCTACTTATTTCCCTTTTCTTGTGTATTACTGCTCTAGCTAAGACTTCAAGCACTATATTGGAAAGTGAGAAACAGTGAACATTCTTGTCTGCTCCTGAGTCCTACTTCAGAGGATATGCCTATAGTCTTTATTATATAGCCTTTGTTATATTCTGGTATGGTCTTATTTACAGATTCTTCAAAGCTATTATCATGAAAGTATACTAAATTCTGTAGAAGGCCCTTTCTGTTATCTATTAAGAAGATAATGTGATTTCTGTCCTTATTTCTATATATTTACTGATTTCCATAGGTTAAGTCAATATTGCATTCTTGGAAAAAAAGTCAACTTATTCATGGTATATGATCTCAATGTAGTCTTCATTTGGGCCTATAAGAATTTATTCAAGTTTTTTTTTTATATATTCATCAAAGAAATCAATCACTTTCTTTTATTGGTTATATCCTTGTCCAGTGTTAGTATCAGAGTGATGCTGGCTTTGTAGAATGGGTGTGTTGAGGTGCCTTCCATTTCTCTCTTATGGAAAAGTCTGAGAAGCATTGGTCTTAGCTCCTCCTTAGAGATTTGCTGAAATTTGACAGTGACTGTAGAGCCTTGGGCTTCTTTGTTGAGACTTCATTGCTACTTCGATCTTATTGTTTATTATGTATGGGTATCTTAAGTTGTGCATATCCTTTTACTTTTGCAGGCCCTATGTCAATTAACATATATCAAAAGTATCCCCTAGTAAGCCTCTGGATTTCACTGGATAATATACTCCCTTTTACATCTCTAATTTTATTAATTTGGATCACCACTTCTTTTATTTAGTTTGGCTACAAGTTTGTCAACTTTATTTTTATCAAAGACCAGCTCTTTGGGAGGGGGGAGGGCAATGGCTGGAATGTAAATAATTAATTAAAAACAAACAAACCCAGTCCTTCAACTGACTATATGCAGTGCTCATTTGATCTCTATTTTATTAATTTCTACTTTGATATTTATTATTTCTTGCTGTCTACTCTTCTAGGTTGGACTGTTCTACTGAGACATTGAGGTACACCATGAAACAGAAAAAATAGCAAGAAAAGCTTTACAGGATATACCAATCGGAACTTGGAGAAAGTATATAATGTCCTGTATCAGTAAAGATGTGAAAGGTATACTAATGGGATTTTCCTCAGCTGCAGGATTTCATCTTTAGTTGTTGAATCCTAAATACTCTAAGATAATCAAATGCAATAATGGTTCAAGACTAACCACAATGGTTTAACAACAAAATCAACATAATTCCAACTCCAACCTAGCTGATCTCAATAACATCAAGTCAGGCACTGTAGGCTAACACATAGTAAACTAATTACATAAACATACAGATATAAGTGAATAAAAAAAAACATGTTAACAGCAACTCTATTTATCAATACAATAAAATATATTTTCCAAATGATGTGCTTAAATTTACATTGAAGTTTTTTTCATATATTCATCAGAATTCATCTAGATTGATACAACTTTATAAAACTCAAAGTTTGTAATTCAGTTCTGTCATTTACAAAGAAATCAAGTTAAGAGACCCATAATGATTAACAGCAATTACTGTGCTTAGGTTACACAGATGGATACAAATCCCCTCTGGAAAATCATCATGAACACGAATGACCTCAGATTTCCAGTACCCATGTAAAAGTCTGGTATGGTGGCACATGTCTGCAATCCTAATACTTGAGGAGGAGGAGGAGGAGCTTGGACTTGCAAGCCAGTCAGTGTTGCTAAACTAGTGTACTTCAAGTTCAATGAGAGATCCTGTCTCAAAAAAAAAAAAATGGTGAAAAACAATTGAAGAGGCCTCTGGCACACACACCGAGCACGCACGCACACACGAAAAACTCAATTGTGGCTCAACTGGATAGATTCACATTTAGATCCCTAGCCTGATATTTTTTTTTATTGATTGCAAAGTAAAAAAACAAAAAACAAAAACAAAAAAAAAAAACAAAAAAAACAAAAACTCAATGTTTAGTACCTTCCTACTATACTGTCCAACCTGGTTTCTATCCCCTAATCTCTGGGATTATGCAAAGGTTTAATTCCAAGAAGTATATTTCCTAGAACTTTCAACATTCTGAAATACTTTACAATCAAAGCTATAAAAATAACAATGGAGGAGGAGGACAAACACCATCATAGTCCAACCTCTTGGACAGAGAAGGTAAGATAGGATGGATATTCCAACTAAATGGGTCCCCCAAAATGGCACTGATAATGTCTTAAATGACAGGTCAGGCTATACTCAGACAGAAACAGAAGAATTGCTAAGATATAAACAAAAGCCTATCAGAATTCCTAAGAAACTTGTGAAGCAGATCTCTCTATCAAGAAAAACCATTATTTCCTTTATCTGCCTCACAGCCAACAATCTCCTTATTAGCAGACACCTAATACAAACCAAAGTTCCCAGGATAGCTCCTGGCTCTTCTGGCAACTCACAAACCTCTGCAAACCTCGCTACAGTTTCAGGCTGGTCCAACAACTCCCAAGAGAGATAGCCATAGAAGGTTCTAATTTCACAAACTTTTCTAGAGCGGTAGTCTAGTTTACTGTTTTCACTGTACACTTGTTAATAGGGACAGCCACAGATGGTATTGTTCATTAAATCATCACATTAATTATTTGCACTGATTGTTTTCCTGCAACTATAATTGTGATGGTTATTAAATGTCTGTACATAGATTTCACTCCAATTCCACACTAAAAGAAAAATACTATGTTCAAGAAAAAATACTCAGACTGATATCAGGAATATAATTACTTACAGTGAGGTTTTCAAATATTCCAGAGTAAGTCAGAGTTTTGAGACCTTGATGTGAAAGATTAACAGATACCAAACTCCTATTGTGTCAAATAAAGTGACTCAAATAAAAAGAGAGCAGTCCCCTTGGGTATCTTTCTTTACTGTACAGTATGAGAGGGATAAATCCTATCTGTACCTGACAAATCCTTTGAGGCACGAAAGCCAGCCCCTTCTTCCCACCTAGTCCTCTACTCCAATTCTTCTGAGCCATTTACTTTCCCAACACCATCTCCCCTCTCAGCAGACAGACCTTCCCCTCGTTTCTCCCTCCCCTTTCTTCTACCTCTCAGTACAGCATCCCAGGAAGATTCTCTTCCTCCTTTCAATATACTGATATTAGTACAGATGAAATTACAGGGCTGACCAGAGTCTATTCTTTGTTTGAGACAAGATCTTGCTATGTAGCCTCTGGCTGGCCCTGAAGTGACAGAAATCTGCCTGCTTCTGGCTTCCATGTACTGGATTAAAGCATCACACCCAACTTCTGGTTTTTAAGGTTTATTTATGTATATGAGCATGCTGTTGCTGACACATCAAAAGAGGGCATCTCTCTAGCCCTCTTTGGGCTGTTCTTTTAGGCCCTAAATCTTCTTCAAATCAACCCCCTTAGAGTCACTGCAGCAAGAATAGCAAAAGGAGTTTGGTAAAAAAAAAAAAAAAAAAAAAAAAAAAAAAAAAAAATAGTCATATAAATGTGAAATAAAAATCTCTGGTCTACAAAATATTTTGCCTCTAAATGTAGGGCTTTCAAATAAAAATCTAGCTTTCCCAGAAAAATTTCATTTACTTCTACCACTTTCAAATAACTTAAGTATTATTTATAATTTTAAGTCACATCTCATTACAGAATTCTCAACCATTTGTTTTTCCATAAGACTTATTTTCCTCAAGGCTTCATGAAATTAGCTAACCCAGTATTAACTGGTAACAGAGAAAGGGGCACTAAGAACAGGCTATCCAAGACAAGGGGAGACATTAGAAGGGATTAATATAAAGATCTTCCTTTAAGTTCAAAATGAGATAAACTATACTAGTGCCAGATAAAGATATACTTATCAGGTCTGGGAAATTTGGCAACAGCTCTCAAAGAATGAACTGTATTAGTAAGTGACAACATATTAGTCACTTGAATATAAACTCTCACAGAATCAAAAAATTAAAGTAGGAACAGAAAGTTACTCTGGCTATTGAGGTAAACCCCTCAATAGACAACTTTCTACCAGTGGCATACCCCCCCTTACACACTTACACACACACACACAATAAATAAATAAATAAATAAATAAATAAATAAATAAATAAATAAATAAATTTAAAGGAAGAAATAAGTAACATCAACTTCCAAGGAAAGGACTGGGAGACTAGAATAGATGACTAGAAGAAAATGCTACCACATATACATTTGAAAGATTATGAACTTCCAAAAGGATGAGTGTATTATACCTACCTAATGATACTGAAAAAAAAAGATGCTTCTTTATATTCCATCCTTTTCTTTATACTTCCTTCACAACTCTACATCAGCATATTCTCCTTAGGAAGTAGTTACCTCATTCCAATTTCAAACTTTTGTTAATTCTGCAAGGTAAATTTGTACGCATGGGCACACACACACAGCCTTAAACAGTTACCTTTTAATCCATTTGTGTCATCCTATAAAATTTAGTCTAAGGAGATGAGAACAAAAATGTATACATATACATGTCCACCTGTATTTATGACTGAGAAACCTGTGTGAATGACAGTGCGATGAGAACCTCAGGTATGACCCAGTCAGACAGAGAAGACTGATTTACCAGCATGTGTAAGGACAGGAAACGACCATGTTAATAATCGAGTTGTTAACTGCCGAAAGAGAACAGGAAGTAAAGTTCTGAGTCTGCGTATGCATAAAGCAGGCTGCTGTACCCAGCATTACATAAGAGCCTAAGAAGAAACAAGAAACTTCTGTTTCTGATGGTGAGTGGTGAAACAATATCTAAATTTCTTATTTTCTCCTAAACACTTTTACCTGGCAGATTTCAATTTGTGTTGGCATAAGAACATAATTGTTAAGCATACAGAAATCAGAAACAAAAGACTTATACTGAATCCTAATTCTATCAGCCACAAAGTAAATCTAAAAAAGCCACTGATTTATTTTGAGCCTAAAATTTTCAACTTATGCTCTGTAACAGTACTAATTTCAGAAGATCTGTGTTAAATGTGGAGTTGGACATTAAATATCAGCACAGTACTCAAAGCATTTAATAATTCAAATTTGTTACACAATCATTCAAAAATATTCTTTAGAGCATCTACTTCATGCTGTTACCCATTTTAGAAGCTACACAAATAATCAGAGCTAGTAAGAGGCAATACTAAGAGCACAATATAAATGTAGGCACAAAAGCAATGGGTATTCACAAGCGTTATTATCTTGCTATTGGAATTTTTTAGTAACATCTGAACCAAGCTGGCAAAAGAACTTTACTGTGGAAGCCCAGAGGGTATCTACAGGAAATACACCTTTGCCTACAACCCAAAATCACAATAGATGCTGGGAGTACCTTTATATAAAACACTCCTAACTAATAGTTCATACCAGAACTTGTTAGCCATAAAATGTTTACACTGATTCTAGTCTGTTATTTTACAGATGACAATACAGGAAAGTTCTAAGCACTACATCAACAAATTCATATTTATTTTAGAAAAAAAAAAAGAACAAAAAGAATGAGAAAGTGTACTAGATTATGACTGAACACTGATTCTTAAGAGAAGATGTTTTCTCTCTGGAAATCAAGAACAGCTGTACGGGATACTGCTTTGGCTGTGTGGGATGTAATAGACCATCCTGGACTATGGGCCTGAGGTATAAGATAGAACTGAGGTAGAAGACGGAAGTAGTAACCACCTTCCAGAGCTGTCTTTGACTTAGGGTACAGGAAGTAACACCTGGGCCAGCAAACAGCTAAGGATCTATGGGACCCATTGTTGAAGAAATGAGCTAATAGTGTCATGTGGTTAGAAGCTTTTTTCCCCTAGAAAACAAGACCATGTATAACCCACAGAGAGAGAAAACAGCATTCCAAGGATGTGGTGGGTAAGACTCTTGCCCTCTAGTATACCATATGGAGAACAAAATACACTACTGGTGAATGCCATGCAAAGTGCAGAGAGAGTATATAAAAGGAAAAGCTCTCTGAAAAAAAGATGCCTACGGTAAATATGAAGAAAGTTAAAGAAAGGAAAACCACTTGGGAGAGATGACACTAGAACAGGCAGTTTGGACAATATACATGAACAAACAAACAAACAAAAACCCAGATAAAACCACATTCATTTAAAAAAAAAAAGCTATTAGCAATTTGCATAATAAAACTTACAAAGGTTAAGGATATACCTCTTTGGAGATATAGCTTAGCTATATCTCAGCTAAGCTACTGCTCAGGTGCAGATCAGGGCTCTGAAATGGGCCACCCTAAAATCTTCACCAGCTGCAAATGGCTGGGATAAGTGAAAGGGCCAGTCCAGTTGATCCAAAGCTGCAGGATCTCCATGACAAAGAACAAAAAGGTAATCAGGAGGAGTCCCAATGAGGATCCAATATTGATGGTATTACAGATGCCAGAGATATCAAATCAGATTACTGACTCATTACAATGGGCATTTGCAAGTGGAGATATGTGCATAGAGGGGTATACTGTGGGACACACTGTGACATACTACAGCTTCCACGGTAAGATGTTTTTTATGCCTTGGTTTTGTTGTTGTTGTTGTTGATGTTGTTGTTAGTGGTGGTGGTGGTGGTGGTTTTGTGTGTGTGTGTGTGTGTGTGTTTTATTTGGAGTGGTTAACGGCAAGAGTGAAGGGCAAATATGAGGGAGCAGGAAGATGAGTGGGACTGGAGTACACATACTTACAAAGAATCAATAAAAAGTTTCAAGTAAATAAATAAAATGCACCAACCTTAGAACTAAAGTTACAATGTATTGGGGGCTGGAAAGATGGCTTAGTGGTTAAAAGCACTGACTAATCTCCCAGAGGACCCGGGTTCAATTTCTAACACTCACATTGCGTCTCAGAACTGTCTCTTAACTCCAAGATCTGACATCCTTACATACAGACATACATTCAGACAAAACACCAATGCACATAAAATAAAAATTAATTTTTATATCTACCTATTTATCCTATTCTCCTTTCTATCTTTTTTCTATTCACTTAGTCTCCTTTTTAAAATTTACCAAATATCTATTTTAATGTTTAACAAAAACAATTTAGTAGTTTATTGATCAAATATTTTTCCTGTACTTCTGTTTTCTTTGCTTTACCAAAATTTTCAATCTCCAGCTTGATCTTCAAACTTCTTGCCTTCTAATTTTCCTTTAGGCATTACTTTATCAGAACTACCAGTTCTGATATGGAGAGTACACATTCATTTCTAGATTTCTGTAACTAAATTTCTCTTAACCAAAGGATTACTGAGAAAATATAAAATTTCCAAGTAAACACATTTAGTTGACTTTATTTAGGTTATTGTTAATTTCTAATCGGAGTGTTCTTTGTAGACCTTTGAATGGTAAACTTCCTTGGAAATCCAGTAGTATTCTGAAAGAATGCTATTTATGATTGCAAAATTAGAATTCATTAACTCTTTTTTCTCTAATTTGAATCCTGCTTTTCTTTATCTACAGTTGTGTTATGTGCCTTATATTTTAACACTTTCAGTCCTATGTACGTATTTTACTATCTATATAAAGACTAATAGTGCATCACAGGGAATGGCCTCTCTTAACATAAACGCCTCTTACCGAAGGCTGCACAGGTTCACTGTCACTTGGTCTGGTATTAATCTTATCTTTTCTATCTTTTCTTCTTATCAGATTTGCCTTTTATTTATTATATTATTTTGATAGCATTTTAAGGATTCCTTGGGGGTAGGGGAAGCAAGTAGATTTGCAGACCTCTTTGTGCATTAATAAAATCTAAGAAAATTTTCAAACCTTTCATATTTATTAAGTATTCATGGCTTAAATTTGCTCTGTAATTTTATTTTTTAAAGGTACATATGTACAATTTATAGTGTTAAGTAATTCTTCAAGCCTTTTAATATAAAAAAAAAATAGCACTTCCAATAGTCAACTCTTCATAGTACCTGCTCTACTGAAGCAAATTCATTCTACCCTGGATTGGTTCTCAGTATTTTAGCTTTATTTAACTCACATTTATTTGCAGAGTGAAAATGATATTGAACTTAGTAAAACCAGATGGTAGCTAGGAATGATTAGAAAGCTTGGAAATTCAGTAAATGGCAACACATAGGAGTTATACTAGCCTGTATGTTGTTGCCTTTTCTCATCTGAAATATTCATCTCCCACAACAAAGTGTAAAAGCAAGCAGCTACAGTTCCTCCTACAAGAACATAACAAACTAAGCCATGTATCTTACGGTTTTACTGCTATGAACAGACACCATGACCAAGACAACTCTTATAAGGACAACATTTAACTGAGGCTGTCTTACAAAGTAAGGAAGCAACTACCTCATGGTAACTGAACTCCTTTGGGGAAGACACTTGCCCCTTAAGCTTAAACTATACACATAGTTTAGGCTTACTCTTGGATGAGAGTAAGTTTTCAAAAGCAGAAACCTAGATGTTAAGAAACTTGGCAGTAAGAATATGACATGCTTCCAACTGCTGCTAACAAGTGGTTATTGAAGAAAGCCTGCAGTAGTGGGAGAAACATAACGACCTGCTAGGGTCAGAGAAATGAAGGCCTTGGTATTGCTTGGAGAAGTAAAGATACAGCACAGAAGATTCTTCTTTCATAACAGTGACAGTTATATACAAGCCAACAATTACTAAGCTCTAGCTATGCTTTAGGATACACAGATCACAGGTGATCACACCCATTTATTCTGTAAGACTTGTTTTCCCAGTCCAGGGACTCCAAGCTAAACTAGAGAAAACATCCAGTTGCTTAGGCAGACTTTTTCCTTGGGACACACTATTTGCAATGTACCCCTAATTCTGATATTTCTGCCTGATGTCTACTCCCTCCCCACCAACCCCATTCCTTCTTTCAATTTCCCATCATAAAATAAAGGCAAGCTGAATTTGACTCTATCCCAGCACTCAAGAAGCTTAGCCAGGTGCATCTCTGAGAGTTCAAGGTCAACATGGTCTATATAACAGTTCCAGACTAACTGGGGCTCAAAAAGAGTGAAGTGATAGATGAGATCTAATTAAACCATTTAATTGGCCTTTTTTGTTTAATAAAAAGATAACATGGAAGGCCCAAAAGTGATCACTGAGTGCAGGGGCACAATAAACAATAAAGACAAGAAAGAAGATCACAAAATAGAACAAAGAAAGCAAAATAATAGAAGAGAAGGGGGGGGGGAGTATTTCTTCATAAGAAAGCAATCCATAATCCAGGCCTGGTGGCTTATAGGTTCCAGCTACTTGAAATAGTAGGACCACAAGTTCAAAGCCAGGCTGGGCAACTGAGTAAGACCCTGTTTTTCCAAAGTTAAACAAACAAACAGCAACAATAAAACAGTTTTTAAAAAGGGGTAAGGGTAGATAGATGTCTCTTAGCTGGGGATAGATGAAACTCAGTGGTAGAGCACTTGCCTAGCATGAGTGAGTCCTAGGTTCAATTCACAGTACAGAAAGAAGAAAGAAATCCATCACATCATGCTTTGTCTCTAGTCATTTGTCATTACCAGGACCTAGTTTGTGAACCCGTGTGAAGCTTGCAATTAGAGTATATTTCCTCACTGAGGAATACAAGCAAATTGGCCCCTGGTTTGTAATCTTTTTCCAAATATAAAATTACATAAAATAATCAAAACTATTTTAACTTGTTTATTTTGGTAAAAATAATTACATATAATTACTGTTGAAGGAAATCTACAATAGACCATCTTGATGTTTTATTTAAATCTGTTGCACACTGAATAACAAAATTAAAATGTCAGTTTCTCAATTGGAGAATACTCAAATCAACAGCCATAAGCTAAACAAAAAGACTCAATTAGAGCACATTACAGTTCAATTTGGAAATGAATAAATCAAGCAAAAAATACACAAACACACACACACACACACACACACACACACGAAAAGCCACAGTAGTATATACTTTTGTCTCTATATTCTGAGTAGGCTCGGCTACATCCTCCATGCTCAGTGCTCTCAAATATGTCTATTAGTCCTAGCTTCTAGTTGAAAGGCTTTTCATCTTTGCTTTTGTCACAGGATCTATTTGAATTTCAATACATATTTAAGGATCTTATATTGTAGAAATGTAACAGGATGCCTGTACAAGGTGTCCCAGAACTATAAATACACCATTATGTAACCAGTGAAGTCCACATCTAAGAAATACAGATAGAACAGTTATCCTGAAGCAAGTAATGAAAAATAAGATGAGCTTTAGGTTTGTCCTGTTGGTGAAATCAAGGAACTCTGACAAGGACGTAAAGTAGCCAACAACTACAATCAATCCATCAATCAATCAAGGAATGATGATAAACAAATACATACACAAAATTTAAAAGGGAACAATATGCTTGTAAACGTTTTGAAGAGTAAAAAACACAAACATTCATTTTCCAGGATGCTTACATAAAGATGAATTCTAAGAAGCAGGAAGATTTTAGAATGCATCAACTAAAGAATACTCCTCAATCTAATTTACATATCTCAGGGTTACTATAAAACTGGTAAAACAGAAGAACATACTCTGGGTACATGTCACCTCTCCTAAAATAATCATTTTTAATTCTATTACCCAGAAATCACTTTCCAAACAGGAAACCCAAAGCAAAGACACTTTCAGCATCTGGCCTAGCTGGACTTGTTAGAAGAAAAATATGTCTGGTTCTGTTCATCTTTGGTGACCATTCTTTGATGATGTCTGCCAGATGGATACTGGCCAATTTATGATTAGGAAAACCTTTTTAAGCCAGGCCAAATAGTTTCATATTGTTCTCTAACCATTATCCTCTAGCCTCTAGCAAAGCTTAAATCAAATGTCCCAGCTTTACATATTCGTATGTCCACACTTGGATCAGAGCCTTAAATAGGGAAAGAGGGTGTCAGTGGATTCTAAACTGAATCCTAATAAAGTGTTGAAGACTGAGCCTCAGAATAAGAAATCAGAAATGCCAAGTCCAGCAGTAACTTTATCCCTTAGAAATTCTTTGAGTAATGTAATTTTGCTGCTTGGGGTAGAGTGGGATGGAGGGGAAAGGTTGTTCATGAATTCTTAATAATAGGCAATGAGAGCTTCATCTTCATCTGCCTTTGCGGCTAGAAAATTAAGCACTAACTATATGTTCAAATGCAAAGCCTTCCTCAGCTACAGTATAGATAGCTGTCCTGTGGTTGTTTCCTCCTTATCTTTCCCCAGTCATTCAGGTCTCATTTTATTTCAAGCTAACCCCCCTTTTGAAGAATAGCCAGAGTACAAGACAATCATTCTTGTACAATAAGGAAGTTACAAGAAGATAGTACTCAAAAAAGATTTTATCTTTGTGAAAAATGTGTGTGTGTGTGTGTGTGTGTGTGTATGTGTGTGTGTGTGTGTGTACAGGTACCTTCAGAGGCCAGAAGAAGAATAAGATCCCCTGAAACTAGTTACAGTTGGTAGTAAGCCACCTAATGTGGGTGCTAGGAACCAAACTCTTGGTCCTCTGAAAAATCTAGCAAGCACTCTTAGCTGCTGAGCCATATTTCCAGCCTCAAGAAGATAAAGCTCATCTTCAAACTATGACTCCTAGTGGGATTTAGCTGGTATATTAGCTAAAAACAGTAAGCAAGAAAGTTTGGGTTAAACCTAAATATAAAGAATTTCCAAGGAGAAACAGCATAGACATAATCAACTCCAACCTTCCACATAATCCAAGAAATTTCTTCTGTAGCTTTTCAGTCCTACCTGCAGATTCTAGCTGTATTCTTTGCAGTGATAGGGAGATTATAACAGCTACTACTAAGAAAGTTCTTTTGTATCTTGTGCTGAAATTTGCTTCAGTGTATCAAACAATTCTGTTTCTTCACTTACTTAAATGTGTAATAATTTCCATTTATTGAATACCTACTATGTCAGGCTCATCTGAGGTTTGTGACATACACTGCTCTGTTACTATCTTCACAGTGGCTATGGGAGTCAGCATTTAACCTCTAAAAAATGTTCCCCAATGAAACACACCCATTAAAAGGTAATTACAGATAAGCCAGGTTTTGTTTATCTACTCTTTGAAACAACAATACTACTAATTTTCTGGGACACTGCCTTCAGAATTGGTAAGAAAACAAACTTCAGTTAGAGATATTCAAATAGAAAATGAAACAGTTCAGAGATAATGAGCACCAGTGTTTGATTTATGAAGCAGAGGAGTAGCAGGAAAACAAACAAACAAACAACAAAAACATGTAACAGGATAGGGATCAGGGAACTCCAAGAAAGATTTCTGTAATATCAGCAACCTGAGACCAGTGGTGGAAACCTAAGCTCTAAACAAGGAGCTTCCTGTCTTCTATCTCAGCCAGGAACAAATTCTTAAATAGACTGGACATTTTTATTTAGTTGAGTATAATCAAAAGATCACATTCTGAATGCACATAGCTTTTGTTAGTTAAGTGGGAAATACACAAAGTAAGGCCCCCCAACACAGGAGTGAGGAACATTGAACTGAGCAGGATCCAGATCCAAGCTAGGACATCAGGATTACAACACCTCTTAAGGAGGTTTTTGAGACTACCAGGAGCCAAAGAAAAGAGAGCAGGAGGAAAGGAAAATAGTGGTAAGGCATTTTTCTTCATTCCCCACTGAACAACTAACTGTTCTTGGCTACCCTTGCCTAATTCAACCAGCTCAAGTCAGAATTCATCTCTCTTCAATCTTTCTCTTTCCAGATTCCTTATAGAAGACATTTTCAGGGGCCTAGGCCTCAGTCGGTCTTTTTCCATGGAGTCCTTCTTGATTTTTATACTCTGCTTTTTACTGCTAAGACCTTCTGCCACTTAATTATTTACCATGCCCTTTCTATACACCAACCAACAAAAAGATACTGCTTTCAAATTTACCTCCAAGTAGTAATGAGAAAGAAATGAAATATATAGTATTTACATAAGTAAACAAAATATGTGGAAAGTATTACAGAAAGAAAAAGTAGAAGAATATAACAATTTATAAAACAGGTCAGAATAAGCTTCAATGAGAAAAGGGGACATCAGAGTGACTTCTGAGAGGTGTGGGAGGCCATTCAGGAACCAGAGAAAGAATAATTCTGATTAGGCTGAAATGTCACAGAGCCCCTCTACCAATTCCAAAGTCTCCCTAGACAGCTGTCCTGCTCCATTGCCCCTGTGGTAGTTAAACATTCTTTTCCCATAGTAAAACTGCCAGTCCAATTTTCACAAGTTCTCTTACCCACCCATTGCAAATATGACAAACTTTTACTTCACTTAAAATTCTTAAAACTTGGTAACTGTATATGGGAAGGATCCTCAGGTGGGGCAGTCTCTG
Organism: Apodemus sylvaticus; assembly: GCF_947179515.1. Lineage (NCBI taxonomy): Eukaryota > Metazoa > Chordata > Mammalia > Rodentia > Muridae > Apodemus > Apodemus sylvaticus. The sequence continues at coordinate 60,687,452 of NC_067474.1, read as the reverse complement.
GATGGCCTTTCCTTTAGTCTCTGTATCTCCTCCTATGGGTATTTTGATCCTCCTTCTAAGAAAGACTGAAGTATCCACACTTTGATCTTCCTTCTTCTTGAGCTTCAATGTAGTCTGTGAATTGTATCATGGGTATTCCGAGCTTCTGGGCTAATATCCATTTATCAGTGAGTGCATACCATGTGTGTTCTTTTGTGATTTGGTTACCTCTCTCAGGTTATTTTCTAGTTCCATCCACTTGCCTAAGAATTTCATGAATTCATTGTTTTTAATAGATGAGTAGTCCTTCATTGTGTAAATGTACAACATTTTCTGTATCCATTCCTCTGTTGAGGGACATCTGGGTTCTTTCCAGCTTCTGGCTACATAAATAAGGCTGCTATGAACATAGTAGAGCATGTCCTTATGATATGTTGGAACATCTTCTAGGTATATATGCCCAGGAGTAGTAGAGCTGGATCCTCGGGTAGTACTATGTCCAATTTTCTGAGATACCACCAGCCTGATTTCCAGAATGGTTGTACCAGCTTGCAACCCCACCAGCAATGGAGGAGTGCTCCTCTTTCTTCACATCCCTACCAGCATCTGCTATCACCTGAGTTTTTGATCTTAGCCATTCTGACTGGTATGAGGTAGAATCTCAGGGTTGTTTTGATTTGTTTCCCTGATGACTAAGGATGTTGTACACTTCTTTAGGTGCTTCTCAGCCATTTGGTTTTCTGGGAGAAGAGGCCCTTGGTCCTGTGAAGGCTCAATGTCCCAGTGTAGGGGAATGTCAGGACAGGGAAGTGGGAGTAGGTGGGTTGGTGAGCAGGGGGAGCAGGGATGGGATGGGAGTTTTTGTAGGAGAAAGCAGAAAAGGGGATAACATTTGAAATGTAAATAAAGAAAATATCTAATAAAAAAGATTTAAAAAGTTCTTAAAACTTTATCATGGTCCTTTTCAGAAGTGCCATCTTCCCCTATCTAGGACTGCTTCTCTTCAGTCCTCTATACCCTACTGCCAGGCAGGGTAGAGTTAAATCTCTATCGCCTCCACAACTACTGTTGAGATTGCTACATCAGTTGTATCAGTGTTTCTCAGCACTGTAATTTCTAAATGAAAACCTGTCATCTAGGTTTTCTGTATTTCCCATCTTAATGTCATTTCCAAATATTTGCTAAGAAAAATTCTTCTTCAAGCTGTAAAGTGTAAAGACTTTTATTAGGACTGATAAACTTCTAAATACAAGGCTTAGAGCATTTTCAGGGAATGGCTGAGGACTCCATTGGTAAAGTTCTTGCTGTGCAAACATGACAAGGTAAATTAAGACCTCCAAGCACCCACACAGAAAACTGAACATAGCCGGACACATGTGTAATTCCAGCACTTAGTGTAGGGTTGGGAGATGCAGAGACAGGTAGAGTCCTTCCTGAATTTTCACTAGCTAGCCAGTCTAGCAGACATAGCAAATTCTAGGTTCTGTCAAAGAGACCATTTTAAAAAGGTAGAAAGCAACAGAGGAAGACACCTGACATCTACAAGTGAATATAGAAGCATGTACCTGCACACACATATACCCCCCCACATGTATGTACATGCACACATACACACACATATACACACACATACACACACATATGCACATACACTCACACACACAGACACTTGAAACAATTGAAAACAGGAGTATTTTTTAATGTTCAGAGATACAGAAAGTATTTATTTTAATGATGGCTGACAGCTCTATTTGGTTTTTCTTTTCACTAATCCAAAATTTCAGTTGTTTTCACTTCTGTATTTATTTTTTAAAGCAGAAGTTGCTATGGGCTATACAAATTAATATAAATAAAGTGATCAACTATCACTGAGCTCATAAGTGATTCTCAAATTACCTAAAAATACAACTTTAAGGAAAGATTACACATTGAGTCAATTGCAGTTGCAGAACCAAACTGCAATTAAGACAAGCTGAAGCAGCAAGGCATGGTGGTACATGCCTGTAATCCTAGCATACAAGTAACTAAAGCAGAAGGATGGCCTCAAGCCCCAGGGAAGCCTGGGACTTCACAGTGGCCAGTATTGGCTCTATAGCAAGACCAAGTCTCAAAATTATTTTAAAAAGGCAGTGGGGGTGGTTGGGGAGGGGGAGTTTGAAGAGATGACACAGTAGTTAGGGCAGCTTACTAGAACTACTAGACAAACAGGGAAACGGGGCTTGCTGGAGCTTAGTGGCTTCAAGCCTAGTTGAGAAAATATGAGCCCCAGATTCAGGGATTCTGGCTCAAAGGAATGGGAAGAGAGTGATAGAGAAGGTCACCTGATGTACCCTTCCAGCTTCTGTGCACACACATAGGCACTTCTATACACAGGCATACAATTTACATTCACACTGATACAAATAAATATCTTTTAACGTAGAAAAATAAAAAGTAAAAGTTTGATTCATATTTTCATGGAAGGATTTGCTGATTAAGTAACTCTAACAACATACTCACTGAATATAAAAGAAGCACAATATATAGGCACTTCAAATGCAAGCTTCGCCCTTCATTAATAATATGACTTTCTTTGACTGTTAAATGTAAGCCAAAAGCTCCTCATTTGTACATCCTCATAAAGAAACTAGGTACCAGTCTAAGCAAACTCCAGTCAGCTCTGTCTACCCAGACAGAAGGGGTAGTGGTAACATTTGAGTCTCAGTAGCTCGACTACTGTTAATCTGTAGCTGTTTTAACTGAAGTAGAGTCTGACTGTTATAAAAGCCTCTATTACTGAAAGGTCAAACACAAAACCTTAGCATCTTTAGTCAATGTTAACGAGCACTGAAATGGATCTATGTCATCAAAATCCACAGTTATCTTCTGAGCACTCGTTGTCCAGACCTGGAACAAATGGAGTTATTCTGTGGGCTCAGGGATGTAGCTCTAGATAGAAGGTTTGCCCGGCAAGTTCAGGTCCTGGGTTTGATTTGTAGCACTACAAATTTGGAATTAATCAATGTGTGAACAAGAATCTGTTTCTTTTGTGTGCTACTAACTAGCATCCAAGGTTGGCTACTAGGTTAAATGAGACAAGATAAGTAAGTGTCTGGCACACTCTTGTAATATATTCTTCTAATGAATGTTAATGCAGCCTATCTGTATAGTCTGGAAGTTACTGGTATTTAAGCTAGAAATTAATTTTACATGTTTTGCTTTCAGGTTGCCAAATGGGGAAGCAGCTTTATAAAAGACCATATCAGAGCAATAAAATTGGGCTCATAGAATCAGCTTAATTGGTATTTTAAAAATGGATCTAAGGAAAAACAAAAAGTTGATAAGTCAATGAGTTACAAATTCACAATGAAGTAGTCGCTAAAGCAACCTATAGTGTCTGAACTGAAGGCCAACTATGCCGTTAAAAATGGATCTACTTCAGCAAAATAATGTTTCTTATGGAAGGTGTTCAGATGTGTCATGAAAAAGTTCAGAGATGCATTCAGTGCTCGGAATGTGGTTCAGCTGGCCAAGCACTTGCTTAGCATGTTAAAAAACAAAACAAAACAAAAAAACAAACAAAACCAACTCTGAGTTCAATCCTAAATACTGCCCCAAAAATAAGTAAATCAATCAATCAATCTGTGCAGTACAGGCTTGTTATCCCAGCACTCAGGGAAGTAGAAGCAGTATGATCAGAAGTTCAAGGTCATTCTTAGCTAAATTCGACAGGAGCTTGGCTACATAAGACCCTTTCTCAAAAAACGGGTTGGGGGGCCTTCAATGTTGCCCTAAATACTGCAGTTAGATCAGGTCAAGCTTACTATACATTTGAGAATACTCCAAACATTTGCTAGAGCCAGTTTTATGAGGAAAAGCAAAAAGATTCCTGAGAAACATGCAAGCATCTGCCCTTAATTCCAGAAGCAGGAAGTAAGAATGTGTCCCAATCACATGATATTAAACCACAATCCATCTGTTCAGAAAACATTGTATTATGTAAGCCATGACAAGAAAAGAACAGCAAAGGGCTCACAATTTGCTGCAGTCTGAAACAGGTTCACCATACCCCCATTTTTTTACCTAATCCAACTACACCTTATTTAACCAAGACAAATCCAAAACTACTGTCAGCCAGCTTCTCTCAATCAGTAAATACTATATACCAAGTCATTTAATGAACAAAATTTTAAAAAGTAACTTTTCCTTGAAAGATTTATCTCCAATCATCCCCCCCTCCTTCCTGCAAAACTCACTTTTCTTAAATTCTGTTCATCAAGACCAATTTCACTTAAGGAAATCACCACTAATTCAGTTCCTCCTTCATCTTCAAGGCCTTTACTTTTAAAGTACAGTACATGACACAAAGATCTGAAATTAGGAAATTTAAGTTCCTTTGTCAGTTTGGTGCAGTGGAGCCCTGAGAAATTCAAATACTCTCAGAATTCTCTATGGTAAACAGAAATGATAACACACCTATGATTTTCACCACTGAAGAGGCCAGCACTCGTGAGCATCCCATTATGTTATTCTCCTTGACTTCACCCGCTTACATTACCATTCTGTCACATTTCTAGGCACAAATTACAGAGTTTTTAATAACTGGGGGAAAGATAACACAAGTTAATAATCCAAACACACGGTATAGACTAAAGTAAAGAATCATTTGGCTTGCCATGAGGCTATTGGTAACATAAAGACAAGAACTTTAAAAATCATGGGATCGTCCTCTCTGCCTACCTAAGTTCTAGAGACCCTTCAAAATCATTTAGTCAGAATGAGTCCAGGAAGCTCTCTCCAGTGACCTCAGCCTGTATTACCACTTCCTCATCAAACACTAATATACCTCTCCACAAAAGGTGATTATTAAAAACACTTAACAACATGTACTACAAGGGCACTAGCCAATCAGAAAAAGTATCTAAACAATCAAAACATAAGCAGCCTAGTGGGCAATGGTTATATACAAGTTCTATTCATTACTTTTCTCATCTAATTTCTAAAATCTCATGAATTATACAAAGCAAGTATCACAAAATAGCTGTTTTGCCATACACATCATGAAACTTTCTCAAATTATATATATACATATATATGTATATATATAAATATATAAATCTAAATCAATAGAGTATAATCTGTACATAAATAGAACTATTCACACAGAATTCACTTAACACACATTTATATAGAACAGAATATAAGACACGATAGTAGGTTCAGAGGACATAAAGGCATAATTCACTAAATACTCAATACATACTCAAATACAGTTACTTAACAATGCGGGATATTAACAATGGATAACACAAACTTTTAATGCTATACACTTCCAAGAGATGGAGTTCAAAGAGAGCCAAATGAAGGCTATCTAGAATGTCAGGTCTGAGAAGTTCTGTCCTCAAATTCCTGTAAGAGATAAAATGAAGCATGCAGCAGACTGAAGAGTCAGGAACTAGTGGGAAAGCAGCTATCATTAGAACTCAGAGTTTTCAGTCCTGAGAAATCTTTCCAGTGGAACAATCCTAATTCCTAGCCTCACATGGGAAACCTTCAAACCTCACTGGACAATCCAGGTTAGTTTGGCATCTGTTCATACAAAATCCTCCATGACAGTACACTACAAAAAACACATAGACTTGGGGGGTAACTGGCAGCACTAAGCTGGTAGTTGTTCAGCAGGAGAAAAGGGTGTTTGGCATTTTTCCAACAAAGTCCTGAAATTGCAAGCAGCAAACAGCATTCTAATACATGATGCAAATATAAAGGAGTAATACTATATACTTATCCGGGGATAAGGAACCAATTTCCCTACAAAAATCTATATTGGAGAAAACATAAGCTAGCAAAGAAATAAAAATATTAGGCAGTAAAGAGCCACTTCAAGCTTTAAGAGAAATTATATTATAAAGAAAAGACACGCAATCCTTCAGAATGTATAAAAGGCTACACTGAAACATCAACCTAACTCAATGAGACAAGGTGAACTTATCTAGCTCTAGCTCCTTTTGGGGGATTAGGAGTGGGGTTGAGATACAGCCTCTATATTATGATGTCCTAGAACTCACTATGCAGATCAGAATCTTCTGAGTGCTGAGATTAAAGGCGTGAGTCTCAGTGCCTGGCAGGCCACAGCTTCTTAAACTGAGTCCTAATTCCACATGCTGGGTCATACAAAAATCCGGCAACAGTAAAGGACTTCTGAATGTTTAACACCCAAAAAGCAAATGAGTGAAAGTCTGGGGTGTTTCTGGCAATGCATGCTTGTGTTGCAAGATGCAGCTTCACTTACAGCCTTGGTTCTAAACACACATGCTGTCATGCTATGCAGTGCTAACACAGTCCAGAATATTATTTTGTGAGTTTTAATGTTTTTATGAATATACAAAGTTTTCTATTCTTCCAGAAACATAGAGTTAACTACAGAAAAGACTTTCATTCCTCAGGTATATCAAAATGGTATATCCTTGACCGATTGTATTGTGTTAGAATGTCTGACTTTAAAAACTGCTGTTTAAGTTGCTGACTTAATTTCATTTTAAAAAGCATTAGATGAAATTCATTTTGTGATTAAGAGAGAATTTTCAACAATTTCTAAAATGGCCCTAAACATATGTAATTATATGGAGTCACTGGCATTGGATGACTTAATTCTTTAAGTAACAATAAACCCACCCATCTCATTTCTATGAAAATGTGCTTTAATCTTTAGTAAATGGTAAAACTGTATGTACCAATGAATTGTTTTAAAATAATTTTATGATCTATTATCAGTACATTTGATTTATATTTGAGGAAAGTTTATGAAGAGCTAGCCTAGGTTTTGAGTAATAAAAGCATCTCGGCTAGTTTTATATTACAACATTGCCTAAGTAGGCTATAAAGTCCTCCAGGACATGCACCAAGCTTCTCAGCATCCAAGCCAATACTGCTAAATGCATGAACGTGTCCCACTTTGTTTTAGGTAGGAAAGAATTACTTTGTCCAAATAACTATAGAGATATGGTCACTTACAGTTGATGCATAATTGTAACAATTCTCCCACTTTGTCCATCGTTATTTCCTTCCTAAACCAATGTCAAAAACCCATTGTATCTTCTGTTTGTTTTGTTTTTTTGGTTTTGGTTTTTCAAGACAGGGTTTCTTGTGTAGCCCTAGCTGTCCTCGAACTGAGAAATCCACCTGCCTCTGCCTCCCAAGTGCTGGGATTAAAGGCATGCGCCACCACTGCCCGGCCTATTGTATCTTCTAATGTAGACCTGTGTGAAGAGAATGTTCAAGTGAACTAAGAAAGGATGGCTAAGTTATAAGTATCAAATACCAACTGTTCGTTAAGTGAGCTATGCTACTTTGGAGTAGCATGCCCACTGATTTTTAACCCTGAGAGGCCTAAGTATAAATCCTAATTTTTGCACTTACTAAGAACGTAATCTCCTGCACCTCTGTCTAAATGTCAATATACAGGACAGATACTGGTAGCCCCAAGGGTTCTAATACTGTGTCTTTTACATCTGCATTATAACCAACTCCCAATAAACAGTAACTATTAATTTTAATGATAGTTGGCATCCACAGTCGGAAGAGGCTTTTGTTTTGGCTTATTTTGCTTTTGAAAATGTTGTTATCCTACTTCAGCAAGAGAAATGTATTTTCACTGTATTTGGGAAAATATGCCGAGCCACAGTATTTTGCTTTCTCCTGTTTTAATCAACCCTTGACAAAGTTTTACAATCTTCCCTCCAGGGGTGACAACCAGTATCACGACCGGCTTTAACATTTTGGAAAACTACACATTTCCCTTCAAAACCAAGCTATGCGGAGGTCTGATTTTAAAACTACTGCTTAAGGAAACGATAAACCCATAGCAACGATCCCTTCGAGAAAAGGAAGCATTTGATCAGTTCTACAGAATCATTCCCATCCAAACGTTCCCAAATCTGCAGAGTGAGCAAACGTTCAAGTTTCTACTAGCAAGACAATCTGCAGCCTTCTGGTTACTGGACTCTGAACTCTTCCCAGACGCACGAAGCGCGCATCTTCGCGCCTGCTTCTCACACAAAGCCCTGGGTTGAAGAAAAGTCGCCCTAGGCAGGCGTCGACACTCACAGCAGTGCGGCCCACCCCGGGGTCTCTCCCCACGGCGCCCCTTTCGACCCTCCGGGGAGCCCTCTACGCACCGAGCCCCGGAGCATCTCCACGCCGGTGCCCGCCCACGCCCCAACAGCCTCAGGCCGGGGCGCACTTAGGCAGTGGAATCAGGAGGCCACGGTCCCGGCCGGCCTCGCACCCCTAAAGGGCAGCCCCGGACCTCCGCAGGCTCGCCAGCCGCTGTCCCCGGGAGCCCAAGAGGGCCGGCTCTGCCCGGTGCTTGGCCACCGCGCTCGACACCGCCCCCGCCCCGCCTCTCCTCCCCGCCCCGGCTCGCGTGGCGCCTGCCGGGTCAGGAAAGCCCGGCTGGCCGGGCGCCGCCACCTGCGCCCCCGGCCCCGCGCCATGTTTGAGAAAGAGCTGAAGCGAGCCAGAGGCCGGGCCCGGCTCGCGCGCCCTGCAGCCACCCGCCCGCCACTCACCCTTCGTCCCCGGGAGCAGCGTCGCCGCCGCCACCAACACGATGAGAAGCTGCCGGCGACGTGGAGCAGCGGCCGCCGCCTCCATGGTCCCGCCGCCACTGTTTGTGGCCCGGCCCGGCCCCGGCCGCAGCTTCTCCTCAACAAGCCTCGCCTCTCCTCGCCCCACCTCCCCGCCGCCGCCGCGGCCTCGCTCCGCGGCCCTTTGTAACTGCTCGAGGGGCGCACGCCCATTGGCTGCCCGGCTCCCGCCGACCCCGCCTCCCCCGCCGCCCGCGAACGCCCTAGAGGGACCCAGCCGAGAGCTCCTCCCGCGGGGCCCCTGGGCTGCCAATGAGCGGCCGGGGGCTTCTGCCTCTAACCACGCCCCCGCACTACTGGGCCTCTGGCCACGCCCCCTCACCGCTGGGCGCCTGTACTCCAGCCACAGCCGGGGAGCTCGCGCTGCACCGGCGGGTGGGGGCAGGGTCCAGTCTGCGCGCCCGAGGGAGCCCGCAGACCCGACTAAGCGCAGGGTGTGCCCGTGAGAGTTGCTTATGGAAAGACTGTGACCGTCGCACGCTCTTTTCTTCTACTCCAACCCCACCCTGACTTCCCCTGCACAGTCCTGCACCTGCAAAGCCCAACTCTAGCCACTCGGACCCTCAACACTGTCCGCGGATCAACTTCCCCTCCCTAGACCCGCGACTTCCAGACTCCCAGCAAAGACTACCCTATTTCTCCCTACACTCCACATCCGCCACAGACCTTGTCGTCCCCTCCCCAAATTCCAGTCCAAAAGTCGGAGCCCAGATTCGGAATCCCGAGGCAGAGCTCAGACACACCCCCGAGTGGCCTCTGTCTCTCTGCACCGTAAACAGAGCCAGACTAAGGGTCCCCGCCGCCTTCTTTCCCTTCCACCTTTCCTGACCCCGCGTGGAAGCGCAGAAGCCACGGGTTTCAAAGGAGGGGGTGTTGCCCTACCGAGCATCGCGCCCCGGGGCGAAGCGGGAGCAGTCTTAGGTACTTGGAGCTGTCTCCGACATGCCTGTGTAATAATTTCGAGGTGTCACTAAAAACCCAAATAAACTCAGCTCCGCTTTCATTCTGAATTCCTAATTTACTGTGAGACGCTCCACCCACCTTCCCTCTGGGACGCCAAAATGAGCTCCAGATTTGTAATTCTTCCTGTCAGACTAGTCCTTTCTTCAGACACAAACACAGTCACGGAGGCGGCCGCATGGCACCGACAGCATTTTTCCGCAGAACCTTTTAAGGAGAAAATTTTATTTTCTGTGTGATTTGAACTCGGGATTAAATAAAGCTCGGTAGTAGGAATCAGTCGGCCTCTAGTATCTGATGGTAAATCGCTTTACGGACACTCTCCAAGAGTCTGATCCTGCTTATGAATGCAAACCGTGGGGGTTAGAGCTGGGGTCTGAGACTGCTTCTTCTCGCTCCCACTAGGACACGCCTGAGCAAGTCCTCAACCTGCCAGAACCTGAACAGGCCGGCTCTCTGGGACTCCAGAACAATCAGTTCCTGGCTCCCCTGACTCAAATGCACTGAGGTTACAAGGACTAAATTTGACCAGCATCTAAAGAAATCTCTCTGGGAGATTTAAAGAGCCCGTCACACCTGAACTCTCCAGTGACTGCCCCCGCCTCACCCCCACTCCCAAAGCCTTGTATTTCCTAGTCAAGTATTCTACTAATAAGCTATATCCCCAGTTCTTGTATTTTTTTTTTAAGATCATGTCCCTGCTCCTATGTGCACCATGGGTATGTAGTGCTTGTGGAGTCCAGAAGAGGGCGTCCAATCACTTGCAACTGGAGTGACAGGTGGTTTTGAGCTACCTGACAAGGATGCTAAGAACGGACCACTTCCTCTGCAAGAGCTGCAGACTCTTAACTATTCACCTTTCTTTGGGGGTGGGTGGGAATAGGAAGCAGCCCTTGGTTTTTAAAGACAGGATCTCACTACATCACCCAGGCTAAACTGAAACTTGGAATCCTCCTGCCTTAGTTCTCCACTTCCCCTCCCCCAGGGCTGGCGGTACAGCTACACGCCAAGATGCCCCTCCCCTATACTTTTCTTTTTCTGATCTAGTCTGTGCCTTGCATAAGATCTCAAGAGATTTTTATTCTATGCATGAATAATTAATCCCATAGGAATTTTTTCTCTCGTTATCTTTAATGGGTTGCAAATATTAAAATCACCCATCCCGCTTATAAATGGGACTGAATCAGAAGTCCAGGGTGTCTAAGTGACATAATGTATCTGGAGTGGTGTCTGACATATGGTAAGCATTCAGTTAATACCATTTACTTTGCCCTCGCCCCTTTACATGATGTTAACCTTGACTCTAACCCAATGCTTGGCCTTATGACGCCTGTACTGATCAACACGAGGATTTTTTTCTGTGACACGCTTCCGAATCCAGGACATTTTCCATGGAACTAAGTGTGTTCACTGGGAAACTAAGGAATAGGAAGGAGAAACAGACTATTTTTAAATTGTATCTTTCTGATATTAGGAGGAAATTTCCATGAGCTACAGATCTGAAAACAAGACATGTTAGAATGGAACAAAAAACCGTCCGTTTAAATTCGGAACTCTGCAACTTCTTGGGTGCAGATGCCTGGCTCTGGGACCTGGAAAGCCTGCTTAAGCTCTTCTGGAGGCAGCCCAAGAATCTGCATTGCTAACAAACTACTCAGGAGGTTATACTGCACAGGATGCCTGGCCACTTCAGAAGACATTGTCTTGCTTAAATACAGTAAAATGAACAAACACACCTGTGTAGAAAGGTCGAGCCATGGGATGAAGCCTCCAGCCTTGGAGACTTACAGACCCTAGTGATCCTAGCATTTTCTAGATATGGGTCTGGGACCTGCCTGATTTCTACTCACTTCCTAATCCCAACATTTCACTTCCTGCCACCCCTTCCCCAAAGATACACACACACACACACACACACACACCACATAACCCTGACACTCCCTGTGACAAAGTAAGAATTATCTTACCACAGTTTTGTTGTGAGGCCTAAATGAATGATTGCCCATAGGGAATCAGTCACAAAAGTTCATTCCCATCTCAGTCTCCACAAAGTCTCAGAAGGCTCATAGGACACTCACTCTAATGTCTTGATTTAAAGGGGAAGAGAAAGAGGATCATGCCTCAGCAAGTCAGCTGTGGAGCTCTCTGTCTGAGAGTACTCCAGTACCTTGCACTCAACACAGTAAACCCTCTCTCTCAGTCTTTACACTGAGTACATTGGCTGTTTTCTCTTGACTAAGATACTGTCTCTGAAACAGAGAGCCAAAGGTTCTAGTACTCCTCTCTATCCATTCCTAGACTTGCTTGGTAACAGAATCCTAACTCCTTCGGGGAAAGCAATTCACTAGAAGGGCAGGGTGGGAAGGAACGGGGAGAGGTTCAATTTGTTCAGCTCCACACTTCAGTGATCATGCAGCAGAGTTCAGTCCAGCAAAGCATGACCTGGAATCTCTTCCCTTCCCAGCTGAGTCTATTCCCCCTTTATTTGTGATGACTAACCTTGGCTGTCAACTTGACTCGATTCGGAATCTACTAAAACCACAAGCGGCTAGCCATTCCTGCAAGGGTCTTTTTGAGCAGATCACTTGCAATGGGAAGACTCGCCCTCCATGGCCTTTGGGATGGTGGCCCCGAAACTTTGTTTGGTTTGGTTTGCCTGCTTGCCCTCACTTTGACCAGCAAGTCCACGGATCCCATTACTGCAGCTTTCCTTCACCAACTTTAGAAACAGCTTCTCTGGGCATCAGATGCAGACCAGTAGTCCTCCGGGCTTTCAACAGCAGGCTGGGACCCAGCTTCATGGGCTGAGAAACTCCTGGAATCTCTGCCTCGCCAGTGTGAGGGAGTAAGTGTCGGACCACCCAGACCACACCCTGTAAGACATCCTAACAAACCTACATATGTAGAGTCGATCAGTTCAGTTCCTTTAGAGAGCCATTTAAACAAGGGGCAAACACATCATTCTCACTTGCTTTCTTCAAAAAACATAGCTGCAGCCTCTGGAGACACAGCAGCCTTTTGTAAGCATAATGGTGATAGCTCATATTAGGTTTAATGGGAAAGAAAATGGGTCCCCAGTAAATTCAGTGATCAACTACATCAGCTCTAAAGCACTTACTTATTTCCTATTACACGAGAAAAAAAAACTAACAACAAGCCTTTGTTTTAAACCCTAGAACACTTCATTTCTGCTTATTCTGTCCTAGCTTTCTCTCTCTTCTCTTCTAACCTGCAGAATATTATTGATGTATGTCCTTGTTAGACGTTACCAACTCTTTGTGCTCCTAACTGAATAACCAAGTACCTCAGGACTTAGTGGCTGCAAATCATAGCCACACGTTATTGTCCATGAGACTGTGGGCAGGCACAGTTAGCTTCTCTGGTCTAGACCAAGGCGAGCCGGGCTCAGCTGAGCTCTGGCATAAGCATGCTGCCAGGGCCAGTCAGACCCTCTAGGGGCTTTTTCATCCTCCAGCAGGCTAGCCTGGACTTGCTACCATGGCAATGCAGAGATCTAAGATAATGAGAGAAAATATGTACGATGACTTGACTCTTAGGTTTAGAGATAGCACATTAGGCTCACTTCTGCCCCATCCCACTGAGCAGAGACCAAAATCAAAGCATAGAGGTGAAATTCTCTCTCTCTCTCTCTCTCTCTCTCTCTCTCTCTCTCTCTCTCTCTCTCTCTCAAACACACACACACACACACACACACACACACAAAATTTATACATAATATACATGGCTCTTAGCTCCCCCTTTCGTCCTTAAGGTAAGTCACATAACTAGAATTTCTCTTCCTGAAGCTGGTCATAGAAATTAACCCCCACTCCCTTTCTAGCATGGAGACACTGGACATAAAGAAACTTACCCATCCTGTTTGACATAAAACCCTAACTTACGAAAGGGTCCTATCTGTACTCTCCAGAGGTGCTGCAGAGTCAGGCTGACAGACTTGCTAAACTGCTCTACCCAGGCTAAGCCCTCTAGAACGTACCCTCTTGTCCAGTCATGTTTTATATGGTTATCCATGTTTCAACCATGCCTATGCAAGGCTGGGATTCGAGACTTCTGGGTAGCTGGACATGGAGGATCCTTGAAGGTGATGCTCTTTCCAAGGCAAAGATGCTCTGTGTCCCTCCCCCACTGCTGGTCCTGTGCATCTCTTTATTTGCAGCTTTTGGAATATCATTCACAGTCAGCTAGTGTGTCTAGGTGTTTTCTGCAGCTGTGAGCTTCTCAAGCAATCCAGTTTAGTCAGTTGGTCAGAGGCATAAGCATGAACAAGCTGGGACTCGAGACTCCCATCAGAAGGATGCGGTTTAACTCATCTGAGGACTGAAGGAAACTTCACAAACTTGACCCCAGGCCCACATATTTGAGAACACGGAGACTCAGAGGCATCAAATTGAATCCACATGGCAGCCTGGGTTTTATTCAGTTTCTAAATTGAGGTATTTCTGGTCAAACTTGAACTGATTTTTATCTTGCCAATTTCGATGTCATGCTAGAGTTTTTTTGACCTTGAGTTATTTGCTTTACACACACACACACACACACACACACAGAGAGAGAGAGAGAGAGAGAGAGAGAGAGAGAGAGAGAGAGAAACATGTGTATCATATATGCATATATAGTTTAATACTATATTACAAGGATATATTTGTTTTGTTAAAGGAATTATATTATTATTCCTTTATTTTTAACTATTTTGGGGAATTTCATGTTTTGCATTTTCACACTATTTCTACCCCTCTTTGTTTTACCTTCAATGCCTCCAGCTCACCCCTCCCTTCTGAAATTCATGACCTCTTCTCCATTATTATTGTCACACACACACACACACACACACACACACACACACCAGCATTAGTCCATTAATATGTACATATGTTTAGGACTGGCCCCTCGGGATTGATTAGTCTATCATGGAGGGCATCCCTGAAGAAAACGGATTCTCTTTCTCTCAGCAGCTGCATAGCTCTTGGTCTAAGGGTAGGGCCGTACAAGCATTTTCCTATCCATGTTAGATATGTGGGTCTTGTTTAGGTAACCATATTGTAGAGATATCATGTCATTGTGGGGCCCTGACCCGTACGACTCATAAAAGAGGAAGTCAGTTAGAAATGCGCATACGCACGGGGAAGGTCAGGAGATAGGGCTGGAGAGGCAGCAGGAGTTATGACTATGTACCGGGACTATCTCACAGAGAAACCCACTTTGGTTCATGGAACCCAACCTCACACAATCACCTGCAACTTCAGCTCCTGCCTCCTTGCCACCCGCACTCACATGCTCACACTCACACACAGGCACATACATGTAAACATGAAACTAAAAATACCAGAAATCTCCTTTTTAAGACCAACATTTTGAAAAACTAAATAGGAGAAACTGGGCCAGCACTGACTTCCCCACCCCAACCTCAATTATGAAATAGATGGTGTCTTTTAAAATAAAAGAATCCATACAATCACACTACAAAACAATTCTTCTGATCTTCATTTTTTTCTTTTAAATCTCTGAATATCCGTTTTATATCACCTCCATTCTGCCTAAAATATAATCTTTTGGGCCTCCTTGGAGGGAACCATTCGTGGTGCTTTGAATTAGATGTCACCTAATAGTCTTAGGCATTTAAATACTTGGTTCCCAGATGGTGAAACTGTTTGGGAAGGTGTGGCTTCGCTGGAGGAGGTGTGGCTTTGGGAGTTGGCTTGAGGTGTGAACCGCCTCCTGCTCTCCCCAGTGTGCTATTGCCTTCCTCTTGGCTGGGAATGTGAGCTCTCAGTTGCTCCTACAGCCATGACTTTGAGCTGCTGCCATCACGGACTCTAATTCTCTGGAACCGTAAGTCCAAAATGAACCCTTCCTTCTATAAAGTGCTTGGCCGTGATCTTTGTCACAGAAATAGAAAGGTGACTAACATACCGTCTTAGCTCTGGTTTGATACAAACGCCTTTCTTTCATTGTCATTGTTAGATAATGTTTTCACTGAAAATAGAATGCTAGGGTGACTGTTTTCTTTAAGCAACTGGAGTGGTTCTGCCTTCCCTTGTCGTTGATGTAAACTCAGACAATAGCCAAATAATTTCTCCTCTGTAGGCAACCTGGCTTTCTTTTCTGTCTGGTTTAATTTGTTCATTTGGTTGGTTGGTTTTTATGTTTCTTATTTTTAATGGACTACTCATTTATCTATTAAGACAGGTTTCATGTAGCCCACACTGGCCTCAAATTTACTATGTAGTCAAAAATGAATTTTAAACTAACATCCTTCTGCTTCTAATTTCTAAGTGCTGGGATTACAGACATGTGTCACCACTCAGTGTTTGTACAGCCCTGGGGATCAAATTCAGGACTCTGTGCAAGCTAAGTGAGCACTCTCCCCCTCAGCCACACCCCAGCCATACCCCAGCCACACCCACAGCCACACGCACAGTCCTTGACTTAACTTTTTGGAGCATATTTTGGTTAGAAGCCAAGCTGACTTGCAATTACATGGAGTTCCTTCCCATGTATCTCCAGCCCCTACCCACACATAGCCTGCCTCACTCTCCATGCCCCCAGAGTGGGGTACATTGCTACTAACAATGAGCCTGAATGGAAACACACTCACATCTGTTTACATTTGGTTTATGTTAGAGAACATGGTCCTCCAAGCAAAACAGCCACCAGTGCATCAGATCAGCTGCGCCTGTGTGTAAGAAATGATAGCCATTGGCCTATTGGATGTGCACATTTCTTCAGAGGAGTTGGAGGAGTTCACTGGGCTCCGGCCACTCCTTCCAGCTCTGTACTCAAGTCTGCTCTATTGGACATGGACTCTGGGTACAGACGTGTATAGACCAGGGAGATTAACTGGAGAGAATTCCATCTGTTTGGCTATGAGACTCTATCATTCCTTCTGAGAGACTTTACAGAGTGACTACTTTGGGCCCCACCCCCACCCCATAAATAATCCCTCAGTTATGCTCTCTAAGGAAGCCTAAAGTCATTCCCCAGGGTGCACTTTGTTTTCTCATTGGGACCTCAGGAGAAAGAGTATACAATGTTTATAATATCGCTCCAAGGAAGAAATTGTTACAACACTTGCACATTCCTTGGACTTTAACAAATGTACAAGCCCATGTATGCCACATTGTAGCTTCCTACAGAATAGTTCAACTGTCCAAGATACAGTCACAAAGACATCCTTCTACGTGGTATTCTGGATGTTTATACTCTACATTTAAGTCCTTAAGCTGTTTTAAACTAATGCATATGTAAGATGTGAGGGATAATCAAGTTTTTTTTCCCCGTATGATTTATTGAATACTCTTTTTCCACCACTGAACTGCAGAGGTGCCTTTGTCAAAAATCGTTTATAGGGCTACAGAGATGACTCAGTGGACAAGTACCTGTGACACAAGCACAAAGACCAAAGTTCAAATCTCCTGCACCCTCACAGGTACAGGGTATGCTGCCCAGCCCACCCGTGACCGCAGAGCTCAGAGGGTGAAGTCAGGGCTTCAGTCTGGAAATGACTGATATTTTTTACAGTATTGAATCTAATCCTCCATGAATATGGTATATTTCTGTTCTCTAATTTTTCTCAACAATGTTTTGGAGTTTCTACTAGCATGAGACTTTTACAGCAATGTGTCAGATTTATCCTTAGATAAGTTCTTAACCCAGAAGTAATGGAAAGTGAGATTTAAATTTAAAGATTTATCTTTAAATTTTCTTTCCTTATAGTTTCCAAGATGTTTTAATTTTGATTATTTTGTATTTCAAATGTATGCAAGTTCTATATGGATCTTTTCCAAATATATTTGTTTTTTCATTGAAATTCTTGGGTATATTTTTAGACTTGATCTTTCCTGGGCTTTTGAGATCTGAGACAAAGATCAGCCTTTATATCAAGGCTTCCCATTTTTGTTGTTGTTGTTGTTGTTTGTTTTTTTGGTTTTGGTTTTCTTTTGTTTTGTTTTTTTCCACCTGAACAATTACTAGTCTATGATGAGTGTTGTTGTTTGAAACATACTGGTAGTGTGAATTTGGACATTAACATAGTGAAAGGAAGATTTACACCCTTAATTCTAACACCCAGGAAGCAGAGGCAGGAGGATCTCTTTGAGCTCTAGGCTATTATGGTCCTAATAGTTCATTCTAGGTCAACTAGGCCTACAGAATGAGACCCTGTCTCAAAAGGAAGAAAGGAAGGAAGAAAGGGAGGGAAGAAGGGAGGGAGGGAGGGAGGGAGGAAGGAAGAAAGGAAGGGAGGGAGGAAGGGAGGGAAAAGGAAAACAATCTAAGGGGCTGGAGGGATGGCTCAACAGGAAAAGACTCTTGTTAAAAACCTTGGTGGCCTGAGTTTGGTCCCTGGGACCTACATGGTGGAAGGGAAGAATCAACTCTGGTGGGTCCTCTTCTAACCTCTGACCTCTGACCTCTACACAACTGCCATTGTAACCTGCATATAGTAGACTTTCCTATATTATGGTGAAGTGTGGACCCTTTTGCCACAGAACCTTCTTTACTCCCCTAGAGGCATGCTTCTCCCTGCCTGCCCAAGGAATGCCTCAGATAAGATGTTTCCTCTCCCTTCCTTAGCAATGCACCCTAGCACGCTCAAGGGCACTGTGCAAACAGCTCCCATTCTGACATGAGACCTCCTGTAGTCTGAGCACATCTGGTTATAGAGATGAGAAACATTCTGTGTGGTTTTCATTATTTCTCTGCGCCTGCTTTGAACTCTTCGATATCCAGAACAGAAGTTTCGTAGGAGACCAGCCAAGGGCTCAGGAGCATCACAGCCCTTGAGATCCCGGGTTCTGTTGGTCCTTGAATTCAACTTCAATTCCAGGCGATGCCAGTGAAGATATACCATAGCATGGGCACCCCATTTCATGGACAGATAGCACGGGAACTAAATAATGCTTTTCTTAAAAACTCAAAAAACAACACCACTCTCAGCGATTTCACTGTCTTGTCATTTTATCCAGGCGCTCAGTTCTTGAAGTTTCCAGGGTTGATGGTGTTAACAGTTGTCTGCTTTATCCTTCCACAGGAGGTGTACACATTTTGGAGGAGGGGGGTCTCCAAGGGGCTTGGGCAGTCCCTGAACTTGGTCTCCTGGTCTCTGTGCCCTATGAGAGTGGATCACAAAGCTCAGGGGACTTGGTTCAGCAGAGGCCCTCAAGCCTCAGCCAGCTGTGCCCTCCAGCCCCGCTGAGCTCCCCCCTCCCCTTCGTGTTTTAGCCTCAAAATCTCTTACTCTTTGCCAATTCACAAATGCAGTCGGGAAAGTATATTCCCTATGAACGTTCAGTGATTTTTGTTTGTGGTTTGGGGGTTTCTGTTTCATTTTGGGTTTTTTTTTTTTTTAAGCCTTCTCATGTCTGGGTTAATCTATTAACCACCAGGAACAAAATGTCTTCCATGCAACCTCCCCCCATCACACAAATTAAAAATCACGAGCAGTTTTCCTGTTATAGCAGAATACTGTTGGAACGGCTCTAGGGATCCAAGAGGATCGAAACAAAAGCTATTTTGCCAATAGAGTACCAGAGAAATTCTGCTTCTGGCGTTGCCTCTCTGCTTCTCTAACATTAGAAATATGCTCACAGGCTGTCTACCCCACCCC
Source organism: Apodemus sylvaticus (assembly GCF_947179515.1). Lineage (NCBI taxonomy): Eukaryota > Metazoa > Chordata > Mammalia > Rodentia > Muridae > Apodemus > Apodemus sylvaticus. The sequence continues at coordinate 60,668,261 of NC_067474.1, read as the reverse complement.
CAGCTTTCAAGCTGGCTCCCCAAATGCTTGGGTTACTTTAGGAAAATGTTTTGTTTGATTTTGTTTTGTATTGTTTTGTTTTCGCTCAGACTTTTCTTACGAATGTCTCATTTTAAAATACATTGTTGTCAGAGAATTATGACCAACAACATTTTTTTATTTAAGCAAGGAACTTCTTTTTGTATTTATGATTGATTTCATAAATGTTCCATGAATACCTGAAATCAAGAGTAAACTTTGCTTTCTGGGCATGTGAATTTGTGGATATATATATATATGGTGTGTGTGTGTGTGTGTGTGTGTGTGTACTTAATACTAGTAGCTAATCCTTGCCTTTTTTTTGACTGTTTGGCCTGCCAAAAATAGAAATGTATTAAGCTGACCCTACTCCCTGCTGCTTTCCCTGTGTCCCTGGAAACAGGCCCTCTGTCTTCACCCCCTCCCTTTGGGGATTAGAGTTGGATGTGTACCTCTGGGTCCTCTGAGCTAGGGCGTGGGGCTGGCAGGTGGTAGCTTCTCCATCCCTCTGAGAGCTGCTCCCCAACGGTGGTCTGTGGCTCTGCTTTCAGAAGCTCCCAGCATTGGCCTGTCCACAGATCACTGAATATTCATCTGTTTCTCTCTCTCTCTCTCTCTCTCTCTCTCTCTCTCTCTCTCTCTCTCTCTCTCTCTCTCTCTCTCTCTCTCTCTCCCCACAGCCCTCAGTGGACTCACAGGCACGATCCTGCAGTAAACCCATACCTAAGCTGTTCTTTTCATCTTTTGTCATGTCAGGCCCAGCCTGCCTCTTACCATTCCTCTTTCTGAGGCAGAAATTATGGACCAAAATCCAGCCTAGGATCTGGGTGTGCACTCTCTGCAAACCCACCTGCATAATGTCTGTCTCTGTCAGCATCTCAAATACCACTGCTACTCTCTGCTCACCTCACATCACTGTTAGAATCTCTGAAACTGAGGGCCTGTTTGTCATCTGCCACTGTGGCTTAATTTATTGCCTCCCAGATTGTATGATGTGTCTGTCTCCCTTCAGTGCTGGCCCCTTTCTCCTTATCATTCTGTCTCATCCACATTGTATTGTTCTTGGCAGAGCCTGGCTTTTCTCCTGGTCAGCCAGAAAGGTACTCCTGTGGTCAAAAAAACTGAAGGTTTTCAGTAGAGACTGCTGCTATCCCTACCTCTGGCTCAAATTCCCTTTTGAAAATCACATGTTCTGGAAAGCACAAAGACAAAGAACAGACTAGAAGGCAGAGGGGTGCATGCCCATGTGGGCTCTCTGTTGGGAACCTGCACAAGTTTAGTCTTTCAAACACACACACACACACATGCACACACACACACAGACGTGCATACACACAAATACACACGTGCATGCAGTTTGCATGCACATTCACAACTCTACGCTCACACAGTAGTTTTCCACACTTGCTGGCAGAATTCAACAGAAGCATAGCAAGATCTGCAGAGATGTGCTGAACTTGGTGACCTGAGCAAGTCCAAAGATGAAGAAGGGTAAATAACTCCCGGGATCTAGAATGAGAACCGAAGGAGCAGAGCCCTTTTCTGTTTTCAAGTACTCATGGGACATGTACAAAAGGAATCATAAATTAACAAACCTCAAGAAACCCCCCCAAAGAAGGGGCTAACCCTCTGTCTCTGGTGTGCTTCAAGTTGGGCATGGGTACTAAATGTTTGAAAGAAACAGCATAGTCAAAAAAAAAAAAAACCCCACAGAGACAAGTATTGCAGTAACTCAATCATTTGGAGAAGTCAGCTTGAGAGAGAAGAAAGTGAGAACAATTTTAGACAAATCAGAATTAGAATTTCTTTGTATTGTAGGTACAAAATGCTTTTTATGTGAGTCCCTCCTGTCTCTGTTACAGTTAGTACTGCCTTCTGGCAGAGAAACCCACAGTGACTTTGAAACTGGTCTGTGTGATGGAGAGGGAGAGGGGGGAGGGGAAAGGAGGAAGGGGAATAGGAAAGGGAAGGAGAGAGGGAGAGGAGAGAGGGGAGAGGGGAGGGAGAGCTGGCAGGCAGGCTTATAAACAGTGGGCATTGCAGAGGCAGGTACATCCAATAGTGAATGCTACAATATCAATACTGAAGCTAATTAGAAGTGATCAGTTTCCCCATTTTAACAGCTAAGTCAGACAAGCCCCAGCCTTGCATGCTTAATAGGAAAGACAAAAGCTCTCTGTCCATGGAGGTAGAATCTGGCCACAAGGAGCCTCTAAGAATGCTGTAGGCTGGAAAGAGATGGCAGCTGCCTTTGGTGGAAATGGGAGCCCCCACGGAGCAGCAGGACACTCAATCTTGATTGTCAACTTCAACTTCCGGGTACTTGGAATCAACTCAGCAACACCCTTCTGGGCAGACCCTCGAGGGCTTTCTAGAAAGGATCAATTGAGGGGTGAAGACACTCCCTCAGTATTTGCAGCACCTTCTAACAGGCTTCCAGATAGAGAAAGGTTTGAAGCAAAACCCCTCAGCCAGCCTGCATTCATCCCTGGCTGCTGCTGCTGCTGCTGCTGCTGCTGCTGCTGCTGTGTCGTGCATTCAACCTTCTGCGGCTATCCTTCATCCACACCGCACTCCAGCTCCTGCCATAAAGGTGGATTGAAGACCAGGAACATCCCAGGTCTTCAGCACCAGATGGTGATGCTAAGTCATCGGGTCAACTTATGTCAGTCTGATGTCTACCAATCTGATTTTGTGGTCTGGGCAGCTACCAAGTTCCTGGATTCTCCAGTGCACAGATTGCCATTGTTGATAGCCATGCCCTATCATGTGATCCACTCTAGCAAAATCCTCCTTTTATTATATACACATACATGCACATACACTGATTATATTCCTCTAGGGAACCCTGCCTGGTTCCTTTTTACCCCTCGTGGAGACCCCTGCTAGAGGATGAGCATCTCTCTGCCCTTTCATCCATATCTCTTGCACTTAAATTTCCAGTTGATATCCCAGTCTTTATTTAGGCCAAAGCGATGGAATCTATGTGGCCGTGGTGATCCCAGCCAGCTACATGTTCCCAGAGGACCTGATTTTGGTATTCTTCAGAGTGCCAGGTGGGGTAATAAGGATTAGTCACATCTCCACCTGAGTGGCAGCAGTTTCAGCTTTATCTTATTAAATGACATGGTGCTGAGATCCTACATCTGTCCCTAATTGGATATGTGACCCTTCCCTGGGCTGTTTCCTCTGTTTTTAGATACTCTGAAGGGAGAGGTAGGAGGAATAGAGGAAGCTGAAGCTCCCTTTAAAATGTTTATTTTATTGTATTTATGTGCTTACGTGAACATAAGCATGTGAACCTCATGTGTATAAGTACTTGTGGGCCCAGAAGAAATGACCTGGAGCCGGAGCTACTGCCAGTTGTGAGCTGCCTGCTGTGAGTGCTGGGAACCAGCACCAAACCTGGGTCCTCTGCAGTAACAGTGTGTGCTCTTAATCACTGAGCCGTCTCTCCAGCCTCACACTCACGCCATCTGTCACCAACAGAGGAGGGCTATTGATTTCTGAAACATCGGTATTGTCAAGAGTCTGTGGGTTACAAGGGTCTTCGGAAATGAACCCAGCTCAAAAGGGCACAAGGAAAATTTATAATTGAAAAATTAGTATTGTCAGCCATAACAAAAATGACAAGGACAGAGGGTGTGACTTACTTCCTCACCCCGCCCTGCCCTACCCCCTCCATGGCGCATCTCAGCCTTTTCTGGGTATTAGCCCTGTTCTTGCCTTCAAACATCTTCTTGCCTGACTTGTGAGGTGGGAGATGGCCAAGTTGTTTCAGGTTTGCTGTAGCTGGTGAACCCAGAGGTGGAGAATTTTCTTTCTAAAAATTTGTTTTAAAGTATTTGTTTATGGTTGTGTGTGTGTGTGTGTGTGTGTGTGCATGTGCGTGTGCATGTGCGTGTGCGTGTGCGTGTGTGTGTGTGTGTGTGTGTGTGTGTGTGGTGTTAAAGTATGCTTATGTGTGTTCATGTGCCCACAGAGGCCAGATGAGAGTGTTAGATCCTCTGGAGCTAGTACATAAAGTATTATCATAATACATAATATTATAGACTATAATTTGATATATTATTAAATTAATAATAACATTTAACACTATATTAATAATTTTATATAATATATAGCTAGCATATAAGGTATTAAATATAAGGCATTATTTCAAGCTATCTGATGTGGCTACTGAGAACCCAACTCGAATCCTCTAAAAAGCCCAGAAGCCCTTTTAACCACCAGGAGATCTCTCCAACCCTTGCTGGATATTTTAAAAATCCCAGGAACAGATGGATGGGCCCAGCAAAGACAGGGTACCCATCTTTTGGTATAGGGTGACCCCATGGAGAAGCTAATAATTTTTTGAATGGGTTAGATCCTTGTTGTTTGTTATTTGGTATTTGATACTCCTAGTCACTAAATACCAGAAACATCTATCATCCTTGTGACAACAGTCACCCCTCAAATGGAAAGAGTCCCCCCATTTTTCATGCCTAGTGAGTAGACTGCCACACTGCCTGCCTCATGTTGAAAACTTGCACTGAAACCGGGGGTGGGGGTTGGGGGGGCGGTTTGAGGCCGTGACCATCTGAGCACAGGTGTCTGCCTCCTCTTGGGTGGAGTCAGGACAGATAGGGTGTTGTATTTGCTAACTTTCCAGACCCAGTGGCACCAGTGGCTGAGGAGTTAACTGAAGTTGTTCCCAAAGGAACTGTCACAGGGTTCCTATTTCAGAAAGGATGCTCTAGAGACAAATACTGACAGCTGCTGATTGCCACACTCTTGAGGGTGGGAGGGAAGCAAATGCTCCCAAGAGAAAAGTACTATTCCTCTCTCCTCCTACCAACCACCTTCAGCAACTAATCCCTGCATCCAGATGAAAACCATCCATTCACTGTGGCCCCAGGGGTCCCCTGATCCCTCTGTTTGTCTGTCTCTGTCTCTGCCCCTCCCTCCCTCCCTCCCTCCCTCCCTCTCTCCTCTCTTCTCTCTCTCTCTCTCTCTCTCTCTCTCTCTCTCTCTCTCTCTCTCACACACACACACACACACACAGCACACACCCTCCATGTGTTCCATGTCCTACAATCTCCAAGAGTATCAAGGTGTTTATTTCATGTGGGACTCAGCCCTTAGACTTAGAACCTTGCTAGACCAAGCTAAGACCAGAAGGCAATATATATGGGTATGCAGTATCTGGGGCACATGAGCTCATCAGAACTAGGTCATGTGGATTTCTAGGAAGCCCAACAGCTTGGCCATCTTTGAATTCTGGGGAAAAAAAAGAGGAAGGTGAGATTTCTGTGGAAGAGCTCCAGTGTCTTCATGAGGCCGAGCTTGAGTATAGGCCCACAGCAGTAGAGCAAATGCCAAGGCCAGGCCGGGTAGTGTCCTGGGATGGATTTCAGAGCAGCTCAGTGAGAAATGACCACACTGCTGGGGGGGGGGGGCAGGTAACTCGTGTCAGCACCTCTAACTCCACTCCTCAGTCAATCTATGCAACAGAACAGTTTGCCCTCAACCTCCTGAGTAGCCAACCCTAAGCCCTACCTCACTTGCAATAACATAGTTGAGATGGTTAGGTTAGGTACTTTCCAAAGGAATTTAGTCCTGAAGTTAAAGGAAATAGAAGAAACTATCCGAGGTCCACTGGCTTTATAGAATGAGTGGTTGGACTTCTAGAATGTTCTGCTCTGCATCCTGTTTTAGAGTTCCATTTATTTATCTCTCTTAGATGAATTCTTACCTCTTGCTTAAAAAAAAAAACTGATGGAGTAAACAGGCTCTCGGGGTGAACTTTTCTCTCTTCCTTGGTCTTGAAGAACACGGGAGAAGGAGGGAAGGCAGCAGAGACAGGACCAAAGAACTCAAAGAACTCATTTGCTCATCTCTTCCTCCTTCTCCCTCCAGCATCCACGGATCACCCTTTCAGCCCATCTCTCTTAGTGAGGCAGATGGTCATCACTTGCTCTACCGTTGTAACTCCATCCTAGCCAGCCATACCTTTGTCCACTTGTTTAAAAAAATGATAGTCTCACTCACCCTAAGCACTGAAGTCACTTGAGTTGATGATGACAAAAATTTTACTGATTCCAGAAGAGTTTCTATGTAAGATTTCTCTCCAGGAGCGGTCTAGGTCAGAGCCTTCTCTTTCCTTTAGAGAGGGCTCTGGACTCTAAGTAAAGCATTGCAGTTGGTCTTCTCCCCCTACTTCCCCACACCCGGAGCTCCATTGGGAAAGCTCTGGGATCAGGCAGATGGGCGGAGAGCATCTTGGCAGGTCAGTAGAGCAGAGCGGGAGGGGCGACATCTCTGTTGCGTTTACCATGAAGCAAGCGTTCAGGTGTAGTAATCTTTGACTGTTCTTCCTTCTGCCTTTGGAGGCGTTGGCGAACACTGTTGCTCCTCACGAATGTGGTCTAGGATGTCTCTCTCTGTCTTATACCTCTTCTTGAACAATCAAATGCTTCCCTGCTTTCTACCAGCGTGGGCACACTGATGATCCCCAAGCCTTTGGCTCTCTCCCTAGGAATTCAGCCTCCTACATATGTAAGACTTTGCAATACATGAACTATTTTTTTATGGGGCCGGAGACTGAGGGAGATCCATGGTCACTGACAAAGCTTGCTTTCTTTCTCTCTCTCTCTCTTCTTCCTTCCTTCCTTCGTTTCTTTTTTCTTTTTCCTCTCCCTGTCTTTCTCTCTTTCCTTCCTTCCTCTTTCTCTTTCTTTAATTTAATTTATTCTTTTCTAAGCATACTTTCCTCAACAGTTTGTGTTTCCCTAAGATTTCTTTACCTTTGTAGCCCTGACTGTCCTGAAACTCTCTCTGTAGACCAGGCTGGCTTTGAACTTAGAGATCATCCTGCCTCTGCCTTTCAAGTGTTGAGATTAAAGCCACGTGCCATTATGCCCAGCTGACAAAGCTTTGTGGAGGACAGCAAAATTAAGACTTTGTAAGTGGGTTTCTGATGATGTCACTTGGAAGTCACTTAGTGCCATGTTTGTTACTGTTCTTGTCACTTCTCTCAGAAACTCTGCTTTCAGATAGGAGTTGGGGAAATGTTGGAAAGCCTTTCTGTGTCTCTGGCCAGACAGGGCTTCTCTGAAGCACTTGTTTATAAGATTTACAGTCACATGAAAGGATTTCCCTGGCTCCCCTAAAAGATGGCTATCTAGATTAATTTGTCATATGTATTTTCTATCGTGGACAGGAATGACACATCCTAGTTGGTCTAGGTGTGGTTACTGCCCACTCCTGAGCCAATCATGGTGCCCACTGAGTTAAGCATATTGTTGCCAGTTTAGGTCATCCATGGCTGCTCTTGGGGCACATCCAAACCACAGCCCATGCCACCATGGTGGAGAGAGGGAAGAGATGGTATAGGTGAGTAAGTAGCCACTGTCCTTGCAACATTTCTCTTGAGCAGTGACTAGTGAAGAAATTTTGAACATGGTCCACAGAAACATTGTGACCTAGGATGGGGACACATACACATACCTAAAACAAAAATTTCAAAAATGTTGCTTGCTACCTGCTATTGGGAACACATTCTGATGTTTTTGTAGTGTTGGATGCTACAGAGAGTAATGCCCTTTTAAAGAATTCTATTCTGGACTCCATAAGTCACTAATAGGTCATGACGGACAATCTGAATCTGCCTCCCTCCCATCCCATGAGCTCCCTGTATCAAGTCAAGGGCACTGCACATGCTGGGTAAGATGGCCTCTTCCCTAAGACCATTCTTTACCTTTGCAAAAGCTACTTGCTGTTGAAATTGTTGTAAAAATGTAGTATAAATACTCCAGAAATTTGAGAGAGAAGTGTGCAAAGACATGGAAGTTGGGTTAATGGACAGGAGTGGGTGACACATGTCACCGGAAACTCAGAAAGAAGACCTTGCAACGTAAGACATCTGAATTCTTCACCAGGACTGTAGAGGCCAATAGTGGAGCATTTCACTAGACCCTTCCACCTGCTTAGATCAGCTCTGTGGCTATGAAGGATTTCTCTGTGGGGGCAGACTGGGCATGTGACACAACTGAGCATTCAAAGGCGTTTGGTCATTCTGACCAGACATTTCCAACAACTTGGAAGAAACAGTGAGCAAGGCAGTCCAGGGTCCTGTTAGACGACACTGTGTAGCTGAAGGCACAGGGACCAGGGAGAGTAAATGAACCACATAACCATTCGTGTAGAGTTCAGTGACACACACAAACAAATGCTGTATTATTGACAGTGTTTTCATGGGATAAAGGCAAAATTCACAACTGTGGTAAAAAGCAAGAGACATAGAAGGGACTGAAAGAGTCTTGAAGTAAAGGAAAACTTCGGGCCATAGGGTGTAGTTTAGTGTACTCAATCACTCACAGGACCTGGTATATATAGACATGAACATGAGTGTATATGGCAAGAAAAAAAAAACCCAAAACTCTCAAACAACAATGAAAACCCCTACAGATTCTATGAGCTCACAGATACAAGCAGTCAGACCTCATCACAGCTATTGTATTACACAATGAGACCATAAGGTATACCCAGAGAAACTCATTCTGCCTGCTTACATGACCTTGGGTAAGTAATTTTCTTTCTTAACCCTTATTCTTTAGACACATTATGCATAGCATACATATATCTGTATATGTGTATATCATTTACATAGATGCATATATAATACACATACACACATATATAGTAGGTTTATTATGAGAATCAACTAATATACATAATGCATGAGAAAATGTCTGACAAACTGTGAAACACTGTAAAAAAATGTGAGATAATATTATCGCTCTGGGTAGCTTTGCAGCTAACTGTCTATTTCTTCTGTGAAACTGCTATCCACACAGTTTTATACTCAAGTGGCAGTCGGAAGGAAGCAGGTTGTAAGTGACTATAAATTATTCTCAATCTAACATATTTTGTGTCTAGCACGATGAGGGATGGAAATAAAGACCCTGGCTATTGCTGAATAGCTTGTCATTGTCAAAATGGGACTTGCTGCTTAAGGGAACATGGCACAGCTAGACAAGAGGAGATGAGTTTGAACTGGTAGATTATGGGGGAGAGGACTATAATTCACCTTGTCAAGAGCCCTTCAATCCTGGTAGCAGCCCCTCACCATTATCACCTGCACACACCAAGGTTCCCTCCTCCCCCATTCTTTATGCTGATGTTGCTTTTGTTTTGAGACAGAGTCTCTTATAGTCTGGGTCTTCCTCAAGTTCAGTAAATTAAAGAGCCAAGGAGGACATTGAACTCCCAATCCTCCTGCCTCCACCTCCCAAGTTCTGGACATGCATCACCACACCACACAATACATGCGCTTTTCCCAGGTCTCTTCACCCAAGGAAAAAGCAATCTACTTCTGATACCAACAGGGTAGACACTCCTTTTGCATCCCAGACTCAGTCTGTGTTCCTCTGCTGCAAGGGACACCTAATGCTGGCTCAGGCAAGGTCTGATTTCCTGGCCCTTGGCCATACCCATGCAAAGGCTCCATCTTAGTTCTTAGAGGGTCCTTCTTAAGAGTAAGAAAGGGATGTGTGATGAAGATGGAGGCGTCCAAGCTCAAGGGCCCTACAGTGACTCTTTCAAGTGGTCTGGGTTGATTGTGTCTCAGAAACTGGGGGAGGGGGTAGGGAATGTTCTAGGTTGGGCAATATCCAGTTGAACAGATGGCAAGTGATTTGAGGCATGTTTAATAAAGGAGTTGTTTTAAAAAGGAATGGCAGGTTGAGAAGAAGCCACAGGGGAGACCCCAGGACCCCAAAGGACTCATCAAAGCACCAGTATCAGGTCTTACCCCCTCCCCAGTGCCTGGACAGAGGAGGGAAAGGAGAGCTGCTGTGATTTTGGGGGCCGAGCTCTGGGCAGGGTGAGGCTGTGCTTCTTAAGCAATCCCTGAAGGTCCTGCAGATAGATAATTGGGAAATATGTTTCTGAACTCTTTCTTCTCCCTCTCACCCCTAGGCGTTGACTGAACTGACATGGAAGTCAATGGGCTAAGTAATTGGGTGGAGGGCAAGTTGGAGATGCAGAGCTGATTACACTCTGACTCACAGTTAAGGTTTGGGGGGGCGGCTGTTACAAGGGTCAGACTTGAGCATCCTAGCACTTCAGACAAGATGGTGGGGGCGGGGAGATCAGAGATGGTAGAAAACACAGGAAGAGAAGTCCCCCTGTCAAGACTACTTTAGACATCAGACATTAAGGAACTGAAAACACCAGTGGCAACAAGGTGTTTGCCACGACCTTGACGGCTAAATTCAAGGGCTCCATGTTTAAATCCAAGCAACTGTATATTGCTGCTTCTTTGTAGGGATATTTTTGGCATGTAAGAATTGAGCTCACATAACCATTTCACTTGTAGCATCGGGTTGGAATTTTCCATCCATGTTTTCAAGGATGTTTTGAAGCAAATTCACAACAAACTATTATTTACTTAGTCAGCATCACTGACAGACAAGATGGCAGTGCAGTGGCGCAGCAGGTCTGAAAGAACTCTGGGTTGGCCTCTGCTCTACCTCTAGCTCACTGATCCTTTAACTCACCACAGGCTCATATCCAGCGTCCAGTTTCTTTCTTTGGAGGGTGAGAGGGTTGATCTTGAGGTGCCTTCTGATATTGGCATGCTAGGGTTCAAATAAATCCCATGATCAGAACAAGTCATGACATTTAGCCCATGTAACTTGTGGATTCGTTTTGCTCAGGCAATATTACTTTTTTACAAATCGCTCTTTAAAAGTGCTTCTTTGCTGCAGCAGAGATGCGAGGGTAAAGAACTGCTTTCCAGTGGACTCGTGCCCATCCAAACAACCCCAAGTGGACCGCTGCTAAAATGGGTCCGTCTGTCGCACTTCCTATTTGCTTGGCTTTGGAGAATTGGACAGAGCAGCCTGAGGAAGGCGAGGCACGCCAGGCTGAGTCACTACTTGAAGATGATTCCTTCTCCAAGAGCCTCTGTGCTGGGTGACAAAGGCGGGGCCTGCCCCTCACTTCCTGCAGCTCCCCTCAAAGGAAGGGGTCTGCACTCACTTCCTCCTCACCAACTTGCTCTAAGTTAGAGAAGAAAACAAAAAATTGCTCACTTGATCCCAGATGCATGTTCTATCTACTTGTTCTAAGAGGGCTCTCTGCTGCCTGCCTGCCTGCCAGCCTGTCCTCTCGTTCTCTTCCTAGGAAAACAGCAATCCTTACCTACTTCCGGGAGACAGCCCCACCCTGCCCCCTCAGGCGAGGGGCAAGGGTAGGTGTAGTGGCCAATTACAGATTCTAGATACCAGGCTACAAAGACAATGGCCAGTTCTGCTCTGTAGAACTGGTAGGAGACAATTTGAAAGGCTCAGACTCAGTTTCTTCTACTGTGTGCTTACCACACAGATCATTCTGTGAGCCCAGAAGGTATGTGATTTCTCCCAGTCAGAAAGCAAGCAATGGACTGCTCAGCAGATCCTTCAGTTGGTGGCCTCTAATGCGATTGTTTCAATACTGTCTATCTGAAAACAGCATTACATCTCACAGGTTGAAGGATGGTCCACAAGCTGACACCCCAGCCTCTCCTTCAGATGACGGCTGCAGGCTCTAGGCAACATGCGCCTCTCTTCTCTTCCCATCCCTATCAGCTGGAGTTCCCACCACCACCTACTCAGATTTCATTGGCTTGCTCAAGTGCCTCACAAAACTCAAGGAAATATTTGGGCTTATTATAAAGACTATCCCAAAGGCTGCAGTTAAAAGACATTAAGGGTTTGGGCACCAGATGTTTATGAAGGAGGATAAAGGGGGAAGAATAATGGAGACATCAAGATAGCAAATAGCAAGAGATTGAAAATAGAGCATAGTGAGATTGTGTGTGTGTGTGTGTGTGTGTGTGTGTGTATGAGAGTGAGAGAGAGACAGAGAAACAGAGACAGAGACAGACAGACAGAGAGACAGAGGAGGCCGAGCGAGAGAATAGCACAGCTATCTGAGTTACCAGAAGGATGAGTAGCTGGAGGGAGGGAAGCCAATGAGCTAAGGGGGGGGGGAGGGTAGAGGGAGAGGTGAAAAGGTCGAGGATGCCAGGGTGGACTTTGAAATGTGTCTCAAGTCCTTGTGATGCTGAGGACACCTGGAGGACGGCGTGGGCTTTGATATGCTGATAGCCACCACAGGTATATGTCCACAGGAGAATGTGTATAGTGCTTCTGTCAGAGGTAAAGGAAATGAATCCTTTGAGGGAGCAGAAAAGAACCTGTTTCACAAGTTCCCAAGGAATTCTGGCTTTTAACTTAACCACCAGACATCCTTCTGTAATCCAGCTTGAGGTAATTCCCGGATATATGGACTGCTTGTGCGACCTAAAGAAGAGATGCATAAGGCTTGAAATGGAAGAGGGATGCAGAGTTTCCATGGCCCCAGCCTTGGGTAGCACCACCCTCTGGGATTCTTTGTGTCTTCTTTGGCTGTCTGGGAGCTCTTTGAACTCTGTCCAGTTGGGTTCTCGTGGAGACTTTATTACATGGGTACCATTGAAGCAGGAAAAAAAAAACAAAACAAAACCCAAAGCTGAATATAAAGGGTGTGTTCTGGCATGACTAGTCTGGTAGTCTGGGCAGGGCAGTGCAGGAGGCTGCCTGTCGGATTTTATTGCATCTCTTGCTCAAGGGTATGAAGTAGGACTGACCCTTTCTCAGTTCAAGTATTGCGATCTGCTGTCAGGAGGATAGATCAGTTCCGTTCACATAGCCACTCCTCATAGCCTGGAATTGAGGATCCTCCTGCTTCTGCTACTGAAGTGCTGGCATTATGGATATGGGCCATCATGCTCCAAACCAGATGCTCAGAGGAAGATGGTGGGTGGGTGCGGATCATGATTTACTTTGAGGAGGAGAGAGCCTTGTTTCTGTAACCTGTCTCAAGGAGAGGATTATAAGCCAGGATCCATAGATCAAACCCAAATACAACATCACACCCAGATGAGGACTCTGATCAAAGCCAAGCCAGGAGGAGGGAGCAGTAGGTGCATTAAGAGGCTCCTCCCTACAGCAAGGTTCTGAGTGAAGGATCTTTGCTGATTTTTATCCTTCAAGAACTACAAAACTACTGTTCCATGATGGGAAGGGATGTTTCTAGGGAGCAAAGAAAGAGTGCTTTGTTTTAAGGTAGCATTGGCAGGGCCACGCCTGGATCAGTAGTCATTAGGAGCTCTGAAACACCAGAAGCCAGGAATCCAAGCTGGTGGGAAATGGGTCTTCCTCTACAGCTCTAGGGCAAAGAAAGAGTCAGAGAGAGATGCAGGTACGGTTTTGGTTGTTCATTGGAATCTCCCAGTATTCCCAGGGGTGGGGCAGATAGGACAGACAGGAAGAACTTTCTCTCCACAAGCAAAGTGAGTGTACAAAAGGCCTGGACAGTAGTTCTCAGTTACAACAACTGAAATTCACCCCTGCCCCTGACTTTCAAGTGGATTTGGCAAACACAGGGAGTGAGTCAACATGCCCTTGGTCTTAGGTGGCAAATGTATATGCCCAATAGACTACGTCCTAATCAAATGACTTCTCAGTTATTCGGTGTCTATTTATTGAGCAACTAACTGGAAGACACTCTTCCAGACCCTGGGGAGAGGGTAATAAACAAAACAAACAGAAGTTTGAGCAATTTCACCCTTGTGGAGTCACTCCATACCAGGAAACAGCATCACTAATCAGGCAGCTAGCCAAGCTCAAAACTCAGGACTGTTGTATCGTAACCAAGACTTTCCAGCAAGCTTTCTTTTCTGATTTAACCCTAATCTCTCTATTTCTCCCACCTCCTCTGCTTCATCCTAGCCTAAGGCATCATCATAATCTCTCAGGGCCATTACTGCAACCATCAATCAGTGGTTCCATTTCTCCCCCACAGTCCCAGCAGCACACAGAAGTCACACGGGTCACCCCAAACACACACCAGTTCATGTCCTACTAAACCCAAAGGAGCAGATAAAATCTAATAGCCAGATTGGCATATCTGTTTCAGAAATAAAATTCATGTCACTCAAGGTGTGTGGTTTGTGAGACAGTCTCCAGGTGTAAAACCTCCAAGGATAGTTTTGTTTTGTTTTTCTCACAATAGACAATGTCATAAGGAGCTGGGCATGATGGTATGGGTTTGTCATCACAGCATTTGTAAGTTGAGGCAGGAAGAGCAGGGGAAGGAGTTCAGGGCTATCTTGGGCTACATGAGACCCTGGAGAGAGGTGGTGCTGTGAAGTTTAATGTGAACCTGATATAAGCTAAAGTCATTGGAGAGGAGGAAACCTCAATTTAAAAAAGCCTCCATAATATCGGGCTGTTTGCAAGTCTGTAGGGTGTTTTCTTAGTAATTGATGGGAAGGGCCATTGTGGTCCATTGTGAGTCGTATCATCCATGGCTTGGTGGTCCTGGGTTCCATAAGAAAGCAGGATGAGCAAGCCATGAGGAGCAAGCCAGTAAGCAGCACCCCTCTATGGCCTCTACATCAGGTCCTGCTTCCAGGTTTCTGCTCTGACTTCCTACAATGATGGACTATGATATGGAAGTATAAGCCAAATAAATTAATCTTTTCCTCCACAACTTGCTTTTTGGTCATGTGCTTCATCATAGCAATAGAAACCCTAACTAGGACAGAGCCCCAGATAAACTTAAATAAATAAAACAAAGCCATGTCTGGTGATATATTCCTATAATCCCAGTCCCTTGAGAGGCTGGGGCAAAGGTTTCAAGGGCTCAAGGTCTGCTTGAACTATAATTTACCCAGACTACTCCAAGGGTAGTCTGGGTAAATTAGTAAAAGCCTGTTTCAAATTAAATTAAAGAGAGGGGGTCTAGGGATATATCCCAGTCATATCCTGCTTGTCTAGCATCCATAAGGTCTTAGTTTAATGTTCAATACTTCAAAAGAATCAGAGCTAGTGAGATGGCTCAATGGTTAAGGATACATGCTGTTCTTCAAACCCGAGTTTAGTTACCAGCACCCTAATCAGACCACCGGCAACCATCTGTAACTCTGACTTTAGGGAATCTGGAGTTTTCTTCCAGACTCCTCTGTAGGTACCTGAACACCCCCACGCCCAACACACACCCCATGCCCAACACACACACACACACATACACACACACACACACACACACACAGACTGCCCACACACACTTAAAAAAATAAGTCTAATTGTTGAAGCTATCAATAGTACTTTTTAGAGCAACTATTGTGAACCTTCCTCTTTTCCATTGTTCAAAAGTAGGGATGTTCCACAGTACTTTTCCTGTTGTCTGGAAATCCCATCTAAAGCTCAGTCAAAAAAATTGGCTGTCAGTAAAACACCTCGGGCATAACCAAGATTTTCATAGGCAGGAAACAGCGTGCTGAGAACCCGCGTGGAGATTGAATTCAGAGATAAGGATACTACACTACTAGAAAATGAGGCTGAAGAACCTGGAACTTATCCAGATCTGAATTATTGATATCAAGAAATAGATAATGCCATCTCCAGGATCGAGAGAACAAGAACTTCCAAAATAGTGAACGGCTGGGATCCGGTGACAGCAGGCATTAAAAGCTACTCGAGTGAAGCTGCTGGTACCGTGCTTGTGCATGGGTCCACTAAGGTGAGAAGAGAGACTGCTGGCTCACCTGGAGCAACCCGCCATAGCACAGAGACTGGAACTCACTCAGCCCCTCTGGAAGAGCCTTTGACCACCTCAACCCCAGGAGGAGAAGTCCTGGTGTACTCTCAGGACCTAGAATGACCAAGAATGTGGAACCTTAAAGAAAGCAATGGAAGGAGCCGTCTTTTCCGTGGAGGTGAATGAGAACAAGCAGATTTCTGTCTGTGGAAATGGCTCTCCCAGGCACTTAGGTTGGACCATCCAGAATAGGATCTTCGACGGACTGGACCAGTGTTTCAATGCAAACACCAGCCCTAAAAACAGCACGGTTTTGATTTCACAGTATGAATTCCCCGGAGTCTGGGAAAAGTCATTGTTAGCTGAGGCTGTCCCTCAGCAGCTTGTTCCCTCAACGTTCTGAGACATCAGGAAGGACGGCACCCCTTCTTCAGTGGACTGCGGGCTGCTGTTGACGTCTTCAAGGGCAATGGTCACTGAATATTGTCGATCTCGCAACTGGTTCCAGTTCGACAGAACGTTGTGATTCTCAAACACTTTTCCACAATTTCCAATGGAGTTGTAAAGTCTAATGAGGCCCCAGGAATCATATTCTAGTCCACCGTAGCCTTCACCAAACAATTTCTTCCCAATCACTATGGACGGCATGTACAGTATCTCAGCATTTTCATACTGATTCATGACACAATGATATAGAAATGCCGGGGTCCCACTGAAAGGGCCACTTCGTAATCCTCTTGACCAAGGAGCTGCTCCTTAATCTGAATTGCTTTTATGTGCATTTCTTCAGCTTCCTTAAATTTTCTCATTGACTGATAAAGTCTTCCAAGGTTACCCATATTTAAAAGAAAAACAAAACAAACAAACAAACCCCACCTTCTCAAGAGAGCTATCTGCTGCCATGGTTAGATCTCAGTGTGGCCCACAGGCTTATGTGTTTGAAAGATGGTCACATATGGGAAAACCAATCAATGGTCACGCTGTTTGGGGAAGCTGTGGAACCTTTGGGTCCTCTAGCCTAGCTAACAGAAATGGGTCACCGAGAGTAGGCTCCGAAGGTGATATGTGCTTCTGCTTCTGGCTGTGGTACCCTGCTTCCTGATGTGGCAAGGTCTGGTGAGAGGAGCGGCCTCCCTGTGCTCCCTCTGCTACAATGCAATCTTTCAAACCTTTGCACTTTCAACACCATGATAGACTTTATGCCCTGAAGCCATGAGCCAGAATAATTTTCTCCTCCTTTAGCTTGTTTCTGTTGGGTATTTGCTCACACCAACAAGAAACAGTCGTGAGAAAAATAATGACTACACCTACCAGCCACAACACCCAGTGCAGCTCCCTGGCCGTACTGCCCAGTCTTCATGAGAATCCTGGAACAGGATTAGAGAGGGGGAGAAAGAGTCATGATCGTCTGCCTTTAGAATACTTCAGGATTCTGGATCAGCGAAAACCCTCCTCATGATGTCAACTCTTGGTAAGATACTGTCTCAGTTACTTTTCTATTGCTGTGAAGAGACACCATGACCTTTATAAGGTAATTTATGAAGCAAGCATTTAATGGAAGTTGCTGACAGTTTCAGAGGGTTAGAGTCCACGACTATCATGGCAACAGGCAGGGTTGACCTGGAGCAGTAGGCGAGAGCTTCCGTCTCATCCACAAGTTGGAGGCAGAGAGAGGGATAGATAACTGGAACGGCAATGACTTTTGAAACCTCAGAGACCATCCTAGTGGCATATCACCATGGCTGGTCACAAATCTTTACCAGATAGTCCCACCAACTGGGGACCAAGTACTCAAACATATGCACTGTCTTAGTTTGGGTTTCCATTGCTTTGAAGAGACACCCTGACCAAGGCTATTGTTGTACTGGACAACATTTAATTCAAACTGGCTTACAGTTTCAGAGGTTCAGCTCATTATCGTGGCAGGAAGCATGGCAGCATCCAGGGAGACATGGCACTGGAGAAGGAGCTGAGTGTTCTACATCTTGATCCAAAGGCAGCCAGAAGGAGACTCTCTCTTCTGCATTGCATGGCGCTAGAGTGCTAGGAGCCCTCAAAGCCCACCCCAACCCTAGTGGCACATTTCCTCCAAAGGCCACAGCTATTCTAACAAGGATATACCTGCTAATAATGGTACTCATTATGGGCCAAGAATTCATAACCATGAGTCTATGGGGGCCTTACCTATTCAAATCACTATATGCACTTATCTGGACCATTCATTCAAGCGGAGTCCCCAAAAATCTAGCATGTTGGGGGCAGACCTGGGCAGAGGAGATGCTCTCCGATTGAGACCATATTGTATTCAGCTTTAGGCTGAGATAAGAAAAATAAGTGGTCTTTGTGTCAAGGTGAAGATGAGGGGGAAAGGGAGCTGATTGGAGAGTCTGGCTAGACACAGTGCATCAGGCAGGAAGTGGTGAGGCCTGAGCCCATAAACTGTTCCTTCCACCATTTGAAGGCCCATCACAGTGAGGGCATTAGTGCCCTGAACTAGTCAGAGAAGCAGCAACTGCAGACCCAGAAAAGACCGTAGTTGTAGCCAGGGGAGTGGAGACTCTAGTCTTGTTTTCTTCCCTTTCTGCCCACCTCAGACACATGAGAGAAGCTGGTCATGAAGAAGGAAGAGAGAGGAGTTTTCAGGCCAGGTCACACACCTTTCTTCCTTTCTAAACGGATGCCAGCTCAAGAGAGCTGTGTGAGGGAGGGGCCAGGGAGAAACCCTACAAGGAGATGTTAAGGTTGGCTCTTACAGGAGATAGGCACGTAGTAACCAGGAAGTTACACAATATTCCTGTGTCTGTTCTGTGTCGCTGGCCCCTCCCCTTCTTCACCCATGCTCTCTAAGGGGTAGGGACCTCTTTCCTACAGGCTGAAGTTTCCAAGATGCTGGGCCAGCTGACTCATGTTTGGCGTAGACAAGTCCTGTAAATAAGGACTCATCATCCTCCCGTTTCCAGCAACACGTTTGCTGTGGGCTATGTCTATCGCTTATGACTCCAGGCCTAGCACAAGCCAGTTTCTGTATTCTGCTCCTAGCCTCTGAGCTCTTAAACACATCCATCTCCATTCGCCTGTCTTTTTATAATGCCGGGACAGACATTACTGCCCTCTATTCATGTCCTGTCTTTTCTACTATCCCTATAATTAATTGTTCACATCAAATCATCTTAGTTCAATTATTGAAAGTGCCGTTTGTCTCTTGTATGGACTTAACTAATGTACTTTCCCAGGGGTCTTTAAAGTCTATGTTAGAGGAGACTGTGCCTCAGAGATGGAACTTGTGACAGAAACCGCAAGAAGTCACTTCATATTTACACCTAAATCAAGACACTTCAATAAGCCATCTGCAAGCATCTTGACTTGGATGTCACCTTTTCACACCAACCTCTGCACACCAGTGAAGAGGGCACACTCCCTTCCCCAGCCCCACTCAGCCCTGTCAGTTTGTCTTTTTGACGTTTTCGGGGACTGTCTGAATTACTCAATCAATGCACTTGCTTACATGCGTATTCTATATACTCCACAGGGACATAAACACTCAAGGGAAGTTTCCCTTTTTCTGCGCTTCCCAGTAATTAATTAATCACAATCTAATCAACATCAAGGACCTGATTAAGAGGAATGGACCTCATCACAGACACCAGAACTTCAGCGGGACTGGATAGCTGATGGCTTCATGTCACTGTGACTGGCGATCCTTAAAGAGGCAGTGAGTGTGTTTTATTGAGTTGGAACATTCTTGCATTTGTTAATGGGGCAGTGTGTAGTGTGCCTGTATGTGTAGTGTTCAACACAAGGAGTAGGATACAATGGACAGCCTTTTTTTTTTTTTTTTCTGAGACAGAGCTCATGTAGTCTAGCCTGGCCTCAAGCTTGCTATGTAGCCAAAGATATCCTTGAGCTCCCAATTCTGAGATTGCAGGTCTGTGCTGTGACTCCTAGTTTATGTGGTTCTGGTGACTGAATCCAGGACTTTGTGGCCAGTAAGCAAGCTTTTTACTCCAGACTCAGTGGGCAATATTAATTGTCACCTGCTCCTTCGTATTTCTCGTGTCTGTACTGTCTTTCTTTCCTTGAGGAACTGTCCCCAATACTACCCATAAATACACATGCCACATGTGGAAAGCTGAGCAGATTTTTAAAAAAATATTCCTTCTGATCTAATTTATAGGTGGTGAAATGTTCAGACCGTTCGCATCAATTGTACCTGTGACATTTTCATAGCATATAATTCATTGTATCTGCATCTTAAAAATTCAAAATTATAAATTGTACATAGGATCTTGCATAGTTTTACAGTACCATTTGCTTACTCTTTGAGGACTTCACATGCGTATATAATGTATTTTAGTCATACCTGCCTCCAACTCCCCCCTAGAATCTTCTTAGTTTAAAATGGCTTCTATGTCAGTGGTTTATATTTTCACTATAATTTATGCTTGCCAGACTTGTGTGAGTATTCTGTGCTTTAGGCTGTTAACATAAAGGTGAGTAGATGTTTGACAGTCACTCTAATACTGGGATGGCTATTAAGTGACCAGTGGGAGTGCCCTGCTTTTACTTCTTTGTGGTAATGAAATACTCTTGACTGGAGCAGCTTTAAGGAAGGAAGGATTTGCTTGGCTTACACGTCTAGTTTACAGTGTCATTTCGGGGAAATCAAGGAGCCCAAAGGCAACCAGTCACGTATACAGTCAACAGCAGGAAGAAAATCCTGCCCGCTTACCTCACCTTCTCCACTCACACAGCTCAGGGCTCAGCTCAGGAAAAGGTGCAGCCACATTCGGGGTGGGGCTTCTCATCTCAGTTAGCTCCACTAAGGAGATGGGGCTGCAGAGATGGCCTAGCAGTTAAGGGCACTTCTTGCATTCATAGAGGCCCTGGGTTTGCTGCCCAGCACCCATCTATGACTCCAGCTTCAGGGATCTGACAACCTCTTCAGTCCTCCAAGGGACCAGGCATGTACATAGTACACACATATACACAGGCACACAGGCAAGAGACTTGCACACATTAGAGATAGAGATAGATATAGAGATGGAGATCTAGGGATATACATATATAAAGGAAACACACACATACACACACATACATACATATATAAAGGAGATAGATGCATAGATAGATAGATAGATAGATGCATAGATAGATAGATAGATAGATGCACAGATATATAGATGCATAGATAGATAGATAGATGAATAGATAGATAAATAGATAGATAGATAGATAGATAGATAGATGAATAGATAGATAGGTAGATAGATAGATAGATAGATAGATAGATAGATAGATAGATAGATGAATAGATAGATAGATAGATGAATAGATAGATAGATAGATAAATAGATAGATAGATAGATAGATAGATAGATAGATAGATAGATAGATAGATAGACAGATAGATGCATAGATAGATAGGTAGATAGATGAATAGATAGATAGATAGATAGATAGATAGATAGATAGATAGATAGATAGATAGATAGATAGATAGATAGATAGATATACAGACAGAAATTCCTACAGACATGCCTGTAACAGGCCCATCTGGTCTAAGCAATTCCTCACCAATTCTATTCTCCAGTGATCCTAGAATGTGCCAAGGTGATTGTTAAAAGCAACCAGCACAAGGAGGCTAGCTATGGTGTGCAGAATAATGCACAGTGTAAACTTATGGATACTTTAGGCTGGTACTTTCTATTTAATATTTCTGAATGGTGAGTGACCATGGATAATGGAAACCACAGAAAATAAAAACCCATAGATAAGGAGGAATTACTGGACAGAACAAAATGGTGCCTGGAGCCCCCGATGACAAGGTTGGGCTTGGCCTGCTGAGAAGGTGTAGTAGACACTGCCTGTGTCAGCCCTCACCCAGACCCTGCTGCAGCCTCCACTATGAGATGTGGCTCTACTCAACTCCTGCTGCTAGGAGTCTACCTCGAGACATACCTGCTTGCTTTTTTTCCATGCCAAGAAGCAGAAGCACAAACTTAGTCTTTTGCCATGCCAACAATATAGATGCTAAGCACATACATTCCAACAACATGGAGCCTAATAACGCACACCCTAACATCACACAGCCTGTGCCATTAGTTGTCTAAGATCTTTCCTTCAACAAACACGCTATAGCTTTTTCATGTATTCCTTTTAGTTTCATATTAAATGAAAATAAATATGAAATTGTGAATTGGATATCTATGGACACTTTTTAAACATGTCAGAATAATAAAGCCAAAGCCACCTTAATCCAGATGACATACACATAATAATGTTAGAAAACACCAGTTGGAGCATAACTGTAATGCATAGTGTGACTTTTTTCTCATATTTCTATTATAGTTCCTTGTTCTCTACTGTGTGAGATCTCAATTCTCTATCAATTTTCATTTGGTTATAATTTTCCAAAAGATTTTTTCCACAGGTTGAGTATCTAGATATTGTAATTTTGAAATCCATGCCCCCATGTGTGTATGCATATTTACATGTATGCATGTATATATATATACATATATATGTGCATGTATGTCTGTGTTTATATGTGTGTATCTGTGTGTTTTTCGATGTGTGTGAACATGTGTGTGTATGTGAAGGCATCCATGTATGTGTGTGCCTGTGCATGTATCTGTGTCTACATGGGTGTCTCTGTGTATGTATGTGTATGTATGTTCTGTGTATGTATGTGTATGTGTGTTTGTGTATGCATGTGTGTGTGTTTGTGTGTGTGTGTGTGTGTGTATGTGTGTGTGTGTGTGTGTGTAGGTCTGAGGACAACGTTTTAGAGTTGGTTCTTCCCTTCTACCGTGGATCTGGAGATGAAACTTAGGTCATCAGGTTAGCTCAGCAACATTTTTATCCACTGAGCCATCTCCCTGGCACCTTATTTTATCTCCAAGGGCTGATCCTCCTAAATTTATCTAATTTATTATCCTCTAAAATTTCACTGAGAATACAAATTTGAATTTACAAAGTTGTCTCCTTTTTGCTATAATCATTCTTTTTAAATAGAAGCCATTGGTTCTGACCCATCTGCTCGTCCCCACTTGAGAGCTGCCGGGACGCCTCAGATGACTGACGTGATTGTTGCTGCTGATGTTCATGAATATGAAAATCTAGAGATAAGCATCAGCAAATCTGCCTAGGGAGGCGATGGTCTGTGGCACAGGTGTCTGGGAGCCTCCAGCTCTTCCTCAGCAATCTCTGACTTCAGCCCCTGTTTTCATGGACTGCAGTCAGAGAACACGTGGGGCCCAGGCCTGGTCTTGGCTGTGGTTACTAGCTATCCAGCCATGCCAGGTTCGTGCTTCCCAGGAAGCAGTCACAGCTCTGGCTCATGGTGTCCTTCCCTTTCTACCAGTGACTTGCAGCTGATCTCCTCCTCCTCCTTCTCCTCCTCCTCCTCCTCCTCCTCCTCCTCCTCCTCCTCCTCCTCCTCCTCCTCCTCTTCCTTCTCCTCTTCCTTCTCCTACTCCTTCTCCCCTTCTTCCTCTTCCTCCTCTTCCTCCTCCTCCTTCTCCTCCTCTTCCTTCTCCTCCCCTTCTTCCTCCTCCTCCCTGACTCCTCCTTCTTCTCTTTCTTCTCCCCCTTCTCCTCCCTCTCCCCTCCTCTTCTTCCTCTTCCACCACCTCCTTACCACATCTTCCTCCTACCTTGCTCTTCCTTCTCCCCCTCCTCCCTCTCCTCCTCTTCTCTTCCTCCACTACTTTCTCCTGTACCACATCTTCCTCCTCCTCCTCCTCCACCATCTCTTTCTCCCCTTGGGTCTTCTCATCTCAATGAGGTTCTAAGAAGTTGTTGTAAGCTCAAGTTGTTATCTCGAAATCAAGCCTGAGTGGTTTCCTGTCAAACTGAACATGATACAGTAAGCCCTCAGGCACCTCCCATAAACCTCTGCATTCCTGTAATGCACGTCTTGCCTGAGAGCTTACTCTGTCCATCACAGCCCACTCTGCTTATGGGCGGCCAGCTGGCGTGTGACACAGCGCCCTAACCCCAGCCCCTGCCCACCCACCTTTCAGGAACTTGTTAGAATCCATCTGTTATTCTAGAACAGCTTAGCCCGGGTGTTCCAAGACTGATCCCAGTATGCCCTGAGACTGAGGGAAGAGAGGCAAACCGCTGGAAGATCAACTAGGACAATTTATTAACCACTAAGTGAATGATAGAAATAGGGTCCTCGCAGGCAGCATGATCAATTGGGTCCCCAAAATTTGAGTCAGAAAGAGGGTAGATTGGTGGATATGGATGAAATGGGGTGTGCCTGGGTTTTCTTAAGATCTGAGAGTAGTCAGGAACATATCTGAAAACACAGTTCAGCTCTAAAGTTCCATACATGACTAGGGTGGAACCATCCATTATGGTTTGCTGGAAAGCTAAGCAGGAAAAAAAAAAAAAACCCAACTAGAGTTACTAGGGGCAACCATGGTGGCTCTGACTCAAAATGGATGCAGTCATTTAAAGCTGAATCCACAAATATATAAATACCACAGCGGTCTTACCGTGGTGGAAAATCTGAGGTTCTGGAAGACAGGTCCCAGAGCTCCCGAGAGGAGAGTGGGAGCCAGCTACCACTGTTCAAGCTGGCTGTACCCCATGCCTTGACATTCTTTTTCCCTGTCTAGTTCTGTAAAGGGTTTGGGGAAGCACTTCTCCTGTGTAAGATGTTTACAAATGAATCCCCTCTAAAGGGGGGCACACATCAGATGGATGTAGCATAGTAAGCTGTTTGGTAAACTGTCTCTTCCATTGTGAAGAATGAGCTAGGAGAGAAGCTACAGTCCAGGAAGAGATGATTTGGAGATCAGAGCAGCCATCATGGCTACCAATGGTAAGAGGGGACCAGCACAGCGGGAGCTCAAGGGAAGACAAGCATATGAATCAGACCCAGAAAGCCCCAGGCACTTAAACACTTAAAAGTCAACAGGAGGGGCTGGGGAGACAGCTGTAGGCTTAAGAATGCTTGCTACTTTTTCAGAGGGCTAGAGTTGAGACCCCAGCACCCACGTCGGGAAGCTCATAACAGTCTGTAATTACAGCTCTGGGGCATCCGTCACTCTTGGCCTTTGTCAGTGTTTGTTTACACATGCCCATGTGTCAAACTGTGCCCTGCTTCTCCCCTGGGGTGCCCAGAACATCAACATCGCTGGCATGCCACCAGGGGAAGGCTGAACAAAGTCCGAAACAGGAGGCGCACATTCCGTGTTTTCCTTGGCAAGACTGGAAGGGAAAATAGTGGGGGCTGGGATTCATGCTGTGTTCCCCGGGCAAACCCCTGGGAGTCAGGAATTGGTGTCCCCTGTCCACACTTCTCTTAGGGTGAGCAGGAAAGGGAAGACAGAGCCTGGGACCAGAGGGCAGAAGCAGTCGGATTCCCAGTGAGTGTCTACAGTCTGGAGGGGCTAGAGGAGAAGGCTTTCCACAGTAGATTTAAGTGTGGCTCTTTAAGATGAAGGCCTTCCCATATATATCCTGTTGAAGAAATGGTCCTTGCTTGATTAAACGGCTTTATTAGATGGTGAATGTGAATGCATACATTTTATTCAGAGTGAACCTGTCTGGTGGCATGACCCGCTTGCCCCACACCCAAACACAGAGAGATAAATGCACATATACAGAACTAAAAGTTAAATAGATATTTTAAAAAAATTCAGATGGTGGTCATTTAAGTAGCTACACGTTGTTCAGTCTCCTTGTCATTTTCCTTGTTGCTGAAAGGGAACATCTGCCTTCCCCTCCCTCCCCCCAAAGAAGGAAGGTTTATTTTGGCTCACGCTCTCTGAGGGGTTCCAGCCCATTGTGGTATAGAAGCATGGTGGTCAGAAATGCTCTGTCTATAGAGGCAGGAACATGAGGCAGAGGTTGTTCCCATGGCTCATGGACAGACATAACCTTCAAAGGCCAACCTTCCAGTGATCTACTTCTGCCAGCCAGGCCCACCTCCTAAAGATTCCACAACCTTCACAATAATACCACAGGTTGCGGACCAAGCATTTAGATCTTGAGCCTGTGGGAAACATTTTGGACTTAAACCCTAAATAACATTAAAGTTGCAAGCACTTAGTGTTTCTTGATGTCATAACTACTAATGGAACATTCAATCAATAAGTGCTGAACGAGATATATTGCTCATAAAGAGAATTTTGAATGTTTGCAACACAAAGAAAGAAGAAGTATCTGAGATGTGAATATCATCACCGTGATCTGATCCTTGTTCTTCTCATGTCACACATGTCATAAACACATCACATGTATATATGATTATTTTGCACCAATTAAAATAATACAAACACTTCTTGAATGAATGGGTAAATAATCAGCCCTACAGGTCCCATTAGACGGTGGTGTCATTCACTGAGAGGGAGAGAAAGTGTAAAAGAAGAACAAAAGGAGGAAGTTTCTTCATACCAACGTTCTGGATCCTTCTTAGGACTCAGCTCTGGGCAGGCTCATGCAGGAGATGGGATGTCTACTTCATAATGTATCCCGGCTAACCCAAAGGGATCTAGCCCTCATCTCAGAACTGAGATCTGGAGTCCCTACTAAGCAAGATGATAAAAAGCATTATAGTTACCCAGTTGTAGAAAAAGGAGGGGACAGCAGGGCAGCCAGAGTATTTGGGGTAAGTGGATACTCATCAATGGCGTCAGGGTTGTAATCAGGGAGGACACAATGAATCAGCCCTGGGCTCAGGGAATTCTCAACTGAGGAAACTTGAATGGCTCTAAAGCACCTAAAGAAATATTCAGCATCCTAGTTATCAGAGAAATGCAAATCAAAACAACATTGAGATTCCACTTTACACTGGTCAGAATGGCTAAGATGAAAAACTCAGGGGACAGCAGATGCTGGAGAGGATGTGGAGAAAAAGGAGCACTTCTCTATTGTTGGTGGGATTGCAAGCTGGTAAAACCAGTCTGGAAATCAGTTTGGCAATTCCTCAGAAAATTAGACATAGTACTACCTGTGGACCCAGCTATACCACTACTGGGCATATACCCAGAAGATGCTCCTACATGTAATAAGGACACATGTTCCACTATGTTCATAGCTACCTTATTTATAATAGCCAGAAGCTGGAAAGAACCCAGATGTCCTTCAACAGAGGAATGGATGCAGAAACTCTGGTATATATACACAATGGAGTACTATTCAGCTATTAAAAACAATGAATTCATGAAATTCTTAGGCAAATGGATGGAACTAGAAAGTGTCATCCTGAGCGAGGTAACCCAATCACAAAAGAACACACATGGTATGCTCTCACTAATAAGCAGATGCTAGCCCAAAAGCTCAAAATAAACAAATTACAATTCACCCAGCACAGGAAGCTCAAGAAGAAGGAGGACTTAAGTGAGGGTGCTTTGGTTCCTCTGAGACAGGGAACAAAATACTCACAGGAGCAATAAGGGAGAAAAGGTGTGGAACAGAGACTGAAGTAAAGGCCACCCAGAGACTGTCCTACCTGGGGATTCATCCTATAATCAACAAACCCCGACACTATGACAAGAAGCATATACTAAAACAAGCATGTCACAGTTGTCTCCAGAGGGGCCCTGCCAGAGCCTTACAAATACAGAGGCAGAAGCTAGCAACCAACTATTGGACTGGGCGTGGGGTCCCCAACGGAGGATCTGGAGGGTGGTCCAGAGGAGCTGAAGGGGTTTATAGCCCCATGGGAAGAACAATGACTTCGATCACCTAGACGCCCCCAGACTCCCAGGGTCTGAACCATCAGCCAAGGGGTCCACATGGTTCCAGCCAAAAATGTGTCAGAGGAATGCCTTGTCCAGCATCAGTGGGAGGAGTGGTCTTTGGTCAGGTAAAGGCTCAATCGATGCCCCAACAAAGGGAGACCGAGGAGGGAGGAGGTGGAAGTGTGTCAGGTGGAGGGGCATATATGTGGAGGAGGCAGGGGGTTGGGGGTCTTTAGGGAGGGGGGGAAATCGGGAAAGGTTTTACCATTGGCAATGTAAATGAAGAAGACATTCAAAAAAAAAAGAGAAAAGATGACTAGAAAAGCCAGGTGGGTTGGGAGGAACCACCCAGCACAGCAGGGAAGAAAGCTTGGCCCCTCCTGGAGACACCTGGCCAGGCCAAGGATGTTGGTCAGACATGCTGAAGTGCTAAAACATCACTCCCAGCACTACATGAAGGGTACTTCCTGTGCCCCCTATTTGTCAAAGGAAAACCCTGAGTTGTAGGGAAGGATTAAGTGCAGGGATTATATTCAGTTTGACTTGGAGAACTTGCAAGCAGCAGAGTCAAAATCCAGATTCAGGCAAAGACCTTTCTGCGCTTGACTGCCCTATGAATTAGAGGAGCAGAAGGAGGTCAAGACCAGGAAAGCTGTCACCGACTGTTAAAGGCTTTGAACAGGCTCAGTGGTTCCCTGGTGACTCAGTAGCTCAGAAGTAACCAGAAAAGTCTCCCTCCAGCTGCTAGGTCAAGGAGGACCTGGATAACACATTTGTCCTGACTGTAGAGGTCCCGAGGACTGAGGGGTGTCATGGAACTCAGAACAGTCTGTGGCATTAGAAATGGCTTGCTCAGGTTGTATTTATATATTTATGCACAAGATAATAATTAAAGAGGAAGAGGCCAGGGATCTGAAGGGATCATGAAAGGAGTTGGAGGAAGGAAATTTAAAAATGATAATAAAAACTAATGGAAGGGGTTGGTGGATTGGAAGAACAAGCCACCATTTCTGTTTGAGTTTCTACAGTGAAACATGATCAGGAGTAAAAAGACGACTATCCCAGACACTTCTGAGAGGATGAGCACACTGACCACCACGGCGCTGACCCAACCCCCCTTCTTCAGATCTTCCCGATGTGCCCGGCCTATTCACTGTAAGACGAAGTTTAGCTGCCTTACTGTAGACTCAAGGCTGATGTGCTCTCACTTCTCCTGCCTGCCCACACCATTCCATCGCTCTTGCTGGGTGGCATGAATCTTGTGTTTTAATCTTTTCAGCGTTCTGGTCATTTCAGAAACCTTAGGCATTTTAGAGGGAGGGAGTTTTGTTTTCTCCCGCATGCCTCCTCTCTGGTGAGGCTGCCCATCACAGCCCTGGACACACAACTCAAGTGAGGCCAGCAGTGGTCATTTTTAGGAACTGATGTAATCCCAGGAGAGGAAGCCTCTTCTTCCCTCTGTGGGTGTGCTCTTGGTTAACAGAGGGCAACGCAGGTCTGAAGCTGTCTGCACCCTGCCCCGTGAAGGCAGCTTGTCTTTCGTTGGAAGGAAGGAGACATGTACAGAGAAAAGCAGAAGCCAGTCTGCCAGCCAGACAGCCAGACAGCCAGACAGATGGGAAGATGACCTTAACCCAAGTGCGACATTACCACATGAAGTCTGCACTCCTGTCCCACTTCTCAGCCCCATGATCAAACTCATTCCTCTTTTTATTTTTACTTTTTATTTTCCTGAACCTTGACTAATACTCAGCCATGATACCAGGCTGTTGACAGTTCTCACGATTCTGCTTCTATCCAGTTCATGTCCAGGTGACATAGCACTCAGTCAAGGGTTCCAGAGGACGTCGGAGACCTGAGGGTAGGTCCTGTGACCCAGTTTCTTCATCTTTCCAGGTCTGTTTCAGGCCACACCATGGAGTCACATCAGACTCTCCAGACCTTCTTGGTGCTGTCCCATCCCACCCCTACCCACCCCCACCACAACCATTACCACCACCACTACCCCCTACCCACACCCCCACACCCTGCCACCACCATTCCCACCCCCACCCCCACCCCCCCAGAGCTGCTCAGCTCTTTTCCTATTCTGTCCTTCCCAAGCTGTTGTCCCCCTAAGATCTGCTGCCACTCCTACATGGGTTGCAGCCTTTCCTTTTGCTCTGGTTCTGCTGTTGCTGGATGGATGACCCCAGAAGCTCGAAGCCATAAGCTTAAGACCTGAAGGTCTTTGATATAGACACAGAGCACCTCCAAAGCCCTCCAGCTTAGAGCGGTTATAGCTGTACACACCCAGTGTTCTCTCCTGTGCTTGGCTGAGCGAGGTTCTAAAGCCCCAAGACTTCCAGGCCAGTGGGTAGTGAAGGCTTGGAGACCCTTCAGCCACTAAATTTTAGCTAGCTGAATGATGTATTTCAGATGTGAAGCATACCAGGTATCCAGTGAGAGGGGTGTGATACCAAGTAGGTAGGTCTAGGGAATGTCACAGCAGTGTTGTGGGAAGGGAAGGGACACTTAATGATTAAGGCTTTGCTAAGATGGTACAAGGCATGATGACGTGGCCCATCATAAGACTCTATGTGGTTTGCCTCAGAGACCATGAGAAAGACCAGACAGGTGGACTTGGGCATGGGATAGGAAAGATTAGGGGGAGGCAAACATTCAGTGAAGTCTCTTAAATGCCAGGCACGGATTGGGATGGTTAGTCAGAGTGCATGTATCTGTAGGTGACTCTGTCTGTGAGGGTAGGTCCTCTAGTGCATGCAGAGCGGGGAAGTCCAACTGCCCTCTCCTAGGGTCAGGAGAAGTGGCTTCTCTCTTCCTGGCTCCACCTTGTCCTTTCTGTGGTCTGGGGACTGTCAGCTCTGACTGGTGTGGGTGGCATCTGCGTCCTGACTCAGGACCCTCCTGTCCTCTTCCTCCTGCCACTGTGCCTACACCCAGCACTCCCCACCTGTAACTAAGCACTGGCTCCATCCCCAGCCACCCACCCCTGGGCTTTCCCCTGTAGCCATTTCTGCTAGTGACTCATCAGAAAGATTCCACGCTCTTCCTGCTGTGGATTCTGAAGTGGAGGCTCTGGGTTGTTTGTTTTGTTTTATTTTTGTTTTTTTGTTCTGAATTTCCTTCCTACTTCAAGGACTTAGGAGGATGTAATCACTATGAAGACTTTCTGGGCCAGCCCCACGGAACGGGAGGAAATATCTCAGCATGCTTCTTGTCTACTGATTATGTTTCCAGAATCACGCACTTGGGGTAGAGAGGGAACCAACAGGCAGCCGTATCTAGTGGTGCCTCGAAAGGACTTTGGGCTGCATCTGAAGCCAGCTATATGACTGGACCCAGAAAGGACCAGAACCTCCACTTCTGTTTTTATTTCATTTGTAAAGTAGAGGTTTCAAATGTACCCACTTTGCAGAGCTGGGGAATGTCATTTACTGATGATCAACATTTATTGAGTAAAGCTGATGCTGAGCGTGTCTGTCCCATTCTTGAGACAGAAGAGCCCACAGTCACGCACTGAGACCCTGATGCAACCACAGCAGAGCTCGCCTCCCACTCACAGTGATCCCCACCTCACCTCCATCCCTCTTTAATTCTTCAGTGAGTCATGCCCAGTGCTGGTGACAATATTAGTACACACACACCCAGGGCACTTCTGTCTCAGTGGCAAGAAATGAAGGACCCAAGGGAAAGACATCAAACAGAAGAAAGCACCTGGAAAAGATGTCTTTATGTTCTTACACGGAACAAGATATCAAAGTCTATAGCACAATGATACAGATTTTTTTTCTTCATTAAATTCATCTCAACGAATCTGTTTCAGCTGCAGTCTATTCAGTCAATTCAGGACTTGCCAAATGGAAATCTTAAGATGGGGGCGGGGAATGGGAAGGGGCAGTAGCGAAGGGAATGATTCTGTGCTGTTTCTTTCCTAGAATTTTAACTTCCCAGCAAGTCGGAATTACATCAACAGATGCCGTACTCAACTGTGAGTGGGTAAGCACACAGAAGTCTACAGCATGGTGGCAGTAACATTTTGGTGGGGTCCTTATTAAAGCCTGACGCTGGAGGAGGAGTGAGCAGCTCCATTTCTCTGGCTGTATGGACGTGCATGCAACCACCAAGCACTTGGTTCACACATCAGTTAGGAAGGGGCTGTGTGTCTAAAAGTTGATGTTGTAAGCAAACTCAAAGGACATCTTACACTCTACGGCCATGGTTGGAAGGAAGAAATTACTTTCTGAAGAATGCACTGAGCTACTCTATGTCAGGGACGTGTTCACACTGCGAGAGGCTTCCTGCAGAATCTAGCACCAATATGTGGATTGGATTTGACTTGGATCGGAGTCCCTTCTGTCTTTCCTTTTGAGTATATTGAGGTATGTTTTCTTTGGTTTCTCTTTTGACAGATGTGTAATATAAAAAAACAACAAACTTGTAATATTTACAACATTTTAGACTTCAGTGTCAACTCTTCACATAAGAAATATTAGAACCCTCTTTAAGAATCATGGGAAGGTTATCACTTCCTAGTGTCTGTCATGAAACTGTTTTCGATGCACAGAACAATTAGCCTATTAGCACAACTGTAAGCTTTCTGGTCCAGAATCTTCCCTGTGCTCAGTGGGGAGGCAAATCCTGTTACTGCCATGTCTGTGGTTCTCCAGGCTTCACAGTACTTGTCCACAAGACGGACACCATGGGGGTTGGAGCCGTGCCAGACAACCTTCTGGGGCCTAGAAAGGAATTTTATAGTGTTACTTTTTAAAATAGCATTTTTTAATAACACAAAGATCTTTATTTTTTTTATTTTATTTTTACAGTGTGTGTGTGTGTGTGTGTGTGTGTGTGTGTGTTTCAGAGCTCAACCCTGGATATCTTCCTCAATCATTGCCTACCATAATTTTGAGGCACAGTCTCTCACTGAACCTAGAGTTTGCCAATTTAATTAAATGTCATGGCTCCCAAACCCCAAGGACCTACTAATTTCTACCACTCAGTGCTGGAGCTGCAGATGCTTGCTGCCCCGCCTGGCTATGATAAATGATGGAGATCTGAGCTCAGGTTGCCATGTTTATCCTTGGGCTGCTGAGCCATCACCCCAGCTACCATTCTTTTTGTGGTATTTCATGGTGAGGAAGTTAGCATAAGTGTAGCAAACTGAGACATGTTCCTCCTCGTCCGTCCATGACTCAACGTCAAGTCCTTTCTCTAGCCTTGTGGCTGTTACCTGCTTCCTAGATACACTCTGTCTGCAGCTATACCCAGTGGCAGTGATCACTCAATGGCATACTTAGGTTTCATACATCTGGACCATTGCTCCTGAGGTCATTTGTTGGGTAGCTTCTTTCATGGTCAGACTTGTGACTCTGCATCTTAGGGGCCCCCCTCTTACAGGACTTTTGATTCTCACCCATGAAAATGAATGCCTCCTCTCTGTCCTATTATCAGCTTTCTATTTTAAAACTACAAAATTGTCCGCATTTATACATAGTCTCTTACCTATTGCCCCTTGACACTAAGAGCCCTTAAAGTGTAGGCCGTGTGGGTGCACTACTGTGCTTTCCAGACCTGGATTCAGATGTGTTGTAGCATAGACACTGAGCATTACTGCCTACTGTGTTTTCATCCACAGTCATATGCATGACTGTCCTATGATATACTTATGACTGTACTCATTTGACAGGCAAGGCCACTGAGACTCTAGAGTGAAGTGCTTTGCCCAGGCCTTATCATGAGCCACTAGACCTGGGGCTTCTGGCTCCAAGGCCATGGCTTTCCCATGACTCAGCTGCCTTGCTGTGACTTCACGCTGGCAGTGTCCCAGGGGGTAGCCGATAATGGTGTCTCATTGTCAGGACACATCCTAGAGATGCCTATCATGTTACATCACAGGGCCCAAGCCTGCACTTACCAGGAAGGATCAGTCATCACATCTCGACCATCAAAGGAGTATATCGGAACGTGTGTCTTGAATTGACCTCCATCACCAGAAAATATTGAGTCCCAATTGTTAAAAAGCACTTGGCCCTACAAAAACAAATGACACATTTAGGGTTTGGCTCCCTCTTCATGATTCTGATGCTACTTCTGGAGTCCCCAGCTCAGTGAGGAAAGTGATTTGAGAAGAGAAAAGGTATGGCTTGGAGCTATGGTTGATTGCTCCAAGTTGATGGTTGATGAAGTGGCAAATGCTTGGGCTACTTGGGAATGGGGCGGGAGTAGGGTGGGGCTGAAGTCAGCGACGACAGGGTTCATCTTTACCTTGAGGTTCACAATTGGAAGGCCGAATCTCTCAGCCTTCCGCACAACTGTGGAGAGATCCTGCAAGTGTGATGACAGAAACGCTCGGAAGGTGGACAGTAGTCCTGCAGCCCGGGCCTGCTGGAAGCACTGGAAATCAGCTCGGATGTCCCCAGCCACCGGTGTGTTCAGAGCAACCAGGTGCAGCTGAAAAGAGTAAGACAGTGTGGTTAGCAGCACCACCCACCACCTCCCGTTCAGAGGAAGAGGCCCGCTTCCTGCTGCAAGGTGCAACTGTCCACCCTCAGTGAAGACAGCCTTAGCACCCGGGAACAGACGCTGGGGTGAGAATGTCTTTCTTAGATTTAATAAAGGATGCAACGTCCTCCTCAGACTGAGGAGCCCTTGTGAGATCTGGGAGTGTGCAGGCTTTGCTTGAGCACAGGATAGGCTCCAGCCCGGTCACCAGCATGGCTTCTCAGTTGGCTTTGATCAGGCTCCCATTCCTGTCACCTCGTTCATCAGCCCCAATCCAAAGCCATTCGGGAATTTGGCTTGGTTTGTATATTACATTGGCGTCCATTTCCTCCCTCCAGCCCTTTCTGCTAACATTCCATATGAGATGCAGCTCGTGGTCTGAGGATGATCATCCTCTTACTCTCTAGCTGCATCTAAGGAGTGACAAGTTTGCGTTGTCATCCAAATGAACTCCTACACACACACACACACACACATACACACACACATACACAGAGGGAGAGAGAGAGACAGACAGACAGACAGACAGAGACAGAGAGTCACGGCATCTCACACACAGATAGATATAATATTTAGAAAGTAAAAACCAACACTCTGCTTTAAAACTCCACTGGTCACTTTATCGACTTCTTCTTGGGCTCATTGAAAGTTCACCTAAATTTATTTCTCTCTCCCCTAAGCATTTTCTCCTCAGCTTTCTAAAATCATTTGGCTTCATAAATGCTTTGCTCTCTCTTATGAATCTGCCTTTCAGTCATTTTGTTTCCCCTGGCAGCCTTGGATACCCGAGTCCTTTGTTGGCCTTCTTTCTTTGTCTCGGGAGGGTGAAGTTTCTCATTTACCTCTCGGGTTTCTTCCATCAGTCTCCCTTTGGTTCAGTCCACACAGCTTCTTTGGGACTCCCCATTCCCATTACAGCGGCCACGGCACTGAGGACACTGCTGAAGTTCTCCAGGCCGGTTTCAGACATTTCTAGTTCTCTCTCTCACCCCTACTTTCATTTGAATGTCCTGGGACCATTTCAGACTTGCTCTGCCGAACACCTTGCTCTCTGAAGGCCTTAGGCCTTTGGCTCTATCTCCAGATTGTTCTTTATTGGAGTGGAAATAAGTAGTCGATCTAAGATAGAGCACAGGGAGTGCTTCTCCCAAGACTCTAAACTGACTTAGGTGAATCGGGCTCTTCAGCCATAAGGTAAGAGAGTTAGGGCATGAGATAGCATTGTGGCAACCCTGAGCTGTGCCTGCATGGGTAAGAGGTAGATGGGGAAAGGAAGAAAAATTCTTATACCAGGGGGTCTGTGGAAATATCAAAGAGACAGAAAAGAGAGTTCCCAGGCTCGCTGTACATCGTGTGATCAAGTTTATGACATCTCTGGGTGACAGGGATAGGATCTTTATTTATGCGAGTGATAGCATGGGGCTAAGTCTGCAACCCCTTCATGTCAGGTGATGCCTGGTTGGGAGCCTGTGACCACTGGATCATCCTGGTGGGAATTTCGACATCAGCTCTGGCTCACTCATTCCCATGGCAACCAGAACCAAACTGATTTCTGCTGTCTCTTCATATCTCTCCAACCAGCCCTCTTCTGCAGCTTCTGCCCTTTCCAATCCTCTTGTGCACTCAAACCAAAGTCATTTCAAAGCACCAGTCTTAGCGCATACCCTTGTTCAGCTTTCAACTTACCGGCAGCTCCCATCACTTGCAGGAGAGGGGCGAACTCCCTAGCTCTGGTCCTTGTTCACATCTACAACCAAAATCGTCTACCTTTGCTGTCAAGTCTACTCCTCCACCCAGTCTGAAACTCAGCACAGGAAGGATCAGCACGCACACACATCCCACCCTCCCACAGTCCATCTTCCCCTCTGCCCAGAATTCCTTCGTCTGTTTTTCCCTGCTTGTCTCACTCCTGAACTCCAGTGTTCTTTAGGTCTGAATCTAGAGGTCACCTCCTTCAGAGTGACTTCCTTCATCTTTCTGGGAACCCCAGCATCTTGGGTTGGTCTCACTCAAATAGCTTAGCACATGGTGATACCATTGTCTATTTGGGGTGAGTGCCCTCCTGGCTCGTTTGTAAGCAGTTGGGTAGTAAGAACTATTTATCAGTTAAGAGCACTGGCTGCTCTAGCAAAGGCCTGGGACTGGATTCCCAGCACTCACATGGTGGCTCACAGTTGTTTGTAGCTCCAGTTAGAAAGACATATAATGTCTTCTTCTGAGCTCCATAGACCTCAGAGACACACACGTGGTATCCATACCATGTAGGCAAAAACACTCATAAGTGAAATAAGCAAAGCAAAACAAAATAAAAAACTAGATACCAAGCATAGGCCTTAGTACTTATGGCACACACTCATTATCTGTAAAGGAAATGTATGAATTGTACTTACAACAGGCCTCTCATAGTTGGCACTTAAAATGGGGTTCAGTGGAGGCTGTGGCTGGTACGGCTGTGACATGAAAGGGAAAGGTTAAAGTATGAATACACATCCAATCTCTTCTCCAGAGTACAATGAGGTACAAGCACCCTTGCACGATACTTAAAGAGCTGGGCATTGCCTTTAACTGTGACTCTTACATGGGAGGACTTTTACAGCCAAAAGAAAAGCCACCAGGAAAAGAGGAAGTGCCCTCAAGATCTGTAAGATCCCTGTGCTGGGGAAGCAGGGGACCTCAGCTGAAAAGCCAACATGTCTTGCTCTTTAAAGATTCAGTTTGTAATCTGAAAAATGGGGTGATGGTCAGAGTCTCAAAGGGTTGCAATAGAACAGCAACCAACAGAATAGAATCCAACAGCAGATTACACCAGTTGTCTATGCTCGGTTATAGTGAAACATAACATTAAAAGTTAAGTGTTTGCCAGGCAGGTGTGGTGGCAACACACCTTTAACCCTTGCATTCAGGAGGCAGCAGCAGGTGAATCCAGGCTGGCCAGAACTACTAGTGAGATCTTGTCTCAAGATAAATAAGTGAAGGAGGGAGAGAGGGAAGGAAGGAGGAGGAAAGGAGAGAGGGAAGAAGGAAGAGGAAGGAGAAGAGAGGGAGGAACAGAGAGAGGGAGAAAGAGAGAAGGAGAGAGAGAGGGGTTGAAGGAGGGACTCTTCTAGATGGCCTGTGGCAAAGTTGGGACCAGAGGTCTCCAGCATCCAGCTCTCCCCACACACTGGTGTCCTATTCAAATATTACTGGGTTTCTCCCAAGTACTAAGTCACACAGAACAGATTTAGAGAGCTTGGTGCAGGGCCCTCTAAGGGGGCAGGGGAGCTACTCACATTGCTGGAAAGTGCTGGTGGTGGTGGGCTGTCAGCAGGAATGGGGATCAGTTCTCCCAACTGCAAGAGAAGGAGAATATTGTCAATGAAATAGCTCCAAGAAAGTGCTCCCAAGAAAGTGCTCCCAGGAACTGGCACTGCTGGGGCGGATGCTCTCTATGTTGGGGGGGGGTATTTGGAAGGGAGGGGGCAGTATGGAAGGTTAAAAATTACCTGTAACTTTTTCCAACCATCTCGAACACGGATGAAAAACTCCCCACTTTCTCTCAGGTAGATGAAGGTCCCTTCTATAACCAAGTGAGCTTTCTGTAGCATGTCGCCCATGTCGCTGAGCGCTGTGACCTGTCAGATCATTTAAACTTAAAACTGTTACCAAGCAGTGGCAAAGTGTGATGCACCCACCCTTCTACAAATAATCCCTTATTCAAGAAAAGGGTCCATTACATCGGACAATGGTAGTCTTCTAATAACTAAAGTTTGTTTTTAGTGTTTTGGCTCAGACCCAGAGCCTGTATGCTAGCCATGTGCTCAACCCCTGAGCTACATCATCAGACATCAGACCGTGGCTGTTCTCTCTCTCTCTCTCTCTCTCTCTCTCTCTCTCTCTCTCTCTCTGTCTCTCTCTCTTGGTGTGTATGTATATAAGTGGTATATGTATGCATGTGTGTGAGCGTATATGTGTTTATGTGTTTGAGTATGCATGTGTGTGTATATGAGTGTGTATATGATTGTGTGTGAATGTGTATATGTATATGTGTTTCTGTGTATGAGTGTGTGTGTGAATGAGTGTGTGTGAGTATGAGTGTATGAGTGTGTGTGTGAATGTGTGTATGTATATGTGTCCTTGTGTATGAGTGTCTATGTGTGTATGAGTGTGTGTGAGAGTATGAGTGTGTGAATATAAGTGTGAGTGTGTGTATGTGTGTGTGATTTAGAGTGTGTGTGTGTGTGAGTGTGAGTATAACTGCATATGTGTGTGTAGGCATGTGTATGTGTGTGTGTGTGTGTGTGTACACGTGTGCATGTGCATGTGCAGGTGCATGTGTGTGTGTGTGTGTGTGTGTGTGTGTGTGTGTGTATGTGTGTGTGTGTAGGGAGGTGCTGGGACTAGACATGGGGGTATCTTCCATTATCACTTGCTCTTCCCTTACCATTTGAGACAGGGTAACTCACAGAACCCAGCACTGACCGACTGGCCACACTGTCCGTCCAGTCAGCTCTGGTGTGCCACGTGCCTCTGCTGCCACCCCCTAGCGCTACAGTCACAATGGTAGTGTGCAACTACACAGAGAGTTTTATTTTTTAAAGTGGGTCCTGGGTCTGCCTGGGATCCCCATGCCTGTGTGCCAGGCACTTTATTCATCTCCTTGACCCCTGGGTTTGGAGGCAAGTTTTCACTATGTTGCCAGGACATGCCTTGAACTCCTAATCTGTCTACATCAGTCTCCCCAAGTGCTGGGACTTCAGGAGTTGCTGTCGTGCTTGGCTAAGGGAGTTCTTCCATGAAATGAAAACATGCATTGCTTTGAACTACAAATCTAAATTATAAAAAATGAATAAAAACACAAATGATAATTTCCTGTGAAGATAAAGATGTAGCAACAGGGTTGTCTTTGCTGGGTTTCGGTTTTAGCAAAATCATCAGTATGCTGCTTTCTTTTGCCACTTGCATTGATTTTAAACTCAGCTCGGCAGCAGCTACACTGGCTAATGGCGTCAGCTCCCGTTCCTTAGTGACTTTCAAATTCACTTTCATTTGGGATAAGAAATGCAAGCAAGTGGGCAATTATACTTAGCACTTAGTCTTTAGTCTAGCTGGATGGCTGCAATATTAAATATGTGTTTAAAAAAACAGGGGCTTGCAGCGTCTCTGTCTCAAAAAGTTGCCTAAAATAAGAATGGCAGCCGTTTAGCATATCTAGGAGCAGATTCAGGAAGCTGAAGCTGAAAAAAAAAAATTCTGAATAGCACTGAGTCTCAAGAAGCTACCAGCCCAGAGTCTCATTGTAACTGAAGGAAAAATATTAAAAAAAGAAAGAAAGAAAAAGAAAAAAAATGATCTCACCTTGACAATAACAATACTCATCAATCAAAATGCCATAGAAATCCCCCCCACCTCCCCAAGGTAGCCAAACAGCCAAATGTTGTCATCTGCTGGACAGTTCTTCTGAAAGGCAATCTTTTTAAGAATGAAACCCAGTAACCACCAAAGAGGTTCCTAGGACTGCTGGCATTTGTGCTAGGTCTGGTGGGCGTTTGTCTGTCTCTCTGAGCATTGCTAACAGTCCAGGCAAGCCACACCCGCTGCACTTCACTGTGGGGTAGTGAATGAACCTGAGCCGTGCTCCAGATCAGCAACCCAAAGCAAGTGTGGCCGGCAAAGCACCTGCGTATGCTGTTTACGTGTGTGTGTGTGTGTGTGTGTGTGTGTGTGTGTGTGTGTGTGTGTGTGTGCTCATAGGTTCATAGGCTACAACGTCAGTGAGTCATTTTGTTTTCTTAGCTCTTTATTGAACTGGAATAGGAAGTAAATGACTATCTACTATTGGTGGAATAACATTTTTATGGTAATGGGAACTTCATTTATTTAGACATAGAGTCTCTAATTTTTATGTTCTGAGGACATCCTTGAATTTCTGATCCTCCTGCCTCCACCTCCTAAGTGTTAGGGCAAGAGGCATGTGCCACCATGCCTGGTTTCATGTGGTGCTAGAGATCAAACTTAGGGCCTCCTGCACATTAGGAAAACAGTCTACCAACTGAAGTACACCCCAGTCCCTAGCAGAGTTCTAATTCAAACATAAAAGGTGTTCTGGCCCCGCCCCCTCCCTTCCCTTCCTCTCCCCCTCCCCCTGCCTTTTCCCCTCCACCAAGACACAGTAGCCAGTGAATCTATCCAGTGTAGAGTTGCTACTATTTAAGGTACTGACCAAGTTTCTGGATCCGGGGAGTCCTGGCTGTCCTGGAGGGCCAGGTGGGCCAGGAAGGGCCACAGCTGGGACGAGACAAAAAGAAAGAAGTGACATAAAGCACAGTGTCTGGCACAGGGGACTCTGTTGACCCCCCAGAGGGGTGCTCACAGTTCATTCCATGCTATGGGCTACCCACGTGAAGATTAAAGCCATATTGACTGGCTTGAGGTGGGGGAAGAGATGAAACTGTTCACTATCACCCTGGATGAACCAACTGTGCCTGGTAGTTGTCAGGAATGTAAGTAAAACTCATTAGTGGTTACTTATAAAAGCCAGGCTGAGTCATTTTCTGTCACATCCTTGAAAATACCCTGACTCGTACAGTATTTTCAAGAGACAAAGTGTGTGACCACCATTTAGAGGAAGTGGGCGTCAAAGAGGAAGAGAAAGGACTGGGCTGTGGGGAGAAACCAGGTTGGTGCAGATGGGAGCACTGGCCTTGGGGCCAGGAAAATACCAGGTTGCTAACTGCGGGCTGCAGACTTCTGGAAGCCGCAGGCTCTCAAAGGTTGTTTGCGAGACACCAAGATATCCCTTCCACTACAACGTTCTATGGGTATGTTGGTGAGAACCAAGGAAGTTCAGGAGAGGTGTGCATATTGCAATTTGCCCAGGGCTTCTTAGTTCCTGTACTGTCACGGGACCCTTAGAAATCAGCTCAAGGCTGCCATATTGATCTCAGAACAAATGAGGGGTCAGGAGTGTCCAGCTGAAAAGCCCCTGCCTTGGACAAACACAGAAGTGTTGGAATTTCCCCTTCGTTTTTCTTCTGCCTCTCTAAGCCCATCCCCTTCAGAATCTGCAAAGTTCTTGGCAGGTAGAAGGATGTCTCTGTAAATCCTAGAAAATGGATCCATTAATTCTTCAGGCCACTGCAAGCAAATCTTCAGTTCCAACACAGGGCTTGGGTGTCCATACATAGTGGTCAGTGGGTGCAGGGTCAGGGGAAGACTTGGATTTTGGTTCCAGCTATGTGTCTCCCAAGCATGAATAAGTTTGAACAAGGCTTATATCCTTTCTGAGGCTCTGTGCCTGCCTCCTTGGAGTTATAATAAAGTCCATTCATCTCCCTTCAGCATCACTGAGAAGACTGTGGATAGTGTTTATGAAAGAGTTTCATAAAATGTGACGTGTCATGCATCCCAGGAAAGGTAATCTATGCTCAAAGAATAGATTGGTGTTTGGATCCCCTGAAGTGGTGCTTCTCTGTATGACAGATGCTTTGGCTCCTGCATCCACCCTGTATCTGCTGCACTGCCTGTTCATCCAACAAGGCCCTGTAGCCACATCTGGTTTTATCTACCCAGCACCTGTCTTTGCATGATCAAAGTCCTTGTGGTTTTCCTCTTGAGGTCTTTCCCTTCATGCCCACAACCATTTCCTGACAGAGTTACTGCGTTCCCAAGTGGTCCTACCTCTTGACTATAGATAATCGGTCCAAAGTCTATACCGAGCTCAAGACAAGCCAATTAAAATCTTTTCCTGGAACTGTCCTATCCCAGGACATTTTAGACTAAGGTCGACAAAGAAGCCCGTGATTTCCAGCTCACAGTGGAAGCGACCCTCTTCCCCTCTGTGCAGCGGGTGTGATCTGCGGAGAGCTAGCATGAAGCTGGGACACAAAGAGAGGAGAAGGCTGGCCAGAGCGTCCATCAGTGGTTCAGTCGTAGGTCCAGGCTGTTCTTGGGTCCTAGTTGCTGGACTACTCATCTCACACACTGATTGCTTAGCCCCTCCTTCCAGCCAGCAAGCATCCCTTCCTCTCCACCTGATTTGAGCCTTGTTTCTGCTTTCAACCAGGAGAGCCAAGGCCATGTTGGTGCCAACTCCAAGGCCACCCTCTGACAGGCTCGCCCCAACACCAAGGCTCTGTGGGATCCCACCAGATGTGTTCCACCACGCCCAGCTCATGCCAATTCGATCAGCAAGAAACTCCCCAGTGCTGCTGCCATATGAAGGCGTGCTTCAGAGTTTTGTTTTGTTTGTTTTTTAAGTTTTAGAATATTTACATGTCCATGGCATATCTTGGGGAGAGGCCCAGAATCATGAACTAAAAATAATTTTATATATTAATTTTGGTATGGTTCTGGGATTGACTTCGGGCCTTCTGACATGCTGGAGAAACACCTTTTCACTGGCATAAAGCCCAGGCCCTTGATGCTTCAGTAGTCATTTTGGACATTAAACAGTTTCAGGGTACAGAGTTTCTACCTGTGGCACTGTATCAGTACAAGGGTTTGGGCACCAGAGTACTTCAAACTTTGAACTTTCTGGGACTAGGGATGTTTGGTTTTATTGCTCACCATGGAATGCCCACTGAGTAAACATTCAGAAAAGCAGAGGTCTTAGAGCTGTGGGTGTCTGGGCTTTGATTCTGTGGGTGCCATGTACTCGTTATAAAATGAAGTTACTAGTCTTCTTTATGTGTGTGTGTGTGTGTGTGTGTGTGTGTGTGTGTGTGTGTGTGTGTGTGTTTGCACATGCATACATACCCAGGGTGTGTGGAGGCCAGAGGACAACCTCAGATGTTAGTCTCTCTCAGCTGCCTCCTGTTTTTTATAAGACAGGGTCTTTCAGTGGCCTGAAGCTGACTGACATTGAGCACCAGGAAGCCTCCTGTCTCCACCTCTCGAGCACTGTGATTGTGAGTGTGCACCAAACCTGATTGTTTTGCATACGTTCTTGGGATCCTGGATCCTCAGGCTGGTATCCGGAGCTCTTTATGGACCGAGTTACCTCCCAGGCCTTGCTATTACTTTTCTTGTATTCCCAGAAAACTGTAGGAAACTGGTCAGTATGCTTCCTGGTACTTGGTACTGTTCAATGATTGGCTAACTCATTCACATTTGCACCCTAGAAATTCTCAGGGCTCAATGGAATTCTACACCAAGAGTGACCATTAATACTGGTCCTTTAGCTACTGTGCTGGGTAGTTTTATGTCAACTTGTCAGTTAAAGTCATCTGAGAGAAGGGAACCTCAATTGAGAAAATGCTTCCATAAGACCAGACTGAACACAAACCCATAGGGTATTTTCTTAGTTAGTGACTGATGGGGGAGGGCCCAGCCCATGGTGGGTGATGAAAAAGCAGGATGAACAAGCCACGAGGAGCAAGCCAGTAAAAGCACCCCTCCATGGCCTCTGCATCAGCTCCTGCCTCCAGGATCCTGACCCATTTGTAGATCCTGTCCTGACTTCCTTCAGTGATGAACAACAGCATGGAAGTATAAGCCAAATAAACCTTTCCTCCCCAACTCACTTTTGGTCATAGTGTTTCATCACAGCAGGATTCTTAAGGCATTGACAAAACAGAATATGTGAAAAGATGCTCAAAGCTATTACTCACTGGGAAGACTCAGAAAACCACAGTGAGTTAGCACCTCACAGCCATCAGGGCTGAGCCAGTGTAAACACAAGTGCTGGC
This sequence comes from Apodemus sylvaticus, assembly GCF_947179515.1. Classification (NCBI taxonomy): domain Eukaryota; kingdom Metazoa; phylum Chordata; class Mammalia; order Rodentia; family Muridae; genus Apodemus; species Apodemus sylvaticus. The sequence continues at coordinate 60,624,760 of NC_067474.1, read as the reverse complement.
GAAGACAACGTGTGAGAGCCTTCAACATTACTGGATTGTGCACTTGATGTAGGTATATGCTATAATATCTGAGCTGTATCTACTTTAAAGAAGTCAAGATGGTAGGCTCCATCCAACGTCCAGCCCTCCATCAAAGAGACTGACATGCCACCTAGATATGCACCCCTGAGTCCAAAGGCAGAGGCAGCAGAAATGAGGCATCTCTCAGTACTAACCTGCACCTAGAATGGCAGGAGGTCCTGGTGGCCCAGGGGGTCCTGGTGGTCCAGGAACACCGGGTCTCCCAAAGCCAGGTGGCCCAGGCAGGCCAGGAATTCCTGGGGGTCCCTGAGGCCCCACGACAGCCTCTCCTTTCTGTCCCTGTTGAGGCAAGCACATAGTTATGGAGAAATCACTCCTCTTAGGATGTTTGCAACATCTAGTAATTCCAGGTGGTGTCAGTTCCAGCGAGCATCAGCCCAGGTATGGAGTCCAAAGACACCAGCGAGCCCAGGCATCCAGAGGGCCCTGGAGATCTAATCGGGCCTCCTCACTCCACACAAGGAGGAACCGAGACCTCAAGCCACAGTCAAGTTAGGTCAGAAACCCGGGACAAACCTTGATCTTCTCTCATGGCTGGCCAACCCTCCTCCCACTTATAAAGACCTTCAGTCAAACATCAGAAGAATCAAGAGGCCTCCTAAAGGCATCGCCAGAATCTTCCATTCATCCTCTGAGATAACCCCTCACCGTTGACAGTTCTGGTCACAGAGTGAACTTGCCACAGTCTGCATGGCTGGTGCCTGGGGCTTCACTCACTGCACATAGCCTGGGCATCTCTAGAGGCTGAGTTAACCTTCCAGCTAGCAACGACACAGGACAGCCTGCTCATGCCCAAGTCTGGCCTCTGGCATGCACAACACCAATTTTGACTCTAGACCAACCTACTTATGTTTGGTGGGGAGGGTACAGGAAATGCCACAGGTCCCCAGGGAGTCACTACTCACAACCAGGCCTGGGTATCCTGGTAGGCCTGGAGGCCCTGATACAAAGAGGTTGTTGCTGGACTCTCCTCTGAATGCAGCATCGTCATTCTCCCCCTGGAAGAGAGACCATGCGGTAAGCCTGACCTGAACTCTTTCTCACAGAAACTCAGGAAACTGAGGCACAGGCTGCTATAGGTACAGTAGCATTCAGACGGCCCCAAATTCATGTTTCCTGAGAACTTAGAGGTGAAGTCTATGGGTTATAGGAGCATCCTGTAATTGAGGGAGCAGCCTGTAATTGAGGGAGCAGCCTGTAATTGAGGGAGCAGCTTTGCCATAAAAGCAGGCCCTCTGGCAGATTTGCTCTGTCTGTGTGATTCCTGCATAGCCTCATGACTCTGCAGAATCCCAACCAGTACAGTTGTTAGACTTCCAGAAACGTGTGCCAGGGAAACCGTTATTCTCTCCAAGTCACCCAGGCTGTGGTATTCAGTTACAGCAACGGCAAACAGACCAGGATAAGAGACCAAATGTTCGCTAATGAGTGAGCATTCACCTTCAAGCTGTTGAGAAAATGTCTCAGGTAAGCTGGGTCCACTGGAGGGCCTGCAGAAGAAATGCTTTGTAAGTTCACCAACTTAACTGTAGAGGTTTCAAAGAGTCTCCAAGTTAGAATCCATGGTTTTTGCTTCGTAAAAGCGACACTGCTTTACTAGGGTTGACTCTAGGCTTGGAAGCATCTCCAGACCTAATCAAGGCCTCACCACCCAGGCACTGCAGGAGTTGTGATCAAGCCCCTGATTCTCTTTGTGCCGTATTTTACATATGAATGATGGAACATCATCCCCCACCCCATCCCCAGCCTGTGGTTCTGTGGCTGGAAGCCAGGGTTCTGAGCACACCAGGCAGGACTCACCCTTCAGCCCTTCAGCCCTTCAGCCCTTCAGCCCTAGCCCCTGCTCCTCTACAATGTTCTGCTTTGGATGTGTCAGGTCTGTGATTCTCACTAGACCCCACTGTGCTTGTGGGCAGGATGGCTGTGTAGTTAGCCTGACGCGGCGAGGCCCAGAGCCAGGGCAGGCATACCTGGTGGTCCTTGAGCTCCTTGGTCCCCCTTTTCTCCTTTTGAGCCAGGAAGACCCCAGGACCCTTTCTCTCCTTTAACACCTGTCACCGAACACACACAAGCACTTAAGGAAAAGGAAAAACAGGTTGTGGAAAAATCAACTTTTTGAGATGACCCTTGAGCAAAATCCATCAGGAGGGCCCTAGGAAGCCAGCAGACAGAGACTGGGAGGACCACAATCACTGCTAATGCAGTGTTGTCACAGAGAAGAGGGACGAAGGATTGAGCCCAGCTGGACTGTTATGACCAAGCGAGGCTGGCTTCTCTCTCCCTTGGGACAGTTGTTGAGTACAGACTGAGACCCAATCCCACTCAGGTCTCCAGTTTCACGTCCCCTGGGGCTGTGCAGCCTGGTGTCTTGAAGAGCAGATAAACTTCCCAGGGGTTATGATACAGTGCAGCTAAGGGGGCCGAATCACCCACTCACACCCCCGGTGGGTCACATGCCACCCACTCATGCCTCAGCAATGAGTCTGAGAAATTGGACTTCTATGCCCGCCATTTTTTTCTACTCCTCATAAGAGAAACACATGTGACAGAGGCTAAGGGAGGGAAGGTCTCTCTCCTTCCCCTTAACGGGAGCTACAGGTGGATGTGAGCCCACCCAATTCATGACCCCTAAAAAGTGTAGCAAATAAATCTTTTAGTGTTCTCCAGACTAGAGGTATCATAAGGTTTGTAGGCACAGGCTTGCTCAATGTAGAAGAACCAAGAGCACCAACTCACTAGGAGCAACAGGGAACTACAACCACACAGGCCTCAAGGGTCCCACTGATGCTGGCCTGCCTCTGAGACTAAGGGCATAGGCAGAGGACTGTAGGCTCCCACTGAGGCGGCAGCCACCAGTGATGGAGAAGCTAGTGAGTAGGGCAACCATGGTGTTCCCCTGAGATGCAGTGGTAACTCCCAGACATGTTTATAGAATGCCACCTCTCACCAGGGTAAGCACATCTAAGAAGTTCTGCTCCTGCCCCTCCTCCCAGGAGAGCCTCAAAGGACAGGAAGCAACTGAAGATGTGCAATGGCAAACCCAGCTCCCCTTCCCACCCAAGGCCTACCACCACCACCAAGAGGTAATTTAAACTATAATATACATCATAATACGAATTACAAATAAGCCAAAGGCAGTCATGCCTTTAATCCCAGTTTGTCAAGTGGCAGAAGTGGGTGGATTTCTGTGAGTTTCAAGCCAGCAAGAGCTACATAGAGAGATCTTTCTTCAATTGACAACAAATATGTGAGTGTATGCAGGTGTAATGCCTGTGTATGAAATGTGTGTGAAGACCAGAGACGTCCTTGGCTGTCATTCCTCCATTGTGATCCACCAAACCCAGTTATTATTGTTGTTGTTACTATCATCATCATCATCATCATCATCATCATTATTTTAGATGTGGGTTCTGGGTATTGAACTCAGAGCTTCAGGCCTTGCCTTTTCCAGCTGAGACATCCTTCCTGTCCTATAATTAGTTTTAATGGTTCCTGTCACTTGAACTATTTTAAGGACTGAGGAGGCAGGAAAGGCGTGGGACAGCACCAAGCAGGCATCCATGACTGTCTTCTGAACAGATTAGCAAAGGAAAATGAACAGAGGAAGTGCTTCCCACTACCCGGGATACACACAGGTCCATGAGGAAACCAGACAGAGGTGTGACCCACCACTCAGCTGTCACTGTCTCCCATGCCCGGCCAGCCATTCCTGACCACCTCATCTGTGGCCAGCACTAGACACATGTAAACATCTCCAGGTACTAGATCAGGAATGTCTCTGAGAAACCATGAAGAAAAGAGTGTGTACCGTGGAAAGTGACAAGCTCTGGGTCGCCAGGGTGAGTGGTACCAACCTGGGGAGAGAGAAAGATACAGTCAGACAGGGGAAGCCCTGCCCCAGCTTTTGTCTGGGCAGTCACAGTCCTGGGGACAAATAGCAGAGGATGGAATGGCACAGGGCCAGGCTTCTATTTGGCTTTAGAGCCCCATACTCCCCAGCACCCTCAACCGAAGACTTCTCAGGCCTTCATTTGGGAAACCCATGATGTAGCTGGCCTCAAGCACACAGCATCGAGATTTCTGGCCAAAAATCTCAGCAAAATGCAAGGCTTTCAGACAGTGTTCGTAAGTGCAGCCAATGCTGAGTGTCTTGGCCTCCTTTCTTATCAATTAAGATTGGCTCACATGTGAGGCCAAATGTCCGAGCCAGCTCTGGGCCAGTTCTGAAGCTGGGCCAGTCGTTTGCTTTGCTACTGAGTATAATCAGAGACAGGCATAAGGCACAGGTCTGGCAGCAGTGGCAGTGATAAATAACTGGGCTGTCATTAGATTGGAGGGGCTTTTATGGACTCTTCATTAGATGACAGAGGTCTGGAATCCAAGAAGTTTTGGATAGCACTGGTCAATTGTCTTAGCTTCATTTCTTGTTACTGTGATAGGAGACCCTAGCAAAAGCAACTTACGGGTTTATTTGGTTTACAACTCCAAGTTATAGTCCATCACTGCTATGAAGTCAAGGTATCATTGCAGGGAAACAGCTAGTCCACAGTTAAGAGCAGAGAACGATGGATTAATGTATGCACGTGAGTGCTCAAATCTCTTCTCCACTCTGAAACAGCTTAGAAGCTCTTGCCTAGGGGATGGTGCCACTCATAGTGGGCAGGTTTTCCTGTCTCGGTTTAGGTGATATAGATAATCCCAGGCCAACCTGATCCAGGCAGTCCCTTATAGAGACTCTCTTCTCAGGCAATTCTTGATTGTTCTGTGTTGATAATTAAAGGTAGCCATACCACTCTGCCTCCATCTTTCCCCAGATTATGCTCTGCCTAGATCTGGGATCTTTCTGTGCTTATAGGTGGGGACTGCAAGCTGCCTAGGGGTCATCATGAAAAGATATTGGGAAGAGGAATGGACCTTCTAAAAAAAGCTAAAGATGACCATTACAGAAATCCTGGTTAAGCAAGGTGGTGAGGGTATAAACTGTCACAATTGTAAAGTGCTTGCAAAGTACTAGGTATGTTTCTGTTTGATAATGTCTACTTTGAGGGCCTCATAGGAAGCATCCGTGCCTCCAAATGCCATGGTGTCCTAGTATGCCACAGGAAATGAAAACAAAACAAAACTCCAAACACTTTGAGTCTGGCATTGCCATCAAGTAGCTCTGTAACTGCTTCACCGTCCCTGAGTATAGCAGGTTGTATATCCACAGTATCATTCCCACAACAGTCTAAAGTTTGTGGTGTCCTGTCTCCTACTTGGTGTATTGGGATTGTTTGTGGGTAAAGAGGTGGGGCTCTGTGTTGGGAGGAGGAATCTTCCACACTCATAAACAGTGGGACCTAGGCAGCCTACTGGCCTTGTACGAGGAGAGGCACAGCTTTCTTGGAATGTCTCCAGAGCCTGCACTTGCAGCAGATGCCTCTCTACAGTGATCTGTACACACACGCCCTTGGTGCTGCTGTTGGGCTTGCTTGGAGCTTCAGCACGGGACCCAGGGCATTCCGTGCTCCACCTTCCAGGCTAGTAGGCTTAGATCCTGGGCTGCCTACTTGGACGCCTCAAAGGTCAGATTTGGACACAGGCCTAGGCCAACCCACAGCCAGCCGGCCTGCATCAGTTAGACGCATCAGAGACCAGCAGCATTCCCATTCCCACAGGATATCAATTTAAGCCCACTTCAAAGAATATTTTGAAATGATCGTTTGCAAACTCCAGAAAGCAGAGACCATGTCTGTCTAGGTCATTCCTGTGTCCCCCAGGGGCCTAGCAGAGTCCTTGGCACTGGTGAGAGCTCAGTAAATATTTACTGAAAGAATGAGAGAATGATTACACACAGATCCATGACTCATGCCTGTCCCCGTGTTTCCTCACAGAAATAAATGTCTCTCTATGATACTGGCGAAATCCTACAGACAGTGCTGCCAACTGCCTGGGGGAGGGAGGCCTGGGCGAGGGATCACAGTGCCCGCACCTGCTTCCTGGTGACCAGGAGATCTGAGCTGTGGTCCCAGCTGCCCCATGCTCCGTGACCTTGGGCTAACCAAAGAGCTTCTGTGGGTAGCTGTCTTCCCATGATAAAGGGGAGAGATAATACTTGCCTCTTGGGGTTGTGTGGTGAGCAGTAACCCAATCTACAGGAAGGGTGGAGCGAAGCAGCTACAAATCTTCACCCCAAGTTCCCAGCTCAGAGGCCGTGAGTTGGAATCACTTCTTTTAAGGAAGAGGGAGTCTATTTTTCAGTTTTATGCTCCTCCTTCCCAGGAAGCCAAATGTGGTTTCATTAACAGAGGACTAGCTGTATCAATCATATTGAAATAAGCCAGTGTGCAGGTATTTCATTACTAGGGTCTATTATCTAGAAACTTCTAGATCTTTAAGGGTCTATATGTGGACAGAAGATACTGGAGTAGACATACAGGGATGAAAATTGCCCAAGGCAAGATGGATCCGTTTCTTAGAACTGGCACTGGTACTTAGCTTGTTGCTGAAGACATGCGTGCGAGCTACTTACTGGTGTTTTGCAGTGTGGCCGGGCAGGTATTGGAAAAACAGCCTGTGGGAAGAGAATATGAGGGAGTAAAGCCATCAGGAATCCTCCAGCTGAGGCCAATCTGGTGTCCATTGCAGGGTCCCCAGGAAAGCCTCCCCCAGCCCCATCCTGACTTACGCCTTTGATATTAACCACAGCTCCAGGGGGTCCTGGGGGTCCTGGGGGCCCAGGTAGGCCAGGTGGACCCTGAAGGAAGAAAGGAAAAGCTGCTACTGACGTTAAGGATGTGGGCAGCAGCTATGGCATTGGCCACACACTCTGGGCTGAGAGCCGGGAGGGAGGGGCTTCTGAAGACAGCCCACTTCTCCTGGGTTGCCTGTCCATTTACAGAGCACTCCCACAGCTGGGCCATATTGCAAAGGGTTGGTAAAGCATGAGGAGACAGCAGAACAGCTATGCCATCCTGGTTGACACCCACAAATAATGAGGCCCAGAGAGGAGATACAACCTGCTCAAAGCCACACAGCAGCTTACAGAAAACTGAAATCGGGACCCAGATTCTGGTTCCCAGAGCAATGCGCGCGGTTAAGATCTGCATTCCTGGGCCATGTGCAGGAGCCAGGAAGGGACACAGGATGCTCAGATCCTTTTTTCCTTCCTTATCCTTTCTGTCTGGTGTCTGTGTTGAGGAGACTGACACTCTTCAGCATGGGAATACTGAAGGTGGGACAGGACCCTCCCGAGAGTGAGATGGGGGAGGAGGCCAGGGCCCCCTGTGAGGACCTCTGGAAGTGATGGTGAAAAAACGAAAGCTCCCCTGAGCGTGTATTCTGCAGGCTCCACTCACGATCCTGGTCCCTCTCTAACAGGATCTGGTCTGCACTGCAGCCCAGGGCATGAGGTGCTGAAGTGGCCGTGGTACTCACAGGCAGCGTGACCCCGCGATCTCCTTTGGCACCCTTGAGACCATTCAGTCCTGGGCGACCCTGAGATGCACACAAGACACCTTAGTGAGCTCTTGCTGTGGGCCAGCCTGGCCACCACATGCCCCATCCTTTTAGTCTGGGGAACATCGATACCTACAGGTCGTCCTGGGAGGCCAAATTCTCCTTTGTGTCCTGGTGGTCCTTTGGGTCCCTAGGAGCAAAACAAGCACCGGGCTAGCAAATGCCCTGGACTCAGAGTCCAGGGAATGGGATAGCTGGGCACGCTCTTGTAGGGAGTGACGGAGGAACATTAGTACCCGCCTGCCCGGTTCCTGGTCTCCTGCCTCTCCTTAGCTAGAAGCATTTGCTCAGACCTTCAGATCTCCCAACTTCTCTGAAGGCTGCATACCCAGGATCCAACACCTCAGTCAGAATGAAGGAAATCACAAGAATAGCTTCACACCCCAGGTGCCCACATGCTAAGCTGGCTCAGGTCATACAACCTGCATTGGTCATACATTCCAGGGTCCCCATGCCCTCTATTCTGAATCAGCCCTGCTTGTCCCTGTGCCAGTTTTACCAAAGAACTGGCTGAATGATGAAGTCTCTGCCCCGCTCCCACCCATCTTGAAGCCTGGCCTCAGCATGGTGCCTCAGTCCACCTACAGAGTCCCTGACCCAGGGACCCCACTTCAGTGATGGTTTTCTGGGTCTGCACGCAGACTTCTTGAGTCACTGCCCTGATCCAAGCTCCTGAAGGAATCATCTTGTCTACTGGAACCTGAGGAATGGCAGCTATGATTATGCCCAGGACCTCAAGCCCCTCTGCCCACCACCATTACCATAGACAGCATGCCCTAAAAGATGCATTAAGGCAGGGTCAGCATGAAAAATCTCTAATATATGTATTACTCTTAGGGAAGAGGAAAGCAAAAATAGAGCGAGTTTCCAGGGCATGGGTGGGCCTTTTGGGGGGTGGTTCTCCGAAACATTTCCCATGTGTGCATGTACACTGAGTATCCTGGATCTCATGAAAGTGCAGATCAAGAATGTCTGAGCCGGTATACGGGCCTGGGCCTGCGTTTTGCACTTTTCCTAAGCTCCCAGGTGATATTGGGGATGCTAATCCACAGACCACACTTTGAGTAACAAGCCTTAGCATATTTGTAAAAGAGTCGTAAGCTACGCTGGTCTCTAGGGCCATAGTTAGCCCAGATGGAAGCATTATGCAAATTAAAAGGTGCCCTTATTGCCTGCGTTTGGCAAGCTGTGCACAAGCTGGCCTTCAGTGGGATGCCCGCCATAGCCATCTGGAGCCTCCTGCTGGCCCCGCCACTAACTGTTTGCATTTCCCATAGAACTGGAGGTTACTGAGTGGTTAACCAGTTGGGAATAAGACTCTCCCATCTGCCTTCACTCTCAACCCATGTACTCTATATTCGGTCTTTTCTGCCTGACTTCAGGGACCCAAAAGCCTCAGGAGGTTTTATGAAGGATATGCTTGGAACACATAGGTGTTCACTCAAGTGCAAACCTTTCTTCCTAGGCCCGATGTCCAGCTTCAGTCAAACGGATGCCCTGTCGACTCTAACAGTTCATCATGCTTCGATCAATAGACAGACAGACAGACAGACAGATAGATAGACAGACATAGATACATACATACATACATACATACATACATATATACATACCTAGATAGATACATAGATATAGATAGATACATAGATACATAGATAGATAGATATGTAGATATAGATAGATAGATAGATAGATAGATAGATAGATAGATAGACAGATAGATAGATAGACAGACAGACAGACAGACAGATAGATAGATGGACAGACAGACAGATAGACAGACAGATGGTAGCTTATCTTTTGGAGGTTGTGAGGAGGGGTGGAGGTAGGTGAGGGAGCCCCATCAGACACAGGGCATGCCAGGTTGGCCTCAAGTCTCCCACTTTCTTACACATTACTTGTCTTCTTTGAACTCCTGTTTCCCTGTCTATAGACTTGGGGGTGGTGGTGGTCATGTGATCACACACTGCTATGGTCAACCAGTGGGGGGTTGTTCATTGTTGTTTAGATTTGTTTATTACTATATGTAATAGTGTTTTGCCTGCATGTATGTATGTGTACTATGTCCATGCCTGGGTCCCATTGAAGCTAGAAGAGGGTGCCAGGTCCCCTGGAACTGGAGTTATACATAGCTAATTCACCATGTAGGTACTGGGAACTGAACCTGGGTCCTCTGCAAAAACAGCAGGTGCTCTTAACCACTGAGCCATCTCTCTTCCCTCCATCCCTGCTTTATTTGTTTTTGAGAGACTTATGTAGGCCTGGCAACCACTAAGAAGTCTATGTCCCTATAGTTCGCCTCTTACAAACACAGACACATGCTCTGCCACCTGTTACTGCATTACCTTTTATATTTTCAATCTAATTCAGCCAAAGCACGGTCAAGGTTTGAACGCATGTTCCAACCCAGCGGAGAGACACCCAGCTTACCATGGGTCCAGGTGCTCCATGAACTCCAGGTTCACCCTAAAACAGGAGACAGGCACTTGTCACTCAGAAAACACTGCTTAACATGCAGCCAAAGATGTCGAGCCAAAGGACGTGTACGCCCTCAGGGTGTGCTGACAGAATTACCTTTCTCCCCTTCACCATTTCCAGAGGGATGTCCCCAGTCAAGATGGCGCCAGGCTCTCCCTTCTCGCCCTGCAAAGCAGAGAATCTTTTAAGGTCCAGCCTCCTCCTGCCACCGCCTCTGAGAGGTCATGTTTTAGAGCTCCCCATCCTGCTGCCATGGCTTCTCACCTTCAGACCACCCCTCCAGCACTGCTACGCCAGCAAAGCCTTCTGGCTAAAGGATTGCAAAAGCCTCTTGCATGACGGAATGCTTTCTGAGGTCTTTCTTCCACATGCTGTCTGAGTTAACTGTTCAAGTGCACCCCAGGGTCTCTAATCGAGGACAGATCCAGACCCTCATTCTCAGACCCCAGCATCCTGCCTAGTATCCTGCCCCAGCATCCTTCATGTCATAGGATGTCCTTCCAGGGCATCCTGGACATCTAGCTCCTTACAAATCTGATAGTTTGCTTTCCTAATGACTTGAGATTTGTCCTCACCAAGAATCCTTATTGTTGTTTAAACAGCTGAAACTGGGCGAGACCACACTATACACATGGCGCCTCTCTCAACACAAGAGCCACCTGTCTTGATGTGCAGCTATCCTTCATTCTCCAGACCTCTTTCCAACAGCTTATTGGTTAAGCAGAGCTACCCTAGATGCTGGGAAGGAGATGATGGGAGACAAGGACGCAGGATACTGTTCTTCAATCCTGCCCTCAATAGGCTCACTGACTATCCCCAGAGTTTGGAAAAAGACATGCATGCAGAAAAGAAGGCCATGTGGAGAAACTAGCATCCTTCTAGGCCTCTGCACTAGCCCTGGGCAACTGGGCTGGCAATACAGCAACCTTTCCACAGTCGGAACTGGGGCACCAAAGTGAGAAGGGAAGCCTCTCTCTCCATCCCCACAGCCCGCAGCTGACATGTGGGTCTTACCACTCCGTTGGTGAGGAAAGGCAGTCTTGAGCAGCAGAACGAGGCAAGCACAAGAGCATTAGAGGCAGAGCGGCAGGAAGTGCAGTTGCTGTAAGAGCTGGAGCAGAGCTGCCTGGTGTCTGTCCCAGACATTAAAGTGACAGAGAATTAGCAGCAGGAGTAGCCTCTGGGGATCTAGAGTCTTAGGTCTACATACTTTGCCACATAGAAAAAGGAACATGGGTAGCAAGAACTGCCAGAGTCAACCCAATCCCACACCATCTCTGCAAGCCCACCATAGGGACCCGGGCATCACCACTCTCGCATGCTTCCAAACTTTGCCCAACACACTTCCTAGTGTTGAAGACCAAGTCTCTGGGGCCTCTTTCCTTATCCCACAGGCAATGTGGCACATGAGAAAGAAAGCCCAGAGAAATTTCCAACCCTCACTCCTCTCAAAGATGTTCCTTCTGGACTCCCCAGGGAGGTACAGCCCACCCATGTGCAGCCTCTGAAATGGGGGAGGGGGCACCCTGACCATCTGTGCTGCTTTCCTGCCTTTGCCCTTCTATACTTGGTATGAGGAGCTGCCAAGATCCTTAGGGGATCAAAAGATGAGAGAAAGGCAGCACACGGTCGGAGAAGGGAATGCGGGAGTATAAGCCAGAGTCTTCGCTGCATACTTACGGATGCTCCCAACCCCTCAGCTATGAAAAACTACCCCAAAGTTGATTGTAAGAGGCTGTGTAAGGGTACAAAGAGTGGCTCTGAACCCCGAGCTTCTCTAGAAGTCCCTTGCATGACATTTGCTCTAACTATACAATGTCCCAACTTACAATCACCAAATACTAGAGTTCATTTCATTCACCGATTTTACATTCTTCCAGTCAGCAAGTGTCATTTGTGGCCCAGACTCTGTACTAATCCCAGAGTTCCAGAAAAGTCTGATGCCAGGGAGCACATATGATAACCAGGAGACAGGATGGCTCAACCCGTGAGAGCAGCATTCTAGGGGGCAATGAGCCATACTCCCATCAAATGAGGGAAAGGCAGAATCAAGAACCCCCTTCTGTGTGAGATCAGAGAAGCTAGAGGGTGCCTGCGAAAAGGCACAGCATTTCTTCAGGAGGATACAAAAACATTCCATGGGCTGGAGAGACGGCTCAAAGGTTAAGAGCACCAGGCTGCTCTTCCAGAGGACTGGAGTTCAAGTCCCAGCACCCACATGGCCCCTAACAACCTTCTTTATCTTCAGTTTCAAGGGATTTGGTACCCTCTTCTGGCCTCAGCAATCACTGCATGCATGTGCTATACAGAGTTACAAGCAGGCAGAACACTCATACATATAAAAAAATAAGATAATAAATTTTAATTAAAGAAAGCATCCTGGTATTGGAGAGTAGTGATGATTGGAAATCTTTTAAATGTCACCAAATTGCACTGTCGGAATTGTGTTCTCCAGAGGAAACAGTTGGCCAGATGGGAACAGTCAGCAAATTCCAGGCACATCCCCACCTGGGCCCTACCTGTTCTCCTTTTAGCCCTGGGAATCCGGGCACACCGGTGTCACCTTTTGGTCCTCTGGGGCCCTGCAAAGAATCATTGGAGGGCACTGTGTTATGGTTAAAACTTCTTCCCCCAAACAGAAAAACACCTCTGTCTGTGTCTCTGTCTCTCTCTGTCTTGTCTGTCTCTGTGTCTCTGTGTTTTTGTCTCTGTCTCTCCCCCGAGCCTCTCTCAGAACAAGCTCTTATCAAGCAGGCAAAGGGCATGATTAGGTCTGATCTTTTCCTAACTGTAAGAGGCAGGAAACTGTGGGCAGAAGGCAAACCTGGGCATTGGAGGCCTGGAGAGCTTGCATTGCTGTGGAGAAGGATGCCCCAGTGGAGCATCTCAGGGAGCTGGGCAGGGAACACTCCCAGTAAGACTGGCCCCCTCAGAGCACACAGTCATTCTCACAGAGGAAGGCATGCTGGGATGCTCCAGAATGTGCCCTCAGTCTTGAAGCAGCCATCTTAGGAGCTGCAGCTAAGAGGTTGGACCTCTCTTCCTTCCCAGGCCCCTTGGTGGGGGTGGGGATGGGGTTCAGTCAACTATCCTTTCCTCGGATGGGTATTTCTTCTGTCCTTTCCTTTTGGATGCTGGCCAGTGTGTAAAGATGCTTTTAAAGTCCCTCCCTGACCAAAGATCTGGCTTCCTTGCTTTTTCTCAAGTCCCCGGCCCAGCTGGGTGGTCTCCTGCCACAAGATGGCTGGTCTCCTGCTTCATCCTCTCCCTTCTCCTCCTCCAGGCATCTGTGAGATTTACAGCTCGCCTACCCTGGGTTTTCCTTCTAAGTGTCCTTGTGCAACATACTTGAGTATGTTCTTAAGTCTTTTATTAATGACAGTGGGAACCCCAGAAGGAGACCCTGATTCCCGTGGTGGTATGGGATAGATCTGCTACTGGAACTCCCCAAGACTCCCAGTAACACCTTTTTCCTGCCTTTTAATTCTTTGGTAGAGAAATTGAGCCTGTCCCTGCTCCCCTAGACAGCATAGCTTCTTTGAATGCAGCTTTTCTCCAGGCAGGCAGACCTGGACCTGATTTTACCTGGTCCCCCAGGGCTGACTCACCCACAGCTGCTCTGGATATCCTCTACCGCTGGCCTAACATCCACCCCACAAGATGGCATCCAGCATCCTAGCCTGCATTGATCTTGACCGTGACTCACACTTCAGCTCCTGCACGTGGAGGTCAGCATGTCCCTTTGACCTTCTTGCAGCAGACCTGTTGCCCCTACACTAAAGCTTGTACCCCCAACCCCTTGCTGGGCTGCCCCAGTACCCTCTGCAGAGCCACAGCCTACACTTCAGCCAGAGTCCATGATCCTCAACTCCAGCAGACACAGAGCATTTGTGACAATGACTTGCCCACTCGTGGTGTCCACTGCCCCAAGACATTTTATTGCTTTATTGCTAATTAGCAAGACAGGCGAAAGGGTACACTATTCACCAGAGCAGCGTCCTGAAAATGTTTGAGTGTTATTGTTCAGCAGTGAACTTTTTGTTCATCTTTCTTTTTCAAATAATTTTAAGTAAAGGACAACTAGGCCAAATCTGTCAGATAAAGACTCACATCTGGGGTGTGCAGCTCCCCTTCAGAGCATACAATCATTCTCACAGAGGAAAGAGCGTTGTTGGAATGTTCCAGAATGTGCCCTCAGACTTGAAGCAGCCACCTGTGGGGCGGGGCTACAGCTGAGGTCGGACCTCTTTTCCTCCTAACTGCAAGGCTGTTTCCTGCTTGCCTCTCATCTGTTCTAATGTCTAGTGGATATGATATTTTTAAACCCTCTTCATAGTTTATGTTCATTTAGAAATGTAAAAGAGCTTCATTGTGTTAAAAGTTCTGAAAAGTATGAAAAGATAAGAGGAGACCATCTACAGTTCAGCCATCAGGAGAGCACTCCTGCAGGGTTTTTATCTGTTTCCTTCACTTGTCCTGGACATGGCGCCTCAGGCCTTTCCAAGTTGCAGAGTTTCTAAGAAGTGGTACAGCTCTCTCCCTGGGACCACTCTTGACCTTCTGCATAGCCACAAACTCCAGACAAAACCAATTGCTTCTAATGCAAAACCATGCCCTCCTATACAGGCACACACAGGCTGTTAATTAGCAGCCTCCGTCCTGAGGCTCTCCTCTGTCCTCATGTGCCAGCGACTTCCTATGTTTTAAGGGACTTTATCTTCACAGACTGTCACTTAATATGCAAGGGTCACCCAGCTACTGCCCAGGGCTGGATGGTCCAGGGCTTGAGACATAAGACCCAGCCCTCTGTAGCTATCATAAAAGTAGATACACACAGGAGAACCTGTCACTTACAGCAGAAAGAATTGCTACAAGATGGTAAAAATAAACCTTATGGGTCTCAAATGAGAGGACATATTTGCAGAGAGTATGAAAAATATGAATGTGTTGAGTTGGAGCTAAGGCTTGGTCGTGAGGGATGGGGGGAACAGCATCTCACAGTGTAAACAGAACAACAAACAGAGCCTCTGACACAGTGGAAGCTGGCCACTGCCGCACTTACTGGAAATCCGGGCAGCCCTGGCACGCCATCTGGCCCCTGCAACACACCAAAGACAAAGAGGTTTCAGAGTCAGGAGTACTGTGCCTCATGGGCCACCATCCCTCGAGAGGGCAAAGGCCCGAGAGCCTGTTTAATCCAGCAGGGATTGCATGGGAACCTGAGAAAGTCACTGACCCCCTCAGGGACCGTGGGACCTGTCACGGATCCAAACCCATTTCCACCCAATGTGGATCACTGTCCCACTTTGTAGAAAGTTATGCTGAGGAAAGTGCCACCCCGAATCATACAGCTAGTTAACGAGAGGCAGGATCTGCCCTCAAGCATCCGGAGTCACATGCCCCTCCCCAGGCCTGCTCCTGTTCTCCACTGGAGAGTCCTCTGACTGATGACTCAGTGTGAAGTCCCCAGGGGCAGGGATGGACAGCACAGCACCGGAACCTGGGGAAGTCAGCTCTGAAGATGGGCTTGAGGATAGGCTGGGAGGCCGGGTGCGTGTGTGTGTGTGTGTGTGTGTGTGTGTGTGTGTGTGTGTGTGTGCCTGCCGGGAGCTAGACTTTTAGGAAAGGGATGGGGATCTTTAAAGGGTCTGGCAAACAGTGTGTACTTCACACTGGGTCACACCTGCCATTCCTGCCAAGACTAGGTTGCTGATGCTATTAAAGGGACAAGAGTTTGACAGGACAGACAGACAGACAGACATAGACACGCACACACACACACACACACACACACACACACGAACTACATAGAGGGGTCAGCAAGGTGGCTCAGGAAATAAACGTATCTGCTGCCAAATTTGATGATCTGAGTTCAATCCCTGTTTTCACCATAGTGAACCAACTCTATCAATGTGTCCTCTGACCTCCATATGCGCTCTGTGGCACACACATCCCTATTTCATCACATGTCCTTCAAAACACACACACACACACACACACACACACACACACGTTAATAAATTACATTTTAAAAACAACTAGTTAGAAACAAGTTTCTTAACCCAGTGGCTATGGGGCAGGGGCATGAATGTAATATGTGAGTCCTCTTAGGAGGAAGTTGCTACAGAGTAAGTAGAAGTTGATCCAGCTGCAGGGATGAGGAGGACCTGGATTCACCCTCTGGGAAGACACTGATGGGGAAGAAATATGGAAGGTGAGGCCTGGAAACCGGGTACCAGGGGCCCAGGGCCCAGCACCTCAGAGATGCTGCTGCTGCTCTTTAGGCTCTCTCTCTCTCTCTCTCTCTCTCTCTCTCTCTCTCTCTCTCTCTCTGTTATCCACCCACTAGCACCCTAAACTTCTCTCTGGCAGTTCTAGAGAGAACAGAGACCCCTGTGAGTGGATTTTTGGGGTCTTTATTACTCATTTCAGTAGCAATCAATAGATGGGAACCCCCATGGGACACAGCACAGCAGAAGTCACAGTAAAATGAGCCTCACGGATGCTGCTCCACAGAAGAAAGCTAGGGTAGGGGCATCATCCAGATAGCTGCAGAAATCTTGAGGTATATTCCTCAAGATCCTTCCCTGCCTCCACACAACATGGACGGCTGACCTCTCTGGGTGCTGCAGGGCAGGCTGCCCCAACGGATATCTGCTATACACAGCTATGGGCGTGCATCTCTGGCTCCAGACTGACTTGCCAAGTACCACAGTATGCTAAGCACTTTCACCTTCCCTACCTCATATAAATTGTCCCAACATCTGGAAAGAGAACCAGGGACTCTGAGTGGTCATCAGAGATGAGAGTGGACCCCCAAGGCTCCTATGGCCAACATTTCTCCTCCCTGGTCCCCATCAGATGCCATGGGGACCCCTTCTTTTGAGACCTTGTCAAGACATTGAGCTCCCCCACATGTTGATTTATTAATCTCTAAAATGGTGTGAGAAAGGGTGGAGTGGGTGTCAATCCTCCAGTGTCCCGTTAGCAGCATCCTGTTCTAAGCAATGAGACTGAACAGATACAGGTGGACCCACACCCTGCTCAGGAGGCGGTGGTTCCAGGTGCTCCCGATCTTACACAGATTTCTGGTGCACAGGACTGACCACATCTGCTCCCTGAACACAACTCTGCACCACAGATTTAGTATTGTATAAACTCAAAGATGTAGGTTTCCTTCTTTCCGACTTTGATAGACTCTGGCTCTGTACCTCCGGGAGCTAAAACCTAACAGTTTCCAGGGGGCTTCTGGGTAGAAACCTCACTCAAGGGCAGATGCAGATACAAACCGGAGGCCCCATGAGCTCAGGAATGTCTGAGAAATTCATGGCTCCGTTGGTGATGTTGATCAAAGACTGAAAGAGAAAAAAATTCCACAGTGAGGACAAAGAAAGATAAGTGCTCCTCCTGGCTCCTGGCAAAGAGACCTTAGTTGAAGGCACCCAGAGTGGAGTACATTGATCACACCCCAAAGTCACTGCCAAACACACCCAGCCCTCCCACTCCCCATCAAACGGCCCCAGCCTGCCTGTCACTTTTCCTTTTAAATTAACTTTAAAATTACCCAGTAGATGAATTCCTTCTCTCTCTTGAAGTTATAAGCATATGTATACATACATACATGCATACATTCATACATACATGCGTGTGCCCATATTAAGCGCGCGCGCGCGCGCGTGTGTGTGTGTGTGTAATATAACTCACGTATGCCTTTGCTTTAGATAATGGCATTAGGCCCTGTTACCCCCCACCCCACCCCACCCCCACCCCCACCCCCTGCAGCTCCTTCTCCCCTACACAATCATCTTGTGTAGAGCTTTCCATGTGCGATTCTGGAAGACATCTATTTTTAGTTTGAACAGACTGTCAGGGAGCCCTCCAAAGGGGCCATGCAATTTACACTTCCCCTACACGCACTCAGATTGTCTATTTCCCTCCCCACAGGCTTGGCACTTTCAAATCATACTCTTTCTCCTCTCAACTCTGGCCACTCTTTTCCCGGGTCTTTGGGACTACTTCTTTTGACACGAGTGTCTGCATCAGAGTGGTGATGGTAGACGCAGAGATTTAAATGGCACTCAGGTGGGATCAGGCAGAAGGTAAGGGGCACATGGGAGGACAAGAATTTGCTTCCTCATAGGGACTGATAGTGGCATGGAAACCACACACTTCTGCCTCCCTGGGAATGGGGGGGTCAGAGTGGGGGAGGCTTGGTTTGCTCATCCATGAGGTGAGCTTTCCAAGTGAAATTTTGGAATCTGTCTACTAATAGCTTTTCTTTTTAACAAAGAGCCATCCAATGATCTCTTCTGAAGACACCTCCCAACAAGAACTGGCCCTCGGGGGTATAACCTTAGCTCCTCTTTGTTTCTTTAACCCCACTCTGGAAGATGGGGGATGCTTCCGGATGGAAGTTCAGAGCATGCTCAGAACTGGTCCTTCTCGTTCTTGTCTGAGCTGACGCTGGAATCAGTGACTCTGGAATTAGTGGCTCTCCCACAGGGCTAAGGCCATCAGTACTCTCTCTGCCAGCAGTGAAGGTGATGTCCGGCCTGAGTCTCCCGCTTTGACTTGCCCTCTTAACTAGCTCAGAGCCTTTCTGGAGCATTTACTTGGGGCTTCCTCAAGACTCCAGAACTTTCTAGGTGGTTGTCTGACTCCTGACCTTGCCCAGCAGAAGAGCAGACTTAGATGGTTGTGTGTAGGAGTGTGGTGGTGTGGAGGAGGTATGAACAGACAGGCGAGCGTGCTGGCAGGTGCAGACCCTGTGTAGCCACCAGTCTCAAAGTCCTGACGGGACAGGTTGCCTGCTACCCCCTTAGCAAAGCAGAAAGCATGTGGCAACACTTCAACCTGGGCGATACTCACACTAGACAGGACCTCGACACGCCCAGGAGGCCCCCTGGGCCCTGGTGGCCCCATAGTGCTGATTCCATCTGCTCCCCGTTCACCCTAGTTACAGCACAGGGAAGGAAGATAAGAACAAAGCTCACAGTTGGTGGATAATGCTTCTAGAAAGACCCTGCCCCCAATGGGTTAACTCACCTTGGCTCCTTGTTCTCCTTTTTCTCCTTTGGGACCCTGACAAAAATAAGCAAACAGATGAAGAGACATTCTTTGGCTTTCTCCTGTTTGCTGACACACCCTATCTTCTTGCATCTCTCTCTAAGCTCTCCAATGGATGCCTTCCTGGGTGATAGGTCCAGCTTGGAAGAGAAGTCTCCACACACAGCAAACCACAGAGGTCCTCTCCCAGCATGGAAGTGCCCTCCTGACCCCACCCTTAGATCCTGTGTGTGCGAGAAGCTGCCTTGTGTTTTAGAAGTCACTCGCTGGGCACTTGGCTCTGGGCTCCAGATGATCCAATGATAATACCCAGGGGCGTGTCTTCATGCAGGTGTACCACTGGGGATGAGCGAATGGGCAGGGCGGGCACCTGCTGGGAGCTTAACGTGGTGACAGGAGCCATGAAACAGAGGTCATGAGGAACTGGCTATCATGGGTCGAAGATGACTATCAAGTTTTCTCACTGCAGTGAGTACCTTACAGGCAGCACAGCCCGGGGCCTGAGGCTTAGTGAGTGTGGATCATCACAGCAGGCCCCACAGCCTCTGCCCCCAGGGGTAACAGCAGGGCAGCCCTCATAAAAGAGTTCATAAAAGTCCACCTACACTGGGAGAGGAGGGTCCGGAGATTCCTGGTTTGCTCAGCAGTTGCATGTCCCCAGAGCCTTCGATCTGGGGGAGGAAGAAGCGAGGATTTCAGAGTTCACTGCCAAGCTTGAGGCAGGCAGGATGCTGGGAGCAAGGAGCTCACAGGATACTCAACAAAACCTCTACCCAGGGGTCGGTACCCAGTGTGCAGTGGCTTCCAATGCTCTTTACCCTCCATCACTCTTCAGTTACAGAAAGAAAAAAAGTACCTCAAATCCAAGTTCTGTTGTACATCCAGGGCCTGGAGGCCCAGGCGGTCCAGGAGGCCCTGGTGGTCCCATGACCCCGGGAGTGCCAACTTCTCCATTCTTCCCTGGGGGGCCTGGTAAGCCTCGGTTGCCCTGTAAGGAGAAGACAGGATAGTTACCAGCTGCAATACCCACCCCACCCCGGCAGAAGCAGTGTGAGCACCTGAGTCAGAAAATGACTCCTTGATGCTAATTAAGTTTAGAAATCCGCTGATGGGCGCTGCTTGATGGCACAGAACAGCTGTCTCACTAATTGGCATTTCCCCCGGCTCACGTGCTCACTAGAGGCTTGACGAAGGAGGAACGTGGCCGGGTTGGCTCTCCACCATCCCCAGCTGGCCTATCTTCCCCGAGCCTCCGCTCTGGAGAGTGCTTCCTTTGGCTCTGTGATATTTATGGGTTCACTCTTCTGGCCCAGGGGTACACCAGAGAGGGAAGTAGAGGGGAGAAGAGCTGGTCTCAGTTACCTTCTCGCCAGCCGAACCGTTAGGGCCTCTTGCTCCCTGAAACACACATAACACAGGGGCCAGTTAGGACGCATTGCAATAGGCTCACTCAAAGAGAAAATGCAGAATTACCGACGACTGAATAACAGGCTATGACAACAGGCTTGTTCCGTCTGGGTTTGGCTGGTGCCTCCAGGCTGAGCACATTACCATGGGAATCAGTCCAACTGAACAAGTCAGGGACAAACCTTGAGAAGCCCATTCCTCAATAATTAACCAAGCCCTCCTCCTTGAGTTTAAACTAAGGCAGTTGGCAAGAAGCTGGAGAAATCAAAGTAGACTCTTGGAGACTCCCACCAAGGCAACTGCTCTCTACCTCGCCTTCTGCCATGGCAGAGGTAAGGGGTGCTTACAACTTTATACAAGGCAGGGGTAGGGGTTAATTTTGATTATCAACTTTGTTGGGATGAGAAGCACCTTGAGGATTTGTAAAGCACACTTCTGGGTATGTTTCTGAGGGACTCTCGAAAGAGCATCAAATAAGGGGGAATACCTGCCTCAAATGTGGGTAGCACCATCCCATAGGCTGGGGGTCCATGGGTCAAGTTAGAAGAAACAGGAAGCCAGCCAGCACTGCATCTACACCACCACCTTGCTCTCGACTGCCAAGAGAGCTGGCAGCTTTGTTGTGCCATGTCACCTTGCTGCCCTGATTCTATCTCAACCATGACCCAGACCAATCAATGGAGCTAGACAGCTGGACCTGAACCCCTGAGACTGTGAGCCTAGCAAAGGCTGATCTCCTGCAGGAGACAGCCCAGCTATCATGTGGCCACACAGAAAGCCATTACACGAACTATGACGTGCCAACCACGAAAGACTGTATTTCTCCTGTCCCTTTCCTGGGCTAGATCCCATGCATGGCAATGGCCTCCATCACCCACAGGATAAGTGGTGAGTCTGTAATATCGATCCTCGGGTAAGACAGAAATCCCCTGGCCCGAAATGCCAAAGTGAAACAGACAGGAAGCTAAGAAGGCCTCAGCCACAGAGAGGGACCACAGAGACTGAAATGTCCTGGGTGGTGGTAGAGAAAGCAAGAGTGTCTGTAGGGTGGGAGGGGAGAAGGGGCGGGGGTAACCCTGAAGGAAGCAGGAAGTAGGGATGCCCCGGATCCTCTAACAGGGAAACAGGCTGAGTTTCTACTTCAGGACAACCGTCAACCCTCACCAGTTCCCCTTACCTTTTGGCATACCCCTGCCAAGCAGCACCTGGGGGTGCCTTAATACCACAAGAACAGTAAGAGTTAGGTTCAGGAGCAAAGGGAGGGCAGGGCTCTGGAAGCCGGGAAGATCCAAGGGCACCCAAAATGAGATCACTTTCTGAGGCTCCCTGTGTGGTGGACATTCTGGTCTTCCCATCCCCACTGAGAAATGTACATGCCTCAGACGTAGCCACTGCCTGCTTCCTTAATGGTCTAATGCCAACAGAGGCCTAGACACTAACTGGGATGCTAATTTTGTAAGTAAACATACAGAAACATCCAGGATCAGAGGAAAAACAACAAACACTAGGAAAGAGACAAAGTCAGCAACAGCACAAAGAACACAACACAACAAGAACACTACGAGCTCTGTTGCTTTCAGGGAGAAAGGGGAAGACACTACAGAATCACAAAACAAGAACAAACTGTGATGACATGAGAGCAGTGGGGGCCACAGACATAAAAACTCATGATGGCTGAAGCAGAAAAACTCTATGGGACTAAGAGAAATGACATTCCTTGTAGAGAAATACAGCAGAGAAGACCAAAGACCAGGATACAGAACTGCTCTGAAAAATAGCACAAAATAATAAAAGACAAAGGAAGAATGACCAGATAGAGATCAGAGGATAATCGGGAATTCCAATTACTGATCAAATAGAATAAAGGATAAAGAGATCAGAGCAAGCCGCATGAACACTAACTGGACATCCCTGCACCTGACCTTAGCAGAAGACTGAGGTCTACGCTGAACATTTCTGGAAAAACAAAACGCAGAAGCTTCACTACCCAGAGGTCTCCAGATTAAACACCACTCCACCCTGAGGCTCTTTAGCACCAAAGTAGGAGAATATGTGTTTCAAAGAATCCTCATCCACCACAATGCACCAAGGGATTTCAATATGCCAAGCAAAAGAAAGTGACTCCTAAAATTGCCAAGGGAAAAGTCGATGGCTTTAGGTAGGCTGGGACTGGGAGCGAGATCTGAGCTCATAGTTGATAACAGGATACTTACCTTCAAATCCCAGGGGCAAATGGTTTCAAATTTAAAATTGCATACACAGCCAGATAAGCCAGAATTAAATTATATGTGGTCTGGAATTCACTATCTAGATGAACCAGGCTGGCCCCAAACATATAGAGATCACTCCCACCCCCCTCTGCTTCCTGAATGCTAGCATCTCCACACTAGGCTAACAGAAGATATTGAACAGCCAAAATCTATAAAGTTTGCTGTGCATAGACCCGCTCTGAAAACACTATAGGATATATATTGTCCTTCAAGAATATTTGAGGAGGAAGCATGGACCCAGAAAGCGTTGAAAGGTATGTCCACCTTGGCTACTTTTATAACTACAAATTCACTCAAAAACTGCCTAAGGCAGAGTTTCTCTGGCCTCCCATCCAAGCCCAACACACTTCCTTGTCCCATGGCTCTGCCAAGACACGGGGAAGAAGCCAGGAACTGAATACTTTTTCAGGTTCCTTGCAGCTGGTTTTGGGACTGTTTACTGGGGATGGGCCTACTTGAAGTTCTTCAGGTAAAGGGCAAAGGTGAGAGCTCCCTGTGGTGAGAGCTCCCTGTGGGTGTGGGCTATCCAGCAGTGCTGAGGGAAGACGGGTGCCTGGCATGTGAGAGGCATGTGAGAGGCATAGAGAAAAAGCCCCACATCGCAGTAACAGCTCCTTGGTTGGGAGACCCTGCTCTCTCGGTCCTTGGACGGCTGATGTGAGCAGGAAAAGGGTTGAGCCTGTCGGAGGAGGCCCCAGACTCCCAGGGCAGGGAGAGCATGCTGGCGTGTACCAAACTGTCACAGTCAGAACCCTCTGTAGCTTGTCCTAGGCAACCCTGCAGAAGCTCAAATGCCCCCTAGCCCAGAAGCCATTAGAGATGTCCTGGCTGCTGGAGACACAAGGAAATGGAATACTGAGCAGAGTAAATGATCATGGCTAAAGACAGTACCCCGGCCCCATACCCCTACTCCCGTCCCACCCCCATTCCCACCCTACCCCCAACCCTCACCACCAATGGCCAACATGGGCACACTGAGCAAATGTGTGTGGCCTGGGGCAGAAACGTGTCTCGAGTTCCTGAGTCCCTGTTTAGCTACAGGTTCTTATTTCTGTTCCCCTTGGGCATGAGCAGTTACACACTGCACACTGTCTGCTTCAGTACCTCCTTAAGAAAAGGTTCTCTTTCCAGCCACACCTCTAGCCATTAGCTTGTGTAAGGTTGCCCCGACTCTGAAAAGGTTCAGCTGCACTTCCGATTGACCCCATTAAAGAGAACTGTTGCCATGAAAGGGGAAACTGCATTATTCCCAATAGTGTTCTCAAGTTCATTTAAGCCAAATGGATCTTGTAGCAGATTAAGAGGAAGTTCTAGAAGCCACCTTAGTTTCTGCACTCTTTCTCTCTCTCTCTCTCTCTCTCTCTCTCTCTCTCTCTCTCTCTCTCTCTCTCTCTCTCTCTCTTTCCTCTCATTATTTTACTCATCCTGGAAAAGGTAGGGCTTAGGCCCGGTTCATCGGCTCACAGGTATGGTGGCCAACTGTTCAGAACATGAGCAGGTTAGCCCAGGATAGAAGGATCTACCTTACTGGAACTTTCATTAATTAATAGGGTAAAAATTGAGAACTGTGATTAAATAGTTCAGGAAATACGCTGAACTTCCGAAATGAGAAGGAACTTGTGTGCATTGAGTCCAGACACCTTCTTGCAATCCCAACTGGTAGCGATATGTGGTTGTAAGCGAGAAACTATGGAGAGACTACAGCGGAATGACTCACAGCAGTGCTGCGTGTCACAAGATTGTACTTCACTATTTTTTAAAAAGTTTTTTGTTTTTTTTTATTTGAGGCAAGGGCTCAGCTATGTAACCCTGGCTGGCCTAGAATTTACCATGCAGTCTAGGGTAGCCTCACACTTCTAGGGCTCCTCCTGCTCCTGTCACTGCAGCACTGGGTCTGAAGGTGTGAGCCACCATGCCTGTCCCGTCGCTTAGAATCCCTGATGATAAATTTTAACTGTCATCTTGGTTGGCCCGAGAATGCCAAGATCAGTAAACCACACTTCTGGGCATGTCTATGGTGTTTCCAGAGAGGATTAAATAAGAAGGGAGGCTCCAGCCTGAATCTAAGTGGCATGTCCCATAGACTAGGGGTCCAGGTGGAATAAGATTGGACAAAGGAGAGTGCCTAGCTCGGGCATGCATTCTGTTTTCTGCCTAACGTGAGCTGTTCTGTATTGCTCCACCACTGACTCTCACTGTGATGGCCGGAGCTTCTAACCCCTGCCCCCTGCCCACTGCCCCACCATGGGCTCCCACCACAATATGTTGAAATCTCTGAACCAAAACCCAAAGCAAATCCTTCCACCTTTTCTCAGGTGTTTAGTCACAGCAACAAGAAGGCTAACAATTCAGTAGAAAATTTGGCTCATTGTGGTGAACTGAATTATCAAGGGTATTACAAGATGTCAGTATAAAGAAACATGGAAGCCCAGATACATGGCCTTTTTTTTTTTTCTGCTGGGCTTCCTTATAGGGTAGTCTGCCATCTTTGCTCATGGGCTTTGTGGTAATGACAATCTCAGCTCAGTACGCTCTACAGACTACAGTCTCTTTGGTTTTATGGAACCCTTCCACACAAATGTGCCAAGGCCAACTGAAAATGAAAGAGAGGAGATAAGAAGTCAACACTGTGGGGTGTTGGATTTCAAACACAGCTGGTTTCTAGATTCTGGGCAAAAAGCAAGTCTATCCTTAGAGTCTTCAAGGTACCCTGATGCTATCACATGAGTCATGTCCCAAAACAGATTGGGATATATAAGTGATAGGGACAGAAAGACAGAACCTGGGTCTACGTCGACATTTTCAACCCAGTGAGATTACTCAAAGACAGCTCTTGGGGGCTCAACTTTCCCCAGAAATTCTGGGTAGTTGAGAAAATTTCAGAGTACAGAATCTTTCCTGTGTGGGTGTCTCAGAACCTTCCACAGCAGATGAATACCATGAATACCCTGGATCCTGAAGACTTCATGCCTCCGTCCTGGCAGAGCTTCAGTGCAAAAGGAATAATATCTGAGGATCCCGCTTTCTAGAAGGCTCCTCAACTGCCCTCCCAGATGTGCACCACAGCTGGGAAAATAGGCCATTTCCACCTCTTCCTTCCTGGGATCAAGGTGTCAGGGTTAGCTGTTCAGCTTAATGTGGGGAAAATAAAAGGTGCTTCTAATTATGCTAAACATCATAAATAATCTACTAGTTACACTCTTAATGACCATCTACACTTTGATGACGAGTTCACGTTTGATAATAATGGTTTTATATATGAGTATTACATTTCCCAGGCAAATAAATTGAGTCTTATTCATTATGCTTGGTGGGAAAGTAGCTCACTTTGAGCTGGACACGATAGTACACAAGTGTAATTCCAGCATTCGGAGGGTGAGGCGGGAGGATGAGAGCTCAGGGTCATCTTCAGCTCTTGTGGAGAGGGAGGCTGGGTACCCGGAAGGCATGGGACTGTCCCCCAGTTTGTATAATTGCATTTATAGCATGAGAAAAGACTTCCTACACCATAGTTTATGCAGCCATGGGAGGTACTGCCTAGGCCTTGTCAATAAGGATGTGTGGGCCAAAAGAGGACCCTGTGACAGGAGTCAGGGGTCAAATGTATCACTGGAGCTGATGTCTCATAAGGACTCCAAGACACTCATTTCCTTCACAAATGAAGTCATTCATGTGACTGTATGCCAGACTGTTTTTTTTTCCCATCAACTTTCCAAATGCAAATGCACAAGTCCTTCTAGAATCTTCTTTTGCTTGACCCAAAAGCATCCCCTGTCCCCTAGGACAACAGTGGGCCTCTTAGCAAATCCCAGGAATGAACCAGCGAACTGGATCTGCAGCAGTTTTCCGGGACAGGGTGGCTCTTCCTCCGTGATGCTCTACTGCACCAGCTGTAGCCAGCTGGGGCATCAGTATGCAGCACAGGGTGTCTTCGAGCACAGACAGTGTGGGAGTTTTAGTCGCTGGTTTGTAGGAGCAGACAAGGTAAGTGTGGGTTGGCGGGGCTTCCCGCAGACCTAGATTTCTTATGAAACTGTTGTTTTGTATCAAATGACTTCCCTAAGATTGAACAGTTGTTTCTTTTTCTGAGAGATTCATTTGCAACAAAAATCAGGTTACTCTTTCAGTTGAGCACACCCAAGGACCGATGGATGGAAACTGGGATTTGATTCAGTGACCATGGTGTCCTGGCAGGAGACATTTCAAACGTGCTCATGGGGGTGATGTATAGAGTGGGTTTGGTGAACCTTTGTTAACATATGACTAGTGCGAAGTGTCTTGCTTTTAATTATTATCTCTCTTTGCATGAAGAGGCATGTCTTCATTATGTCTGGGAAGGCTTCAGGGACATGAACTGCCTTCCCCCGAGAACACCAGCACGGATAGCAGGCAGCGTCAGCAGACTGAAAGCAGGCTAAACAGAAACAGCAGCTTACATGCTGCTGGAAGAATATCCCACTTACTCATAAAAGACTAACAGAGGGTGTGCTAGGGTGAAGGGTATTTTGGCTCTGGCGGGGTAAGGGTTCAGGGTACACAGGAATGCCAGCAGCTTCAGTGTCATTGCTAAGAAGGTTCTCAGCAGCATGAACCCTGTGCTCACAGAAAGAGGAAGAAGGAAGGGCACTGGAATTGTTGAGAGAACTCAGGCTTGATGGAACACATTTATAATTCTAGCACTAGACGGTGGGTGGAAGAATCACAAGGTCAAGGCTACGTGGCATGACTTCATCTCAACAAATCCCAAATGAACACTGACCCCAAAGAAAGACTGAAGAGGAAGACATTCAGTCCCCCACCTTATCCCTGTCCCACTGTCCTTGGTTTCAGCCATTCCATTAGCCACAGGCTGAAATTATTAAGTGGAAAGTTCCAGAAATGAGTAATCCACAAGTTTTAGAGTACACACCATTCTGAACAGAACAATGAAATCTTACTAGGATATAAGCAATCTCTTCCTGCTCCGTCCTACCTAGGATATAAACAATCTCTTGATCCAGCGTATCCATGTTCTATATACTACCCACCCATCAGTATCTTAGCTGCCATCTTAGTTATCAGACCACTATTCACCCCTTCATTAACCCTTCTTTTACCTAGTGATGGCTATAAAGTAGAGAGTAGTGGTGCTAGTGATTTTACTATAGTATATTGTTATGACTGGTCTATTGTATCATGAGTTATTGCAGTTAACTTTTTACTGTGCTTAATTTAGAAACTAAATAGGTGTGTGTATGTTTGTGTGTGTGTGTGTGTGTGTGTGTGTGTGTGTACAGGAAATAATGTATTGTTTAACAATATAAATGTGTGGAAAAGGGTCTTATAACCCATAGGATAAAGGAGGGTCACTGTATCTGAACTGGGCCTTGATGACAAAAAAGAGGAGGCATTCCTGACAAGGCAGATACCATATGCAGAGGCTTCGAAGCTTTTAGAGAGGTCCATATAGCAACTGGATTGTTGCTCAGAGCTGTGGAGGTGAATAGTAGGTGACGCCTGCTACCTGAAGGTGGGCGGGCACAGGCAGATGATGACTGTAGGAGGAGAGGACATCAAGGAAGGTCCTAATGGTACAGGGTGGGCAGGAAGAGAAGGATGTCTGGTCAGGATGCACAGCAAAGTCATAGGTCAGAGGGCACGGGGTAGATGGTGTCACTACCGTTCACGGATGCTACCGCACACAGGAGTGGGAAGGAGAAACAGGTGAGGGGGCTGTGAGCCCAGTGGTGGGAACATCCCAGAGAGAAGAGGAAAGAGAACAAGAGAGGAGACACACTCAGGTTAGGGTGAGAGAGAGGCCAGGCTGGCGTCCTGTGTGGGAACCTCACACTGTCCCCTACCTTCTCTCCTTTCATTCCAGGCTGGCCAGAGGCTCCATCAGGTCCAGGCTGTCCCTCGGGGCCCTGGGGAATATCAATGACAATCAGTTCACAGAATCTCTGCTGAAACCCACACAAAGCCCTACATAGGAAGGAGGGAAGGTTGGGGAACTCAAGACCAATGAGCGCAGGGCTTGCTGCTTGAGCCCCAAGATAAGCATCCTCTGGTCTCTAGGTTGCTTGCTCAGATCCGTGCCAGGGAGCTCTGTACTTGAAGGACATCAGGAGCAGAGCAGGAATAGATAGATGATCTCCAAGGCTTTCCCATACCAAAGCTAACTGTGGTATACTGTGGTAGATTCTAAAACTTCTGTGAGGCTGCAATCCCCCGCCCCCGACACACACATACACACACACACACACACACACACAAATCAGGAAACTGGCACATACAGAATGTTCTTGGCTGTCCTTCCCTGGCCTCTTAGCAAATGATTCAGATGGGGAAGGTTTTGGTTTCCGGCCTCAGGTAGTGCTGGGTCTGTGAAAGGAAGCCCAGTGGAAGCCCCCATGAGGAAGGAGGCCTCAGTTGCTCACCTGTGGGCCTGGCTCACCAGGAGCTCCATCCTCTCCAGGGGACCCAGGGGGTCCCATGAAAACATCAGTCCCTGGTTTCCCTGGAATCCCAGGTGATCCTGGTGGGCCTGGGGGACCTGGAGGACCCTGAAAGACAGTTTGTTAGACGCAATGAGACAAGCTGAATACCAAGCATGTGTTTTACCTTCTTTCCAATCCTTGAAACAATCAGATAAAGAAGGATTGGGGCTCTTTGCACTGAGGCTCAAGGAGACAACATGACTCAAGGCCTCATACCCATGCAGTTGAAAAGCAGGGAGCTGACATTTGAATGTATCGCTTTCCAAGCAGATCACACTATGATTTCTCCCAAATGGTGCATACGATAAAGAGCCAATTATCTGGAATCCCAGAGGAGCCCTGGCTAATTCAGCTTTCTAATAGACTATAAGGTCAGCCAAACAGCCCGTGTTTGGCCTCATCCTGAAATGCTAACCAAAGGGGATTTGTTTCATCAGCCTCCTGCTGGGCTGTCAGATCTTACCAACTTGGTAGATCCACTGGGCTTTCATGCCACCCATTCACTGAGTCCAGGACCTTTCCAGCCCTGGGCACGAGTAATGGGCAGGGGCAGCTAAGTGGAGCTTCACACTGGGGCAGCACAGGGCTCAGGGGAAGGGCTGAGAGAGGGTTGGGCTCAAGTGTGGGGCACCAGCTGCATCAAGAACCAGTCACACTTCCCTGTGGGCAACTTAAGAAGGACTGGCAGAGCCCAGCCTTGGCAGGCCATATGTGCCACAGGCACCAAGAATGGGTGCCACTGGGGGCCACAGAGGATTTTACATCAGAAGCTGAATGTGAGCTGTGATCCAAACAGAGAAGGAACCAGGGAAATTCTTTCACAAGCAAAGAGGAGGGTGGAAGACATGGGTAAAGATGAAGGTCAGTGAGCAAACGTGCCTTGGAGGAGAAAAGAACTGATTCCAGGGAAGGAGGAAGGTGGCGAAATGGGGTTCTTAACACAAATCCAGGCTAATGCTTATTGAAAGTGAGGTGAAACTATCAACCATGTAAGAAGGAAAGGGAAGTGTATGGCGATCTCCACACACAACAGTCAACAGTTCCCAAGGGGCAGTCTACAGTCACTGCCGCCTGACCCACAACCTTCCCTCCCAGGTCCCCAACACCAGCCTCTCCCCCAATCCCTTAATACTCACTCTCAACAGATCCTCATTGCCCATGATGTCTTCAGAGCCTGAGCCCTCATCCAAGCCCCCAACAGGGCCTGAGCCCTCGGCCTCCACTCTTACCTGAAGAAAGAAGAAATTTCCACATGCAGATCCAACCTCAGGTCTCCATAGTCAGCTCTGTCACCTCAAGTGCTCATATTCTATAGTCTTGAAATGCCTATGGCCAACTTTTCTTCTGCCCTCCCCTCCCCTCTTCTTTCTAGCTGAGTCCTGTCTCCAGCCTCCCTGAGGTACAGCCTACAAGTGGCCTGGACTCAGCTTCCTTTTAACCCCTCCTGTTGCCTCTCCAGAATTAGTTCCTAGGTGTCCTCCAGTGTGAAACCATCCTGCAGGTAAGGACTTGGGTATAGCTTGATTTGATCATCAAATACGTCTATGCCGAGCCCTTACTGAGAAGTCCAAGAAGGATCAGGGTTGTAGGTTAGAGCTAGGAACAGAACTCACTGTCCTTTGGCCATCAGAAGGAGGTTGTTATGGTTTGAATGAAAATGGCCTCCATAGGTTCCCATGTTTGAATACTCAGTCCCCAAATAGTGGAACCATTTGGGAAGGATTAGGAGGTGTGGTCTTGTTGGAGAAGGTGTGTTACTGGGTGTGGCTTTGAGGTTTCAGAAGTCCATACCAAGCCCAATCTTAGTTTCTCTTGGCCTGTAACTTGAGGATCAGATGTAAACTCTCATCTTCTCTCCAGCACCTTCCTGCCACCATGTTTCTTTAATGATAATAGACTAGCCCTCTGAATCTGTAAGCAAGCCCCCAATTAAATGCCTTCTTTTATAAGCTGCATTGGTCATGGTGATTCCTTCCATTAATAGATCAGTAAATAAGGCAGAGGTAGTACTGGAGGTAGAGAGGCCCACTGAAGGTTGTTGCTTTCATCTGATGGAGGAGGGAGTTTCTCACAGCTAAACTCGGGGGAACTCGGCGTGGCTTAGATGGGAAGCAGAGAGGGATCCATTGAGGACATTCATGGTTTGTTTACTGTGTTAATCCTAGAGATAGGAAGCCCAGGGAAAGAATCACGTCTTGAGACAGGGACTAATTGGGGTACCCTCTTGCTCCCTCGGGGGCCCAGAAAATTATAATGATAAAAGTAAAAGATGGAGCTGAATCCTACAGGGCTCCAGATCAGTGGAAACCTGAGGTCTGACTGAGGAGCCATGGAGTCTGGAGGTCCAGGGAGTCCCGCTCCTCCACAGCATCATCCTAAAGAGACCCACAGGATCAATGACACACCTCTTGCTCCTCCCCTCCTCTCTGTAGAAACTGTTCACCTTTAATCTTTAAACTCAAACTGAAGAAAGGCATTTTCTTTTACACGGATGGCCCAAGGCACACCCTGTCACCCCGCCCTTTGCAACCACAACTCTGCTGGTTCTCGGGGCTCAGTGGCCCTTTGTTGCTGCGTCCTACTGGTAAGAGAAGGAGTTGGTAGGATAAGCTGCACACGCAGACACATTTCACACAGCCAGGCATTGCCCGAGGATTCCCTCTGCCCTTGCTTGGGCCCTGCCAGAGGTTTGGTGTCTGGAACGAGTGAGCTGCTCATTCAATCGCTGCCCACAAGCCTCTCTAGGTCTTGACTCCTCCCTGATCTGCTGTCCTTAAACCATGGGTTTCTCCAGGGAGCCCCTCCAGCCTCACAGCCTGCTATAACTGGTGTTAAAGAAATGCCTTTAGAGGCCAGTAGTATCCATGCGAGGGGGAGAAAGAGATGGGGAGGAAGAGAGGAAGGGAGGAGGAGGGAGGGGGGAGGAGGGAGGGGGGAGGAGAAAAGAGAGCCTGTGAGATGCCAGCTGTTAGGAAGCCTCCAGAGCAATGACTGTCCTGACAAATAAGATGAACGAACGGTTCAGCTGAGCAAAAGGACAGTGCAGAGGGACACTGAGCCCCCAACGTGGGTGTTGGGAGGCTTCTTCTTGGGCTCCCTGAACCCCATTCTGCTGCCTCGGAAGTTCCCTGAAGTGACAGAGATAGACCAAGGAGGACACCTCATCTATGGCCCCTGGCTGCCCTAGAGATTGCTCTCCAAGAGAGATGAAAGCAGAGAACCGGGGCAGTGATGGAGAGGGGCCAGAGCAGGAGCCCTGGGGAATCACAGTCGGGGTCACAGTGATGTTGGAATAGCCTGCCCTAGCAGTTCTTCCAGAAGACACCAGGTTAACTCTGCAGTGATGGACCTCAGGCAGCATTGTCTAAGCATTTGCCTAAGCAGCTGTGCCTCAGGTAACCCCATCACCCCAGCCTACAGATCTTCTAAGATCTTCCAGCTGCAGAGAGGCCAACCCGGGCCCAGTGTCCTCTTCCTCTTCCACTCCCTCTCAAGAGGAAAACCAGGGTCAGGGCATGTGACACAGAAGGACCTTCCATAACAGACAGGGAAGCTGGCACCCATAGAGGTCAAAGGACTCAGCCAATGGAAGGACTTCGTTTTAAACCGGGTGGGCTCCGCTGACTACTTTCTGGGTCATGTCTGCTAATGGTGGCTTGGCTGTAGACACTGCAAAACCTCAATCACAACCATGCTCTCCCTCCATCCCTACTTCCAGGGCTGTGAGCATAACCCTCTCTGAGCTTCATGTGATACATAATTGCATGTAGCTCACGTATTGAGCAGGTATGACGTGCTAGGCAAAGTGTTCCACTCAAGAACTCATCGAATCTCACAATTCATGCGGTGGGAACGAAGCGCGCTGTAGTCTCTGACCTTTGCAGTGGCATGGAATGAGGAGACATGGAGAACTTGGCTGTGGGTGAGCAGCAGAGCCAGGGCCTTGTACCCTCTGAACTGCATGGCCTCTGTGATTCAAAAAGATTCCGAGAATATTCCAGGGCAGGTGTCTCTTGGCTGAGCTTCAGCTCTCCACGCAGAAAGTGGGGCATCGGTTTCTGTTCATAGCAGGTGCCCGACACACGCTTGGCAATGATCTGTCTCTAGGACTTGCATGCCAGGGTGCTGTGTTTTGCTCAGTCACTCGTTTGCCTACCCCCATCTCTTCCTGCTTGGCTTCCTTCTTCTCTTTCCCCTCCCCACACTCCTCCTCTCCCTCCCTGCTCCCGTACACCTCTCCTCCTCATCCTCTCCTTAGAGATTTGGGGTTAGAGAGATGTCTCAGCCATACTCCTGGTTGCTACCCAATCCCAGGGATTACAGCTTGCACTCGCCGGCAATCTGGGCATCTGTCACATGCTTGTAACTGTAGTGTTGTGTTTGTCTGCTTGTTTGTTTTTGTTTTGCAGGGGGTTAGAGAGACAGAAGGGTCCGTACAGATTGTTGGCTTCAGGTCTAGTTGAGAAAAGGGGGGCAGGGGGTTCAGGTTGAGAGAGAAACCTTGCCTCAGAAGAATAGCTAAAGGATGATCACAGACAGCTGGTAGCCTATTTTGGCTTCCACTCATGTACATATGGCCGCCACCCTTCTCCAAATAAATAAATTAATTAAAATATTATTTTAAAAATTCTGTCATAAAGGCTAAGAATGTCATTCCATGATAGAAAGCTGGCCTAGTGAGCACAGGGATTTAGATTCAGCACTACAAACTAGACAAGCACCAGTAGGAGAAAAATCTACTGTAAAAACTTTAAAAGTTCCATAGCAAAAAACAACAGCCATAAGAAGAACTTAACCACACTGCCACAGTCCTACCAGTCTGAAGCAACACTGCTAACATTAAGGAGGGCGTTTCCTTCCAGAGTATGTATTTCCAAACAGTGGAGACCACACAGCACACTAAAGTTTGTAACCATCTTCTTTCACTTAGCATGCTACCATAAGCATTTTCTCCAACACAGTACAAATGAGAATAAGTTTAATAATGTCTAATGTTCCCATGATTTGAATAGACTTTAATTCAATTAGTCTCCTTTGGCTAGCTAATTAAATCAGTCCCAAGTGTCCTCTATTATGGACAGATATTAAGGTTAACGTCCTAGTAAACAAATCCTTTGGTACATATCAGGCTATCTCCGTCGAGGAGGATGCTTGAACCCAAATTCCCTGTTACAATTGTGTGGTGGTTAATTTCTTGTTGTTAACATGCAGTTTTATGGTCATTAATATATGTGGATAGTTTCCCAGAAGCACTAAGTCCCACCACTCAGCCCCACCCTCAACCCACCAGTTTGACTGGCCCCCAACTTCTCAGAACAGAGAACTCAAGGATACAAGGACCCAGTTCCTAAAAAAAAAAAAAAAAAGGCAAACCAAAAAAAAAGAGGGTGGGAGACAGAAGGGAGCCAGAGATGACAAGACCCCTGAGAGCAGAATCTGTTAGGTCCAAAAGAGACTCCACTTCCCCAGACTCCAAAAGGCAGCCCAAATATCCAGAAATGGGCTCTCCTAGATCAGGAGACTCTCTGGTGGTTAGATAAAAGCCAGCATCCCTCAGGAACTTGTGAAGCTAGTTCCCCTCTAACAAAAGGAACCATTTCCCTTATCCTGGACAGAAGGCACCAACTGCTACCTGTGGTGTCCGTATCAAAGTGCATGCTTGGCCTGGCCACTAGGCTCCCTCGGAATCACAAGTATGTTACACATTTCAAACTTCCTTCTCTCCTTCTCCTCTACTGGAAATTCTCTCCAGTTTATTAGCTTCCACCTCACAAGCTATCATTCGCTTATAACACTGCCATTCTCAATGTCTTCTCTCCCCCCTTCTGACCCCACCCTCCACCCTTCCTCTTCCCCTCTCCCCTCTGTTTTCTTGATTTTCTATTCCCTGGTCTTTTCTCCTGTCTCGCAGATAGCTCTGCCCAGGTCCCATCCACTGGCCTTACACAGTCTACTTCTTTCTTTCTCTCTGCTCAGGACTCTTCTAAATGCCTCTGAGCTCCCCTCCCCCCTCTCTCTCTCTCTCTCTCTCTCTCTCTCTCTCTCTCTCTCTCTCACACACACACACACACACACACACACACACACACGCGCGCGCGTGCGCGTGTATGTATGTGTGTGTGTGTGTGTATGCCTCCTGCTGATGTCTTTTGCAGGCACCTACTGATGGAGAAGATTTGGTGGCTTCTACAGAGGAAGCTGAAGAGGAGGGAGGATCTGGTAGCACGTAACACACACACACACACACACCTTAACCATACCATGGAAAAATCATGTCCTCAATTTATACAGTATCAATGTAATGTGCACACTGAAAAAGATTTAGAGTCAAACTAAACTGACAAGAGACATTACAAAATCAACCTAAGTATTAGAGAACATGAAGAGGTTACTGTTCATTTTGTTAGATAGATGGTATTGTGATTATAAAAGAATGAAACCAAACAAACAACCGAAAGGTCCCAAATCAGTCATGGTGAGGGCAACGCTAACTGAGAAAGGAAGCTGACTGGGACCAGCTGGTCACTGGAGACGCCCCTGGGCAAGCGCTGTTCAGGGTTCTCAGGGGGCTCTCCTGACCTCCACAGTCCCTGAGCACAGGTGACCAGAGCACTGCAGCTGACGGGTCCCACCACTGGACCTTGAGTGGTAGCTTTCAGAGTGTCACTCTGGGAACTAACACACCTCGGTGTGTCACCAGCAGGAGGTTCTCCTTGAGAACTATTTTCCCCTGAAGAGCAGTTCACCCCGTTTCACACAAGCCTGACTCTGAGTTGCCTGCGTCTCTGAATCGGTGACAGTCCCTAAGCAGGCCACCGTACATGTGGGCAAGGGTAGTTCTGATCTTCTGAACTGACTCCAGACCAGAAGCCAGCCTGCAGAACCCATGGACAGCTCATCGTCAGGAGTAGCAGCCCCCAGCCTCAGACCCCCACTAACACCCCCCCACAGGTCCACATGGCATTTATGTTCCATGCCTCTATAGACCCTGCTCAGTCCTACACTCAGTATTTGTGTCCTGTGACATTGCTAATCCTGATGCAATTACGAAGGCCATTGGAGACCTAAGCAAGGCCCTTCTGTCTTTACTCTTTGCCTTTTCCTACTCTAACTACAGTCTGCTCCAACTTGTTGGGCCAAATACTGTTTTTACAAACCAAGTTGAGAGGTGACCGGGGCAGCCTTTCTCCATATTGAAAGATCTGCTAGCTAAGTTGAAACCCCCAGGACACTTACCAGAGTGACCTGCCTCTCAGGAGTCACTGTGGGTGTGGGGAGTGGGGGCCCACTGGGGGGTGTGCTACCAGATCCCTCCTCTTCAGCTTCCTCTGTAGAAGTCACCAAGCCTTCTCCATCCGTAGGTACCTGTAAAAGACATCCACAGGAGGGGTCATTGTGACCCTAGGCCACAAAGCTACGTGATTGTGGATGTCACTTCTGTGGTGACTGTCCAATGTCAAGACACTTTACCTACCAACCTCCTCACACTTGACTCAGTCCCAGAAGGGACTCCTTAAAATCCTTCCCACCTTTGGGACATTGATCTCTAGGAAAATTCGTAGTCAAAACTAGGATGAGGCAGATTGGGACAAAAGTCAGCAACCTGGCTCCTTTTTATCACTGTCTCTCTTCCCTGTCCAGTCGGAGTCCCCCAAGATCTCACGACAGAGCTGAAGTTGTGTGTGTGTCTCTGCAGAGGACCCTCATGGCTCCTGGTTCAGAATGCTGACCTTTCTGTCCCCGTGAATCAGAGAAGATGCTAGCTGGGACTTACAGCAGTAAACATGTGCTCGGGGGCCACTGTGGGTGTGAGAGTGGCCTGGGTGTCTGTAGATTCCCCGCTGGCTTGTTCAAGGACCACTGTGGGTGTGAGAGTGGCCTGGGTGTCTGTAGATTCCCCGCTGGCTTGTTCAAGGACCACTGTGGGTGTGAGAGTGGCCTGGGTGTCTGTAGATTCCCCGCTGGCTTGTTCAAGGACCACTGTGGGTGTGAGAGTGGCCTGGGTGTCTGTAGATTCCCCGCTGGCTTGTTCAAGGACAACTGTAGGTGTAAGAGTGGCCTGGGTGTCTGTAGGTCCCCCACTGGCTTGCTCTAGGACCACAGTGGGTGTGAATACATCCAGGATGTCGATGACAGTCCCGCTGGCTTCCTCCTCCTCAAAAGTATGGAAGGGCACTTTGGACACGACTGGGGTTAACCATTCTTCACCGTGTGAACCCTGGAATAGAGCTGGCGTGAGAAGATGCCACATGGCACCCCACCCCCACCCCATTTCAGTGGCTGTGCCCATGTTACAGAAAGGAAACCACTGGCACAATCAGATCTCAGCAGCTCCTCTGCCTCTTTCCTGTACACACTAAGGAAGGACTGTGCTTCAGTGTACGGGCCTCTGGGGCTCAGCATCAGAATAGTCTCTCTGGGCATCTGTGGCCCACCTCTGGAATCCACCCACCCTGCTATCCATCTCAGTGTTTATCTTGGGCTTAGTTTGCATGCTTCCTGTCCTGGGGAGTGCTCTGCAGGCGGCCCTCCTGTTTCCAAACACCTCTGCTAGCCAAGCTCCAGCTCCTACTAAGCCCAGACATGGTAAAATTGGACTCTGGTCCCTGGTTTTCTCCTGCTGTGACACATACTGTGTCTTTAAAGAAGAAACGGGAAGAAGAGAAGAAAGGGAAGTAACTTGGGCTCTTCTGTGTATCAGTCAGGTGGCCCGGGGAATTCTGTCACTAGCCTGTGTGGATACAAGAGCAGAGCAGAGCAGAAGGCTGCCTGCCCGTGTGTTATCCCCCGACAGGGGAGCAAGCACGGGGGAGCTTGGAGGTGCCCGCTGCCTTCATGCAGTCACTCAGCAAATTAGTCCAGCACCTACCACTTGAGAGAGGCAACCCAGCCCTATCCCCACTGGGCTAGCGATGTGCTAGGGAACCAGGCCTGCAGTACAGATGGAGCCTTTTTACCAATTCCATTCTGAAGAGGTCTTCCAAGGACAAGGCCAGCGCCTTCCTGGGGAAGTGCTGTTAGACTGACTCTGAAGGACAAGTGAAGGAAGGGGCGTGGAGTCTCTGCAGTGAGGAGGAGTGTGGGAAGACAGCAGAGCAAGAAGAAACTGAGAGGAGCTTGAAGTCTGGGGCACAAAAGCCCCAAGGCACAGCCAAGAGGGGCAGGGAGCAGACCCTGCTTGGCTTCTCAGAGGAGCTGGGTCAGCAGGTGGAGGTCAGAAACACCTCAAAGAAGAGGAGCCACACCCAGCCAGGTTCTGAGAGCCTACAGAGAATGGGAACAACTCTCGGGCTGGGGAAGATTACTCAGGCGGGGTCCACACCAGTGAATTACAGATTTACGTAGAAAATTCAACAGGACTCCATTCTCATCCGATACTGGGCAGAAGGAAGAGAGAGGATGATTTCACGTGAAGCAGCTGGGACGGGACTATCTCCATTCCCATGAGGCGGGAACCCAGGAGTGGGCATGGGGGGAGGCAGGTTTGAATCTGATGGGTAGAGAGCTTCTATGGAGATATCACAGGGTCAGACTGGTCCTCTGTCCAGCTGGGATGTGTGTGTCCAGCCCTCTCTGCACTGCAGGCAGTAGGACCTCACCCTCACCCTGTTGGGCCTGCCTGTCTGCACCCTGCCAACCCTCAGCAACAGCATCGTCTCTTCCCTCACATGCAGGGTATACCCCTGACCCCTGGCCTCTGCTGGTGGGGACAAAAGGCTCTGCACACAGTCCTAGGACTCCCCTCTACTCTTCTAACTGTGAGGTGACCCGCCTCTTCCCTCAGGCCCAGCTAGACCACAGGGGCTGAGCCATATTCTTAGAAGTCCTGGCAAGTTCCACCTCTGAACTAGCATTGGTCAGAGAGGTGTCCCCCTACGCCCCGGTTTGTGGAGTGTAAGATACACACTGTTCCAGCTCTTCCCACTCCTTACCAGAGTAGCCTCTTCTCTTGGCTTCAGGGTTGGCCCTTCAGTGGGCAAGCTGCCAGCCACTGCATCCCCATCAGTGCTGGTGGGCACCTCACCATCCCCTGACACTGTTACTGTTAGGTTTTCTGGATCCTGAATGGAAAGACATCCCCAAGGTCCAGGCTAGTGGACCACCTCTTTGACCCATGTCTGTAGCTTTAGGGGACAGATAGCCAAGGCCCCTCTTAGACCTGTGCCCTGTCCCCTCTCACCTTCAAAGTACAGACACATCTAAGACCTGCCCATGGTCTCTGACCTCACTACCCTACAACTGCTAGCCAGCAATCACCGGACTGCCTCCTGCTACCCTCACTCAGCATCTCTGCATTTCAAATTGCCCTCTCCAACACCGCTCAGAATCGTGCTGACAAAATCAACGGATGCTTTCCAGCCCCTTACTCACTGGAACTTTTAAAAAGATCTGACATGTTCATGGCCACCCGTGCTCACCTGGACTTGGATTCAGCCTGGACCCGTGGACGCAGGCCAGCCTCCTCCGTCCTTTCTCCACTTAAGCCAAGGCAGTTGTTCTAGAATTTTAATCCTACTAAGACCTCTCTACCTTCTCCTGAGCGTCAATGGCTGAAACTTCACTACAGGCTATCAGACTGCCCAGTGGAAGCCTTCATACACTGGGTCTCTCCGTCGCCATCTTCTCAGCTTTAGATGACGTCAGCCCCCCCCCCCCCATGCAAACCCCAAAGGCACCCTGTACTTCTTCAGCTCCTGTGCGGCCTCTGGGCCTTTGCTCCTCTGGTCTCCACCTGTAACATCTGCCTATCCCATCTGCCTGGATACTTTTCTCAGACTGAGGCTCACCTTCTACCTCTCTGACCTGCAGGAGGGGAGATGGACCCCTTCTCTACACTCTCAGGGTTCTTTGGGAGTCCTGTCTCCCTTGACCATTGTGTCTTGGGAACTCAGCCTGTCCTATTGACCATCAGCCCTGGCTCGCAGGACCAGTGCCTGGTGTGTCATGGCATTCTACAGACCTCTCCTGTGAGTGACTGCCCTGCAGCCGGTTGCTCGTGCCCACCTGGATTCTCCCCACAGTGTTGCTACTCTGCATTGTGTGGACAGGAGGCTAGTGCCTGCTTCTGCCAGGAATGAGCCCTAGCAGGGGATGTATGCTTCTGCTACTCACCGGAGTGTCCACTTCCCTGATGCTCTGGGTAAACATGGCCAGGGTGGGGCTCCCAGTGGGCATACTGCTATTCTCTGCTTCTGGGACAGTGGTGACAGACACCCTGGCCTCCTCAGGTGCTGTAGCTGACAACCCCTGAAAACGAGGACATGGTGAGAGACCCTGCTGTTGGTCCCTTAGCTCAGCTTGACAAGTCTATGACTGGAGAAGACGGAGTGCCTGGGTCTTCCTCCTACACACACCCTGCCATCTGACGTCCCTGCAGCTTCCGGACCTTGGGCACCTCCACATTTGTGACTTCACCGCGGTAGTCTCAAACCAGTCCCAGACTTGCAAAATCCAGGGGACAGAGTACATCCCTGAGACATTGATGTCTCACAT
The DNA here is from genome assembly GCF_947179515.1 of Apodemus sylvaticus. Lineage (NCBI taxonomy): Eukaryota > Metazoa > Chordata > Mammalia > Rodentia > Muridae > Apodemus > Apodemus sylvaticus. Next base: position 60,583,992 of record NC_067474.1, on the reverse strand, counting down.
TTCATGCCAACGTCTGTTTACATACCCAGTGACCATAGGTCATTGATTTCTGAGTCAGCTGGCTCCAGCTCTGGGCATTCTGTTTAGACACACGGATCTCCTGTGACCACTCCTGCACACCCATGCAGACATAAGGATAACAGCGATGCTCGTGTGGTACTTCAGCCACGTGCAGGCAGAATTCTGTCCTCAGTGCACCCCAGTGCTAACAGGCCTTTGTCTCTCTGTAATTTAGTTTCCTCTGGGCAATGAATGTCTATAAGGTCTTAGAACAAATGGGGAAACAGAACAGCTATGGCTGCTGGTGTCATAGAAAGGGACATATTTGCCAGGAACATGGTGCACACATTTAACGGCGGCACCCAGGAGACAGAGGCAGGCAGCTTTCTGAGTTTGAAGCTAGCCCTGTCTGTAGAGTGATCTACATAGGAGGGAAGGCTGGCATGTTATTTTTGTTTTCTAGGGTTTCCATGAGCATGTGGTGAAGTAGGTCTGAATGGACCTGTGTGTACGGTCACGTTCACATACACACGAGCCTGTGGAGAGCAGCGGGGCAGAATTCACCCATGGCTCATTCGCCACCTTATTTTTGAGACAGGGTCTCTTGCTAAATCTGGAGCCTACTATTTCAGCAAGGCTGGCTGAGTGCCGAGCTTCTAGGGTCCTCTCTCTGTCTCCCCGCCATCATACTGTGGTTACGGACATTTGTCACCGCTCCAGCTTTTACACAGGTGTGCTGGGGATTCACAATTAGGCCTTCACACTTGTACACAAACGCTGGCGTTGAGAAGGTGGTGCTGTGCCATTTCTCAAACTGACTTTGTAGCTATGGAAGACAATTGGTAAGGAGAGTGTGGGCACGCCTGTCGTTAACCCTGTTCTGTCCCCAGGGGACTGTGGTCTTCATAAGGATCCCACGGAAGGCGGTCGCCGTCTGCGCATGCTACATTTGCATATGTCACCAATCATGGGTGAAGACAAGCAGGGATTGTTTCTCCTCCACCCCTGCTGCTGTGACCCTGGAGCTCTTTCCATACCACAGGACACCAGTGCTGATGACATTCAACTAAAACCTCTTGATGGCCCAGCCACCATCAAGCGTGAAAGAAGCAAACGCATCCCCTGTTAGGCTATCAAATCAAGTTTACCACGCACTCACCTGGCCGTCAGTGACGGTCAACGAGGCCCCATCCCCTGAACCATCATCAGTACTAGGGTTCCCAACTGTAGCATGGACCTCCAGTGTATCATTCAGGATCTCACCAGACCCTACAGGAAGCAGAAATTGTGATGTCAATAACTATGCTTCACAGTCTTGGAAGAGAATGTGGCAACTTGGTACACAGTACATAGAAACTTGGGAAGGTGTCAGTGATGCTGCAATACAGGGCCAGGAGGGAAGAGGCAGCCCAGAGAATGGGGCAAGGCCCTAGGACCTGGCGGCTTCCATCGTGGGTTCTGGCACCTCCTGCTTTGCCACGCCCCAGAATGTGATGTGGGGCCAATACTTAACTTGTGCCTCAAGTTCCTTCATCTATGAGTGGAGATCATGATTTCTACCTCAGAGGGTAGAAACTCTCCTGATGACTGCATTATTTGACCTAGATGATATGAGGAGTGTGTAGCGGACAGCGCCTGGCATATAGCAAGCCACTCACAAATACTCATCAGCACTGGACTTCTATATTCACGGAAGAGATAAAGGACTACATAGGAGTGCACGGGTGTTCCATCATTCCATGTGGTTATTCTATTACATATGTGTGTTGTATAGCAATTATTGCCGAGCACACATATTATTTGTGCAGGTGTCTATATATTTATATGTATATACAGCTAAATCACAGTGCTTCTTTCAGATTACAGGGGTGGAAAGAGAAGAGACTACAATTTTGTCATCGGTATCACCACTGTTCCTACAACCCTACGATGGCTGAATTGTTACCACACACACATTTGTGGAGAGGGCTCCAAAAGACAAATGGAATTCTAAAGCAAAGAAGAGATCACACTAAAATGAATGGCTGCTCGCCAGGCTGTCTCTGCTCTAGGAACTGTGCCTCCAACCTCCTGCCAGAGCAGAGTTCCTCACTCTCAGCTTCCTTGGTAACACCCCAAGGCAGGTATCTTACTCTAATCACAACGTTTAATTAGTAATAATAATAATTATTAATTACTAGTATTATTATTAGTAGTGTCAAAGACTGAGCATTGGATGTTCTGCAAGCTAAGAAGTACTCTATTACTGAGCTGTATCTCTGACCCTCTTTGTGTGTGTGTGTGTGTGTGTGTGTGTGTGTGTGTGTATTTGAGAAAGGGTCTCACTAAGTTGCCTAGACTAGCCTTGAACTTATGATACATTCCTATTGTAGTCTCCTAATTGGCTGGGATTACAAGCTGGTGCTACCAACTCTGTCTCACACTGATTCCCCTTCTGCAGAGGAGTCAAGTCACAGCAAAAGTAGTGGTTGGGAGCAGCTTGTAAGGCAAGCAGGCTTGTCTCCAGGCAAGATTTTCTTCATACCTACAGCATTTACATATCCCTAATGTCTTCAGCAGCCCCTGTGCGACCTTTCAGAACTTCAGGAGTGTTGTGTCTGACATTGGCCTGTGCCTGGATCCTCCCTGCTCTGACCACCAGGGGGTGCTATGCAAGCAGCTACTGGCCCCAGAGTCACCCTGGATGGAGCCGGGCAGACACTGTCAGAAAGCATACACATGCCTCGAGTATCAGCGAGCCATGCAGATGGTACTTGGGCTACAGGCTTCCTTCTCTCCACCATCTGGGCTGTGTACTCACCAAGAAAAGGAGTGCTTGGACTAGCTCTGGGTTTCCCTTTGGCGGTTTGTCAGCTAGATGAGGAGCAAAGCTGTTCCTGGGTATGGGTGAGAGGCCTTCCCCAGGTGGAAGTCTCTCTTCCATTCCAGTCTCGCCTTCCTGGACTGGGAAAGCCACCCTGCCTATTGCCCTACTCAGAGGTCAGAACCAACCCAACAGTATCCACGACTGATGATGTTTCTGTGTTGCTGGGAACATGGAAACCACAGTGTGTCTTACCCTCTCATTCACCAGGAAGCAAGGATGGTTACAATCCACCAAAGAGAATTAAGAAAGACTTGCAATCTCAGTCACACCCCCAGGCCCAATGCAAATAGGCAGCCACATAGGGCTTCCTTCAAAGCCAGCTGGGCTCCTTCTGCCCTCTGGGCATCCTACTGCCACATCTTCTAGACTCCTTAATAACTGTAATGTTATTACATTATTTATAATTTTCCTGTCTAGTCCTCTTGGTGTCTTACCCACAGACTCCCCAAGTTCAGTGGTTAAAATAATTCTTATTTGTCAATGGCAGACACACACAGAGCAAAGATCACTACTACTGTAAAAGATGTTTTGAAACACAGAAGTTAAACAGCGAGAATCAAAACCACCTGCAATCCTTCCCCACATTGGATGTTGCACCAAATGGGTAATGTATCCCCCACACATGCGAATAACATGTGCTCATAGTGCTGGCTGTAGTAGTTTTGAAATCTGCTCTTATGGTGAAGACTCCACAGCATGTCCCTAACTCATTAGATCATCGCCATCCTGTGGATACAGGACATCGTGTTTGCTCAACAAATCCTTGCTACAGGCAATTTGGATGAACGGTGCTGCTGGGAAGTGCCTTGCTTCTACATCTCAGAGCTTGGCCTTGGCTGCAGCTAAGGGCTACAAATGACTGCCCTGCATGAAAGGGTATTCTCAGGCTGTGGACGCATGTTAATCTGCTGCTTACAGGGAATTTCACATGTTCTCTGGACTTTTGCTTGTGCACCTTAGTGTGGGAGGCAGGAGCAGAGGAGCAGCAGGTAGGGACCTGAGGAGGGACCTGAGGCCTGCTTTAGGTTGTCATTTACCCACTGGGTGACCATACTTGTTTCTGGCCATAAGTTAGCTGACCAGATTCTCTGAGACCCAGAAAGTGGGTAGCAGAAGTTGGAAGAAGTGGAGATTCTGAGACAGGGCTGTGTGTGGGCTTGGGAACACTGGTAAAATTGCAGCTAGCTGTATCAACTAGATGGCATGGTGGAACTGGAGAAGTGTGTACATACTTGGCACACAGTAGGTCCTCAATTACCTGCAACAATCCTTTTCAGCTTTCCTATAGGGAAAGCAGAGGGAAGTCTGAAAGTCTCAAGCTCAGACACTGGAGAGCAAGAGCCGGCTGTGCCGTTCACAGGCTAGGCAGTCCTGGATGGGTTACCTGAGTTCTCTGGGACTCAGTTTCCCTGTCCTATTTTTTAGGGGGTGAACTGTCAGTCTTCCCTTGAATGGCGAAGGGATGATGACATGAGCTCTGTGTGTTGCATACGTGTGATAGATCTCCGCTTTCACGTGTGTGTGTGTGTGTGTGTGTGTGTGTGTGTGTGTGTGTGTGTGTGTGTGAGGACTTGCCTTGTTCAGGGCTGCTGTGTCCAACGATGCTCACATTAGTTTCTGGGGTCCCTTCTGGCACTGGCTCACCAGAAAACTCCGTGTCCTCAGCAGGAGAGGATGAAGTAGGGGGCATGCTTATGGGATCAACGTGTGCTTCTTTAGGCTGAAGAGAGAAAAATGAAATTTACTTTTAAAAGAATCATTTAAGTAAAAAAAAAGATTTACTTAAAGGTGAAGCAGGAAAATAATTTATCCTTGGAATTCTGAATAATTCTGAATGCCTACACTGGCTGTGTCTCTGGGTAGCATCACACCTCCCAGGTTGGAAAGACGTGTGTGCTGGGTGTCACTCCATCCCACTCACTGCCCAGGGAGACACTACTGATCTCAGAGTAAGACTTCTAAGCTCAGACACCACACTTCTGGGATGCCCAGGTCTTAGGCTAGCACAGAACAGATGCTGGATTCACGAATGTGTGGGCAGTTATCTCAGTGAGTCGGGCTGCACTGAATCACCATATAAATCCAGCCCCAGAGCAGCCAGCGGATGAGGCTCCGACAGCAATGGATGTGTCCACTTCCTTCCAGGGAAGCTCCTGCATCTGTCCAGCGTCTCCAAAGCCAGGCAAGGTCTTAACCAGTCTTACTAACAAAACCCAACAGCCAGAAACAATTCAGAAATCCAGGCAGGAAACTCAGGCCTAGTACAGTTTGTGAGACCCAGGGTTATCAGCTTCCAGTTTCTTCGTTTTGCTAAGTTCCAGCAGGATACCTTGGAGGGTGGAGGGTTAAATAGAAGGACCTAAGGTTGTACTTAGCATGCGGGAAAGAAGCCCACCTCTGCTGTGCTAAGACACTAAGGTTTCAGGCTCCCTTGCTACTGCAGCACTCCTTGGGCATCCTAACAAGAGCAGGCACAGCTCTTGATGTTAGACTCCACTGGGTAAATAGTGAATGTTTAGCCCATCAAAACAGGGAAGACTGCTTGTGACTTCAGAGTTCATAGTTCAGTCCTTACTATCAGACTTGAGTGGAATGTCTACTTTCTGTTTAGTTGACTGACTGACCTATTTTGGACAAATCATACAGCCTCACCTAAGGCTAAGCTCTCTCCTCTGTACAATGGGGACAATAAAAAAATGTTCCACAGAAGATGAAGAGATGGCTCAGAGGTTAAGAGCACTAGCTGGTCTTCCAGAGGACTCAGGTTCAATTCCCAGCACCTGTTTGGTACCACACGACTGGCTCTTACTCCTGGGGAACTGATACCCTCTTCTGGCCTCTGTAGGCACTGCACACATATGATGCACAAACATATATGTAGGCAAAACACCCACACACATAAAATAAAAATAAATCTAAAAAAGGGATAAGGTGAGTGCTGAGGGAGGGAGTGGCTGGAAGAGTGTAGACCAGGCATGCTGAGGACCAGCCCAGGAGCCATGAGTCAGGCACTGAAAAAGCCCAAACAGCGGGAGCTATGTAGGGGTGCTGAAGGAGTAGGAACCCCAGGAAAAGCAGTATAATCCAGCTAGAACCGGCCCACCCTAAGGTGTGTGTTCTCTTCCCCTCTGAGGGTTACGGGAGGAGCCTATTTTCCATGGGTCCCCAATGGAACTAGGGAAGGCCAACTGTAGCCTCCAGGGATGTCTAGAAGCAAGGGTACATTGTAAGACACATGGGCCTCAGGACAGTTACTCGGAGTAGGCCAAGCTGAGGTAAGCAGGGGGACAAGCCTGAAACAGGACAAGCTGTTACTCAAGGAGATCCCAGTAAGAGTCACCAACTAGCCTTTCAGTCAAAGCCTAAGTGAATCTTAGGCAGGCAGCCATGGCCACCTGAGCCCCGCTTTGAGGAAAGGTGAGATTCTAGAGATTCCGCTCTGTGGAGAAAGTGAGGTATTTCATCTTGAACACACGGCTCTTGGCTGCAGAAGGAATACGGACGAGGGGCCAAGAGTGGGCTGTGACAGTGTAGGCCGGTCTAGTCTGAAGACTTCGGTGCCTTCTCACGTGATTATGGAAGCGTGTCTGTGTGTCTTGCTTTCTTTTTGCTCACCCTTACTGTCACAGTCTTACATGCTCATTCACAGATAGAGTCCTGTGGCTGTGCTGTGTGCCTGGTTGTGGGCTGAGCCCTGGGGTGCATTATGTCTCCCCCTAGCTCCCCACCAGAGCACAGAAGAGCACAGACCAGCCACCCAGGCTGTTATCACGGAGCACACAGGACAGCAGAAGCAAGAGCCACGCTGGAAAGAGGGGGGCATGGCAGCGAGCAGCCTCACGGGAGAGGATTTGGCCTGGATCCTGAGGTGGATAAGAATTTGCCAGAAGGAAGGAAGGGCGGGTGGAGGTGGGGGTTCCAGGCAAACAGAACTGCTCAGAGCTGTCGGAATTGGAAGTCCCAGATGGTATGTCTGGGAAGCCGAGAGCCCTTAGGTGTGGTTGGAAGAGGTCCTGGCTGTGTCTGGGAATCACCCTCAGAGCTCGCTGCCAATGTAGATTCTTGTTCTTTGCTCAGACACACTGAACACCCCAGGGAAGCAGCCCAGGAGACTCTTTATTAAAGACAGCTGTCTGTCTGTCTGTCCCACACACATTTGCGTACAGGTGATTCACATGTACAGCCAGAGCTGAGAAACAGAAGTTAATTCTAACTCAGCAGAAGGTAAGCTTTTCCAGAAATGCAAAGGCATATGAGCAGGAGCTGGCTCTGCAGGAGAGAGAGGCATGGGGCAGCAGAGGCGCTGACCCTAAACGGGGGAAGCGGGGAGGGCTGAACAGGCTATCTCTGGTTCTGTTTCCCAGTTGGGCCCATGTCCCAGAGGGTAGGTAGCAAGCGACAAAGGCTGAAAATGGGGAAGTGGGAATCTGACCAAGAAAGAAGCCAGAGAGAGAGAGAGAGAGAGAGAGAGAGAGAGAGAGAGAGAGAGAGAGGGAGGGAGAGAGAGAGAGAGAGAGAGAGAGAGAGAGAGAGAGAGAGAGAGAGAGAGAGAGAGAGAGGGACTGAGGACAACAGGGAAATTCCCTGTGCCACAAAGAGCCACGATGCCCTTCAAAGTGGTGTGACTGCGAGCACTCTGGCTCTGAGGCCCAAGATGTGGCTCTGTCACATTCAGGCCAAGTGGCCTCAACAACAACATGTCTGTTCCATGCCCTTTCCTATAGAACAGAACCTCAGAAGCCCTCTCTGAAATGGACTAAACTCAGCAGCACGCGTAGGTGGAGAGATGACTGTAGAAGGACAGAAGAATCCTGAGGTGGCGTCTGCCATGTGGCCGTCGGGAATCAGCAGCTTTGGGACCAACAGGGTGGGCCTAAGGGAGTTCTCTTAAGCAGAGGACAGCCATGGAGGGTTTGCACAACAAGACACCAGGAAGCCAGTGTGGCAGGGCTTCCAAACAGAACAGGGAACCCACCATGTGCAGCACTGAGTCTGGCCCTGAGCTCCCTGGCTTCTTGAGATCCTCACCAGCTAGTCTGCAGTGACCATCACAAGTCTTCGCCCATCACTGCTGTGTACCAAGGTCTACGTGAGTGTTTGGACCATGCGGTTTGTCCACCTCTCATGCCAAGCCACAGAGCAGGCATGTTCTGCACTAATGGGGGAAGCAGCCTGGGAAACATGAGGTTTCCTGCGGAAGGCTGGTAGCCAGGGGCAACAGGGCTAAGACCTCCTGTGGGTAGGTCTCGGACTACAGCACTTCTCCTAAGTCCCTAAGAACTGGAGAAAGAAGCGAGTGGGGTGCCCAGAGACGCCCCAAGGGCACCACGGCACCAGCCTCTTCTCTTCCATAACTTCTCCAGGTCCTCAGAGATCGATGTCACACCCTCTCCAGGCCGATGCTGCCCACACCCACATCAGTCCCTGTATCTGAAGTGCTGATGTTGTGGTGAGCCACCTTCCAAGCAGGCTGTAAGGAAGAAGTGACATGGTACCCACAGAAACATGAGCTCTCTTCCTCCTCTGCTTTGCCCTCTGTGCTTGTCCTAAGATGGCTGTCTCCTCGTTCCCCTCCCAAATTCTCGCCCCACTCTCACCCCTGTGACCTCTCACCTCTCAGGCCCTACTGTCCTTTCTGCCCTCTCTAAGGACCGCCAGGTTGTTAGTGTTCTGTCTGAGTTAGCCTCCCTCTACATTATGAGGCAGTATACACAAAGCAGCGTCATGCTTAGAGCCCTGAGCATGCGGCCCACTGACCTGTGCCAGGATGTGCCTAAGGCTGGCTAAGCCTAATGGGCACACAGGACTCCAATACTGCCCCCAAGCAGTGCATGGACTCCGGCATCTTCGGCTTCACCCTCTCAGCCAAGATTGGCCAAGGTCTTGGGGGTGCACTGCTACAATCCCACCCAGACCATAAACCCCTGGGGAGAATCAGGAGACCTGTGCTCTAGCCTGGCTTGCCCAGGTTCCCTCTCTGGTATAGACATCTGGCACACCCACATCCCTGCTGCCTGAGGTCTATAGCGTACAGTCCCTGCCTTATTTCTGTCTCCCTGCTCTCTATCGGAAGCCTTCACCGAGGGATGAGCCCAGCATGGGAGCTGTCTTTGCTTGCAGCTCAGATGCTCCTTGCTGTCATCACACAAGGGGGCGGGGAGCTCCAAACGCCATGGTCCCACTCAAGGCTTTGGAAGCCCTTTGCTCTTCAGCTGCAGAACACAGTCCCAGGTGGGAGAGATGCCGATGCTGGGATGAGGTGAGGGCTGCTTTCCCGTGGGCTCAACACACACTCAGTATCATTCAGGGTTATTTCCCGCATGCCGGGACTTTCTGAGGCTCAGTCGTGACTGCCTGTCTAACTCTCCAGTGACCCTATAAGATACAAGTGATGTTATCATCACTTGGCAGAAGAGAACTGAAGTTCAGTGAGTCTGAGTAAACTCTCCAAGGCCACAGAGCACATCTGCCCGTGTATGCCTTTCATAGCCATGCATGCAGGTGGCCCTGAGAAACTGACAGCTTGCTTGGGTGAGGGTGTGAGGTAGCAAAGGGCCCACCTGACTCCCTCGGAGGATCTGGTACCTAACCTCACCAATCTGACATCAGCCTGAGACAGTTAACCCCCTCACAGGGCTAGCGCCCATGCTCACCGGGGCTTGTGTGTAGGTCACAGCTTCCATGATTTCAGCAACTTCGTCCATCTCCTGAAGCCCACTGGCTTCTCCAGATGCCTGTGAGGAGATAAGTCATGACACACACGGGGCAGGAGAGCAGGTTACACAGGCTTGTGGTACTTGAGAAGGTCAGAGACTGACAGACTCCTGTGTGTGCATGCATGCACATTTGCATGTATGTGTAAATGTGCATTTACAGGCATGCATGCACATCTGTTTGACTGCATCTGTGTGGGTATGCATGAGTGTGTACATATACATACATATATGCATATGAAGACATGAACATGTAAATACATGTTTGTATGGTATGTATGCATATATGAATGTATATATGAATACATGTATGTGTGGTGTTTGTGTCTCTGCGTGTGTGTGTATGCAAACATGGGATCAGAGACAAGCTGGGAAAGGCAGAGTGCATGGTTGGTTATTCTATTTCCAGCCACACTGCTATTGCTACAATCTGTTACTTCACCTTCCAACCATGTGCAGGCTCCCTTTGCTCCTGGTTTGTGCAAGGTGCTCCCCTAGAACCCATTCAGGGAGCACTCAGCCAAGATGGCTTCCTGTTGTCCCCTGACCATCACAGCCAGCCCCTGTGTCAGCCCAGGAGCCAGTGCTATGCAGTGCAGCAGGCTCTGCAGAGGAGCCTCTGGGTCCTTTATACTTCAACGTGAATGCAGAGCAGAGACAAATCTTCGACAGCTTCCTCATCCTGTCTCCCAGCTCTCTTGAGTGGCACTGGCTCTGGAGTACAGCAGTTCAGGCAGGCCCAAATGCTGCTACCTCTGGTGCACAGATTTTTTTTTTTAACACTAAATTAATGAAACCAACTTCTAATGTGTTCAGAAGTTGACATCACTTAGAGAGCAACAGTCACAGGGAACGCCACTCGGCCTGCATCTGGCTTTGGCATGATGCTCCTGTCTGCCTGGAAGAACCTTCAGACAGCGCCTGCCTCTCCCTCCCTGGCTCCCAGCTCCGCCTCCTGCCCCTCTGTTCCCTGACCCTGCTGAGTTGGGTCTGAGGCTCTCTCACTGAATTTGTGTCTCTAAGTGCCTGTCAGAGGTTGGAGGAGGGGACAGCCCTTGAAGTATATCCCCTTATCCCCAGCCTACAAGGGGCTGTCACTACCAGCAAATCCTGGAGGGAAGGAAGGAAGGAGCCATCTTTCCTCCCTGGCCCCCACCCCACCCCCAACTTAAGAATCAATTCACTTGCCAAGCATAAAATGAACCTAAATTTAGGTTCATTTTTATAGGACTTTACACCCAGAATATCTTAGCATTTTAGCTCTGATTTTAGAAGCCTGACACCCTTCTTGGCAGGAAGGCTGGAAACCAGGCCATTGACTGCCACAGCCAGAGGAACACCTTATAAGACACACAGCCCCCACTCGAAGGAGACGGCTGAAGCGCTTTAAAAAATGAAAGAAAGCCAAAAGCCCAAAATAGGACTTGGGGCTGTGCTGACCATGATGAGAGGCTTTTAGACTGCATGACGCTGAGGGAGAAGAATTGGACGGGCACTCAGCCTTCCCCTGGCTGTGTGGGGTGGTGGTGGCACAGAACCCTGCGTGAGATGGGAGAGTCGGGGAGATGCAGAGGCTTACCGAGGACTCTTGTGCTTCACACAGCTCCTCAGGGGTCCTGGGGTCTGAATAGATGGTAAGCTGTTGTATGGAGCCCTGAGGAAGAGAGAAACAGAGTCATAGGTTACATGTGTACATGATAATGCCCAAGGAAGATGGCACTGTCCCAGTGAGGGAGGACATCGCAAGAACCAGCATGTTCTCATGCTGTCTATGGAGGGGTCAGGCGCGCAGGGCACCCTCCACTCGGCCTCTCCAGTCAAGGGACTCTTCTTGTCTCTCCCAAAGAATATGAAACACCACCACCCCCAAGCATATGTTCAGAATACAGACAGCCACAACGGCCTCCTCACATCTCCAGGGCCCCTGCAGGTCAGCAGCAGGCCCCCAAACCTGCCTTCCTTTGCCCCCAAAGTTCAAAACTTCCTTGCTAGACTTTCTTGTGATGTGGCGAGATGCCAGCCACCTCCCTCCCCAACTCCCCAGATCTAGAGCTCACTCTTCAGAGGACACCAATGCCAGCGTGTACACACATGTAGCATGTACACACAGCCCCAGCATTCCCCCCTGTGCTAGAAATAAATTCAATTTCTGCCCTCTAGTGGTGCCTTTTTCATTTACTTTTGGTTGGTTGGTTGGTTCGAGGGGTCGGTGTGAGAGTCTCTTTTTCTTTTCTTTCTTTCTTTTTTTAGTTTTATTTTATTTTTTTTAACTTTTGTTTTTGGAGACACGTTCTCATTTTGTAGTTCTGGCTGTCCTGAAACTCACTAGGTGGGCCATGCTGGCCGTGAACTCACAGATCTCAGAAGAAATTCATGGTTGGGGGCAGAATCTCAATCTGTAGGCTAACCTGGCATTCACTCTGTAGCTCAGGATTAGAACTCATGACTTACAGCAACCTGAATACTGAGATATGAACCAGGCCTCTTGTCTTCCCTAGTGTGTCTGAGTCACCCTAGGGCCTCTGATAATGGCTATTTTCTCTAGAAAGTGCCTATTCTGATAGTAGAGTCGGTCTTCTGATTTATTTGTTTTAGGACATACTGTTTAAAAGAAGGCAGGGAAGTGAGTCCTCATTTCGATTATTCAGATATGTCTAGCACTGGGCTGGAGAGATGGCTCAGCGGTTAGGAGCACTGGCTGCTCTTCCAGAGGTCCTGAGTTTAAATCCCAGCAACCACATGGTGGCTCACAACCACCCATAATGAGATCTGATGCCCTCTTCTGGTGTGTCTGAAGACAGCTATGGTGTACTTACATATAATAAATAAATAAATCTTTAAAAAAATATATCCAGTCTTACAGAAACAACTTAAGCACAACTACCATCCACATGGGGAAATTAAGTCACTCGAGACTAGCAGGCTTGACTCTTTTAGTCATGGCTTTCAGTGAACAAAGTAGTTCTGACTATTTTCCCCGGGCTATTTTAAAAGCCCAGCCCGAGGAAAGGGGTTTTATGTCCACTTTCAGCCAATACCACAGACCCCAACACACAGCACTGCCCAAAGCCTGCCGCCCCAGTTTATTGCAGAGTACCGGGACCACTGGCATCCAGGCCTACAGTCCTTACCACACGGTGTACATGCCTTTTGAGGGCATAAGAGTAAAATAATAATGATCACTGTCCCTCCTTAGCATGTGGGAGTTCTTCGGTCTGAGGAGAGCCGGCGGAAACTCACCGTAAATCTCTCCAGGCCCGTGGCTCCTGCATTGCCCACAAAGATCCCGGCACTAGGCTCAAAAGTCAACGGCCAGGAAGATCGCTGGAAAAGGACTTGGCTGTGCTCCTCACAGTCCATGAGAAGGGCCACTTCCTCACCCTGGACGGTCACAGCAAAACGATTCCACCTGTTGGTCATCACCGGCACGGAGAAAGCCGCAGCTTCACGGGACACGTGGGAGCCCGGTTCCGTGTAGTAGAGGATAACCCGCTGGCGGCCGTCCTCCACGCCGGAAAGCCGCAGGCCCAGGTAGATAACCTTCTGGAAAGCATCGGTGATAGCAAAGAGCACGCCGCCTTGGGCACTATTGGGCTTCACAGCCGCAGCAATGGCGAAATCCCTGAAGAAGGTGGACGGGACCAGGGTCCTGGCGGGGCGGCCAACGTTGGCACCAGGCCCAAAGCTGTAAGCCGGGAAACCGCCATAGCCCGTGACAAAGGACACAGACGAGGGTAACGGGACCCCGATGAGCTCTGTGAGGTCCAGGTGGTCCTGAGAGGCTGACCCTGCAGGGAGGGAGAGAGGTCATGATTCCACTATGCTCGACCGAGGAGGTGGGAGCCGTGGGGATCGATGAAAGTAGACTTTCTGAAGGGCAGTTTCTCAAACTTCTGAAATACGCCCCAGTACTGAAATGTGGGGTACATTGTGCATAAAAACACCATAACTTGGACACACCCTTTCAGAAAGCACCCCGTGGTGACTGTTTACCCCTCCCCTTTAATCGTTGTTTTTCTCTTTTAAAAATTAAAACCATGCTGAGAAAGGCTCACTCGTTGATTGGATCGCCCACTAATGGACGGTGATCTACGGTTTGGGAAAACACAAGTCGTTTCTAGAATATGTTTCTAGAAATCTCCACTAACTTGGAGATATCTTTCATTCTTTAACCAAGTGGAATCGGGTTGTGTTGCTTTGTTTGTTGATGAGGTCTTCTGTTTACGTGCCTCAGAGTGTAGGGGTAAAGCAGACACAAGTGTGTGTGTGTGTGTGGGGGGTATTCCCTGGAGTCTAGCACAATTGAGCTTTGCTTCATAGTGGTAAGCAATCATCATCATCATCGTCATCATCATCATCATCATCAACAACATCATCTTCAGGCATAGCAGCAGCATTTACATCCCAGCTGTACCAGGCACTGCTCACATAATTAAGCTTACTTCATCCTCACTGGAGCCCCACAAGGTTAGGTCCAGTTTGTTATTTCTGTTTACTCCTGAGAAAAACCAAGGCTGCTAGAAGTTCACAAATTTGCAAGCAGGATTCATATGCAAAATTCACAACCAGAGCCCCTGACCTGAGTTTGTGCTCTTCACCAGCACACTTGGTGGGGTTGACAGACCTCCAGTGCAGCGGCCTGAAAAGGACCCCGGGTCCATGAGCAAAAGCTACAGACTGCTCCAGGGACTGGACACACATCCCTGAGCTGTCCCTGAAGTGACAGCAGTGAGCGAGAGAGGAATGCAGGTCTCGGGCACACCCGGTGCCACTGAGCCAGAAGACAAGGCCGGACAACAAGCCTCGGGACAGAGCAGTGGCAGACAGAGGGGCAGCTCTCCGAGTGGCCGCCTGTGCTATAGCCAACAGTCAGAGGCTCCTAGCCCATGGCTAAGATTCTCTCTCTATCCCGTGAGGAAGCCAAAGGGCGACCCAAGTGAACCATTGAGACCATCTTGCCTAGTTAGCTTCAATTGTCGACTTGACGGGAATCTCCGTTGAAGAATTCTCTGTGACTGCGTTCGGTGGGAGCACCTTCGGTGGGAGCACCTTCGGTGGGAGTACCTTCTTGAGGGCTAAATGATGTAGAGGGTGAACAACTCACTGTGGGCTTTGTCAACTCAAGGAGGGGGCCTGGACTATACAAGAAAGCCAGCTGAGGGGAGGTGAGGGAGCAGCAGCGATCCTCTGTGCTCCCGCTTCAAGCTCCCGCCTCGAGTCCTTGCCCCAGCTTCCTTCAGTGATAAATAGTGTTTTGGAAGTGCAAGGTGAAATAAACCCTATCTTCCTCAAGTTGCTTTTGGTCACAACAGAAGAATAAAGTAGAATAGCATCCTTATAGCCCCCAGTCAGAAAGAGTAGACACGACAGTCCTTTCTGTTACATCTACACAGCAGTCAAGACTCCCCAGGGCAGGGCTCTGCCCCGCTGTGCCAGCTCAGGGCCACCTCTGTCCTCGAGCTCCTTGTCCGGAGCAGTCACTGTCACTTTTCATCTGCTGTATTCCTATGTCCTCGCGTCTGCCCTGGAAATAGACCACTACTAACCCATTTTATGGATGAAGAACTGAGGCATGGAATCCTGAGGATCCACAGCCAGTGATAAGGAGATCTGTGACTTCCAGTTAACTCGATATCGGAAAGTTTGATAAGAAAAGGGGTTTCCACAAGGGTTCTGGACGAAAGTCAGCTGGAGGCAGATACTGAGCACCAACAGGACCCTAGGGAAGGGCCACAGTTGCACATGTGTGCACATGTGTGCCTGACGGTGTGTGTATGTGTCTGTATGTACATGTAGCTAGCTGTGTGTATATGTCTGTGTATATGTGAGTGTGTGTGTGCCTAAGCCATAACATGTTTTGGTTATATATAAGAGTATAAAGGGTAATATGGAGACTCATCAAAAGGTCAGGGTGGCAAATGCTATGCGTATTTAATCACAGTGGGAGATACATGTGAGCTTGGAGGTGCTCAGTCAGCTGTGTGTTTACCATGAAAATCTGAGGACCCGAACTTGGATCCTCAGTCTTCATGTAAAAACATGGCTCTGTAATGGCTCTCCGTGTATCCCCAGTGCTAGGAAAGCAGAGACGAGAGAATGCCGGAGCTTGCTGCCAGCCGGCTGGTCTAGACAGACTGAATTGGTGAGCCCCAAATTCTGTGAGAAACTGAGGAAGCCACTCAACCTTGACTTCTGGCCTCCAAGCTCTCTCCCTTCCCCTCCCCCCCAATAAACAGACAAACATGTCTACCGCACACATATCCATGTGTTCATATACACAAGTAAATGTTTTAAAAAGAAGTCATCACACAGGATTACTGAGGTAATTTAATGACACAGCGTGGGATGCTGGTTCAGGGCTCCTGATCAGTAAGTGACAGTGACCCTTCACCCCTGCCCTCCCCATCACTGTCATGGACTTTCAAGTCTGGAAAGGACGCAAGTTCCACTTCAGCTATGTTAACCCCTCCTTTTCTGGTGTGGGAACCACTAGCTAAAAGTAGCCTCTGAACACATGAATCACAGGTCTTCCCCTTGAAACATGCTGTACTAAGTGAAAACTGGATCTCAGAGACTCAATTTGGGAAGAAAAAAACAGTGTAACATAACTAATTAATAATTTTCATATTGGTTATGATTTCAAATGATAATTTGGAAGTTTGCGGGTTAATACTTCATTTCAAATTTTCTAGTTGAGCCTGGTGGTGCAGGCCTATAATCCCAGGTACACAGGGGACTGAGGCAGAAGATCGTAAGTTTGATGTCTGCTATGGTTACATTGTGAGTTCAAACCCATCCTGGGTAATTTAATAAGACCAGGTTTCAAAAATAAACAGAAGAAAGGATTGGGTGGTTATGCCTGGTGGTGCACACTTTTAGTGCCAGGACTCGGAAGGCAGCGGCAGGCAGATCTCTGAGTCTGAGGCCAGCCTGGTCTACAGAGTGAATTCCAGGATAGCCAAGGCTATACAGAGAAACCCTGTCTCGAAAAACTAAAGGAAAGAGGAGATAGAGAGAGGAGTGGGGAAGGGATTTAACCCCCTGGTTCCACACGTGTCTAACAGGCACAAGGTCCTCAAAATCCGCTCTCCGTTCCAGTCCCAGTACAAAAAAATAAAAATGAAAGGATCTCAGGCAGAAGGAAGCAGCCCATGCCCAGCACCCCTTAGAAAAGAGCCGCCCGCCCAGCACCCCTTAGAAAAGAGCCGCCCGCCAGCTCTGCAGACCCTCTCCAGGCCACTCCCGGGACCACAGTGTCACCATTCCTGTGCATCTGTTTGCATTTACTGTGCAAGCCTTGTCTGTAACAGAGTGCAGAGCCAGCAGGGATGCCTCCAACCTGCACACCAACACTGGCAGGCTGCCTTAGTCTGTCCCCTCACTTCTTTCTCTCCTCTCCCCCCAACATCATCATTTTCAGATCAATCCTTGTTGAAGCTGGGGCCCTACTCCCACCACAAGGGGATGAGCTGCGATGGGCAGGGTCGCTTTTCTGGAGACAGAGAGGAAGGTTTATGTGATGTTCCAGACCAACTTGCTTCAGATTCCTTCATCCCCACCTCCTCTGCTTACGGGGACAGGCCATCCCACTGCACAGATGTGGGATGGAGTTGGGGTGACATGGGCCTGTTCACTTCCGGTTTCACTGGCTGCTGCTAAAGTGCTCTTTGAAGATTCTGTACCACTGACCACACCCACGGTGGCCTCGCATGCCCATGTTGAGGCGGGGCAGAGAGATTCACTTGAGAGAGGTCCATGGGACTTTTTAATTGCAGTGACATATTTAATTTTTGAAGTCTTTATTTTGATTATTATCCTAATTACGTGTATGTGTGTGGGCGTGGGTACATGAGGGCAGGGCCAGAGGCGTCAGAGCTCTGGAGCTGAAGTTACAGGTCGTGTGAGCTGCCTGAGGTGGGTGCTGAGAATCAAATTCAGGTCTTCTGTAAGAGCGCTATATGGCCTTCTTAACCTCTAAGCCATCTCTCCTGCTCTGATATGTTTAATTTTTAACATTGGTTCCAAGGATGTATCACCATATTACTGTTGTTGTTGTTATTGTTTATTATTATTATTTACTAAAGGGACTCACTAGGTAGCCCTGGCTAGCCTGGTGAGTCACCATAGACCAGGCTAGCCTCCAAAGTCACCGAGATCTGCCTGCCTCTGTTCCCCAGAGCCATGATTAATAATGTATATCACAGTGACTCCAGGATTCTTCAGAACACACTTCACTGGGAACACTTCCCAACATGTATGAAAATGGCTGCCCTCTTTGCCTAAAGAGAAAATTGGATCACATAGAGTCCTTGCTTTGAAATCTTCTATGGACATCTGTGGTCCCCAGGGTCAGGCACCCACCCAGGGACTTAAAAGACCTTTTCTGTCTGGGCCCAGCCATTCTCCCCTGCCCTCCTAAGATAATCTACAATGGTCCCAAAGGCGTTTCTCTGCTGTCACAGACCTACATCTCCCCCAAATGCTGCCCCTATGTCCTTCACCCCATCCACCCAATTACCTTTCAGAATAACTCCTCCTGCTCCCCCTGCCCCTCCTCCTCCTCCAGACTCAGCCCAGCCCCCTCCCCTGCAGTCATTCCCCCTTCACTGCCCATAAGTTCTTCTTGATGGAGCTGCACCGTAAGCCTCCCGCATGCACACTGGGGTCTTCTGTCACAGCCCCTTCCCCATGTCACCATTAGCTGCTAGTTTCTACCCCCCAGTGAATGATGAGGACAAGGACTTCACCATTCATGGTTCCCAGGACCCCGGCCAGTGAGGATGAGTGTAAAAATGGACACATTAATGAATCAACAGAAGAATGGATGGACGGATGGAAGGGAGGATGGAAACTTCCGACCTCCTCATTTTACAGAACGCAAAGTCAAGGTTAACAGAGGGAAAGTGTCCGATGATCAGGAACCCAGACTTCAGTCTCAACTGAATGCTCTCCTCTCCAGTTTATAACCTGCTTTAAAACAGACACCCATGCCAAGGAATTTTAGTTTGAGGCTCAAACCCCACAAGGCATAGGTTAAAATTACAATAAATCTGGTTAAATGCAACTAGACAAAGCAAGGCTCACAATAGTGATTTCATAATTTAAAGACATAAATCTGGTTAAATTTGAGTACAAAGAAATGAAGATCTGAGGACCGAAACATTTTTTTAAATCATAATAATATTAAACCCCACAATGTCAGCTTAAAAACCAAGGGCCGACAGACAGAGCAGAATCCTGACGTCACAGACAACGAGCGTGCGCCTTTAGCATGCGAAGCAGATGGGTAATGCCACAGGTCAGTGAAGCCTGGGAAAATGCGAGGAAGCTCTGTGTACAGCAGAAATAACGGCGGCAGCTCAGACAGAAGTACATGGAACACGTTTGACCTCATAATGAACGAAGCGCGGAGCTGCGAGGCGAACCCATTCTCCTCATCAGATTGGCAGCAATCAGAATGTTGGCTAATCGAAAATGCTGGCAAGAGGCTGAGGCAGCATGGGGCCCATCTCCTGCTCTGCTAGTGAAATCCTAAATTGTGTCACATCCATGGGATGCAATCTGACACCTTTCAAAAGTACCAATGCATATGTATTCTTTGACCCAGTACGAATGATAAAATATATTCACGCAAGGGAATTCGATGTAGCCCCTCGAATGCTATGAGTCCTTAGGTGATGATCTGAGCAATAACCAGGATACAGTCAGTAAAAAGAAAAATCTAAGTCACAGAATAATTATTATCAGGAAGTGCCTGGGTTAGCGTATAGCAAATACACACTAAGCATGGGAAGGATTTTGAAGCCCACAGTTATGTTCTCTATACGGTTCTGATCAACAATGAGCGACATGTGTAAGGTAGCCCAAGAGATGGTGCTGTCTAGAGGCTTCAAAGCTCTTTAACTCGAGTCTATCCATCAAGTTCCCACATGCATAATCAATGCATACATTAGAATATATTAGGATCTCTCCATAAGGATTTCCAAGAAACTGGGGTTAGAGATTGTGTTCAGATAGGAAGTAGAGATGTGAGGATAGAAGACATGTCTCTCCACTGGGTACCTTTACATTACACCGGTCACCTGGTGTGAAAAATAAAGATATTTATATATTCTTAACTCCTTGAACCTGTTTTTAGAAATTTAATGACTCATGCCCGGTGTAGGGCATATACCTTTAATCTCAGCATTCAGGGGGCAGAGGCAGATGAATTTCTGTGAGTCTTGAGGCCCAGTCTGGTCTACATAATGAGTTCCAATAATAGCCAGGATTACATAGAGAGACCTTATCTTTAAGAAAGAGAGAAAGATGGAGAGGGAGAGAGGGGAGGGGAGAGGGAGAAGGAGAAGGGGGCAAAGGAGGAGGAGGAGAAAAGGGAAGGAAGGAAATTTAACAACGTGCTTTTTCATTGGGATGTAGCCATCTTTGTAAGAAAGAAAGGGGGGAGAAGGAGGAAAAGCCCACTCAGGTTTCCGGTTTCCTCCCTCCATATCACAGCTCTAGATAAAAGACCAAGCCCAAAGGATGTGACCCCCTTCTTTGTCTTGTCTGCTCACCCCTACTGGGAAGAGGGGAAACTTTCTAGTGGGATGCTTCAGTGTCTGCAGAAGCTGTGGTTCCATTAGGGTAAATGGGCTGGCTCACACCCAGCACTCTATTTCTGTGTAGAGTTCAGGGATCAGATGAGGGCACATGTAGGCTTGCACAAGGCCATCTCATGAATTCCTGTTTCCAGGTATCTGTTTAAAGTTTTTTTTCTCCCATAATCCTATCAAACAACCTCCCTGTTCTATGGATCAGGGAACTGGTGGAGAGGAGAAAGCGACATGGTCACAAGGCCTAGCAGCAGAATCTGGGGTTACCCAGACTCCTAATCACAAATGCCCAGGATCCCTGGCTACCCAGCCTTTCCAAGCACTGGCCCACAGTGCGCCGGTCGGCAAAGGGGAGATGAAGAGGAAGCAGGCTGTGGTGGAGGACAACACCTTTAACTTTGCTCACAGCTGGGTTCCCCTCCAGCCTCTTCCAAACATGCAGCCTTTGGGCAGATGACCAGGTTGACAAGGGGCCTTCCTGCCCACTTCCCTTATGAAAGTCCTATGGGATGGTGACATGGAGTCCAAGCTATCAGTAAGCTGTGCAGCTTGCAAGGCCTAGAGTCTGCAAAAGCTGTAGTTTGCAGACTTTCTCCGGTCCCCCTCTCCGCTCGCACCCTCCTCCTAAGGTCTCAGACCAGCAAGAGAAGACAAGTGTGCAGGCCCTGGGCCACGGGCCCTGTTTCCATGGGCTCGGCCTCAGAAGGAGAGCCACAGAGTCTGCTGCAAGCCCTAGCCCTCAGCCTTGCTCTCAGCAGCCCCGCCTTCCTCCACAGGCCTGGTCCCATGGCATGGTATGGCGGGGAACGACCCCTGGCCTGGAGTGACCCATGCTCAGGGCTGGGCCTGGGCCTGTGCCTGCTGGCTCATTTATCCCTGGCCTCCAGTGGAAAGGCCACCTGCTCAGGCAGCGAGGGGTGGGAAGAAGGCGCCTGAGAGCCAAGAGAAACAGGCTCAGCAGTTTGGTCCATGACTTGTCCTGGGATGGCTTTGTGCTGGGGGCGAGGGAGAGAAGGAGGTCACAGCTGGTGGGAAGCTATCTCTCCATCTTGAAGGGACAAGGCCTGGAAGTCTGGGAACTCTGCTGGTGGGAGCTGTTAATAGAACTCTCTGGCCTGGGGTCATTGAAATGGCTCACACTTCTCCACAGATTTTAACATTTATCATGGGACAACTTCATGTGTTGAACAAAACTGTATCTAGAACATTCAGCGTGCACTTCTCTCACTATTATAACTACTCTGTTATTTTTCCATACAGTTCTTAAATTGGAGGTCAAACTGGCATGAATGAGTCCCATCGTTGTCTGTGTGTGTGTGTGTGTGTGTGTGTGTGTGTGCGCGCACACATACACATTTGATTGAATGCATTTGATTGAATGTATATGCTAGGGGGTCAACCTTTCATTCCTCAGGAACCATTGAGACTGGGTTTCCCACTGGCCTGGGGCTTGCTGATTTGGCTAAGATGGAATTGCTAGCTAAACCAACATCCAGGCTCTGAGTCTGAAGTTCTAATGAGCGTCACCAGGAGGGCCAGCCTCCGGCCTCACACCCTACAACCACCTGCATGCATCCATCATCTAGGCATGCAAGCTCCTCCCATCTCCCAGGGAGCCTCTTTGGAAGCCACACAGCCTCAGAGCAAGCAATGAGACCCCAGGCAGGAGAGGTGGGGCTCAAGCTCATGTCCTCGCTGTGATTAGGAGCCAACCGCTCTGTCTCTGAGCTCAGTTCTCCTATCTGCACCGGATTGAGCAAGATGCGCTGTCTGTGTATTGCCCGCCGCTGCCCTCCGTCAGTCTTGCTCCTCTATTTCTTTAATGAATAGGAGCTGTTTCATGCAGGGGTGGTTGTTTAAATAAAGTCCACCCCCCCATGCTGTGCCTCGTGCAGTGCTGAAGATGCGGAGATGCCGAGGGAGCTGAACCCAAACGGCCCCGTCCGCCATTAAGAAGCTCATTGTGTTGGACCGGTTAGCGGTTATCCATCCACGCTGTTTGCGAGCTCCAGTGCTTTCGATAGCTCCCTGGTTCCTTCAACACTGAGTCAAAATTCCATTCTGGGTACATATGGGGCCAGGGGTAGAGTCTAGCCTACATGAGTCTCTGGATCTATCTTCAGGGAAGTGTGAGGGACACAGAAATTATCATCTTCCTATCCTCCCCTTTCCTTCTCCTTCTCTTCTTTCCTCTTTCCTCATGATGCTTGCTAAGTTACTACTATTTTTAAAAGGTTTTTATATGCATGAGTGTTTTGCCTGCAGTTATGTCCATGTACCATGCGCATGCAATTTCTGCGGAGGTCAGAGGAGAAGGTCCGATCCCCTGGAACTAGAGCGAGAGATGGCTACGAGGCAACGTGGCTGCAGGGAGGTGAGCCCAGGTGCTCTGCCAGAGAGAGTGGGTGCTCTTAAGCATGGCGCCATCTCTCCAGCACCCCAATACTATCATTTGCATGCTCTCACCAGTATTTCCAGGCTCGGTCAGTTGTACCCCAACACAAGGAATTCTACTTTCATCCTATGAACGGAGCTCCGGGCATCCCTCCCTGTATACTCGCTCGCAGGGTTTGGCAGAGCTGGTTGTCTGCAACGTGGCCTGGGGAAGGGAGGACAGGCAGGAACAGCCTGGGCCTCTTGCCCTTGGAAACTTCGGTGCAGACTCCTCAGTGATTTCAGGGTGGTTCCTCCCCAGGGCATAGGGAGAAGTCATCAGAGGGCTTTAGAGAAGAACGCTGCAGAGGAAAATCTGAGCAGTCCCCACAGGGTGCCACTTTCTTCTCAAGGGTCCAGATGCCAGTTTCCATGGAAACCAGGAAACAATCCTAACAGTGAAGAAACAGACTGGACTAGTAGATTCAGCATTTGGAGGACATAAGAAACAAGATGCCTCTTTTCGCCTCCTCTCTGTCACAGACCCCTGGACACCTATACCTCCTTTTGCCCTCCAGCCTCAGTTTCCCTTTCTGCACATTGGGCTAGATTAGCCTTTCCATCTGCAGGGTCCTGTCTGGGCTTTTGGAGCCTGGTGTCCCTAGGGAATCGTATCTGGCTTTGCAAAGCTCTATCCCACAGATGACCATCTGGGACCTGAGCCCAGGGCTCTCTTGCTTGTCAGCATTTAAGGCCTCAAGAGACTTTGTTGCTTTCCTCTGGCACCAGGTCAAGGTTGGGCTGTGGAGTAGTCCCAAGAGCCTTGCGGTACAGCCTGCAATGCTTCTCCACCGGGCGCGGCAGCGGCCCCTAGCGGCCACACAGGGACCTGCGGCTTCTCAGAACTTGCAGCTCAGGGTTCGAGGAATACTGAGTGCCCTTGGCTTGAGGAGCCAAGGGGAACCCAGATTCCAACCACAGAGATTTGAAAGTGGTCTGCGAGCAGAGATGTGACATCACGTCATACTTTGTGACCACGCTGAGCCTTGGACGCAGAGGTAGAGCTCTCACCCTATTTTCCGTCTTGGATTGCCTGGGGAGGCAGCTTGATCAGAACTAGACAGGCTGTCCGGCCTCTCTCTCTTGTGTCTTGTCGCCCCCATCGCCTTTCCTCTAGGTGGCTTAAAGGAACCCTGTTGACTGTCCTGCGGGTCGGGACAGGCCGCCTTTCCCACCCATGCATAGGAAGCTGACTGAGCGCTTCATCTGTGGTGTGTGCAGCCCCTCTGATCAAGGACTCCCCATGGTGGTTGTAGCCTGGGCTACAGCCAGCAAGCAGTCTAGGGGGCGCGCAGGGTAAGGTGGGGGTGACTGTCCTTAGGACCCTATCATGACCCCTTCAGTCCAGTCTGCTTACCTCAACTACCCTGCTAGGGCTGGAGGAAAACCCCTATACCCTCCTTGTTGCTTCCCAGCTATCCTACTGGGAGCAGCAATGCCCACCCTTCTTAAAATTGTTGATAGATTTTGTTCTCAGTTCTGAGTATTGACTTTAAGTCTTTACCGATGGTTGGCGAAAACTGTGCTGCTGGGCCTACCCTTTTCCTTCTTCACTTTTTATTTTGAGACGTGGTTTCCCTAATTGCCCAAGCAGGCCTTGAACTTGTAAACCCCCTGCCTCAGCCTCCCCATAGCCGAGACCACATACAGGCCTCTGATAACAGGCCCATGTAAGATTTTTTTTTCCTGGATATCCATGCAGAAAAGTGACCCCAAGGACTTGGGTGTGTCTTAGGCACACCCCACCCTTGTGGTTTCTCTGGCTCTCACTGTCTGGAAAGAAAAGACGTGAGGAGTTTAGCAAGCTGCAGACTTCTGACAAAGAAAGCTCTCTTTCTGGGGACAATCTCCTCCAGTCCACACCCACCAAAGGCCACCTGGTTTCTGCTTGTTCACCTCTACTGTTGGAGAGCTTGCTCCCAGACAACAGCCGTAAGAAGATTCTAAGTCATGCGGAGCTAAGCCCATCCCCTTATGACTGCCCCAGCCCACCAGCTGGCAGAGCTCTGGCCCCTGGGTAGACAAAATGTCAACTTCCATACGGTGATCTCTCATATGTCACAGGGATACTAGAAGAGGCACCAGCCTTTAAGACAGCCTCCAAACACCAGCTCCACACATGGCTTCAGAAATCTCTTTGCCTCTTCCAAGTCTCTGGCTCAATATCTGCAAACTAGAGTCTGGACTAAATGTTTTCCCAAGGCCCCTGCCAGGTCGGAGTGCCTCCAATTCTGCATCCTCCTTGTCTGCCTCCCCGTTTTCCTAACCACCCTAGACACCGATTCCTTCAGGCCTGGAAGAAATGACTCCTACCGTGGCCAGGAGAACACAGTTCTCCCCCACAGACTTCCTGGCCTCAGTAGAATTGGGAAGCAACCAGGCCCTCGGTGATGCCATCACACTCTGCCTATAAGAGAAACCAGCCCCGCCCTGTAAGGAGAACCAGGAGGACCCTGCAGTCTCAAGAGGCCCCAAGACTAACTGACTCCCTGGTGAGGGACATGAACACAGCACTCTCCAGGCCACACAGCAAAGTGCAAGAGGTTCTTAGACAAACCTACCTCCCAAAGCATTTCTTAGAAGAGTGTTTTCCTGCCAGGGAAAAGTCCTGGACCCACTTAGAAAGGAGACCTGGCTGGGCGATGATCAAAGACCCCATTTTTCTGAATTACAGAAGAGCATTTTTCTCCAAGTAAACTGAGAACGCCTCTTCCTTTTTCCGGTTTTCATATATAGCGAAAGAATTTTCCTTCTCAATGAAGTTACTGTGTGAGCACTCCCTCAAGCAACTCTCTCTCTCTCTTTTTCTCTCCTTCCCTCTCTCCTCTGCTCTAGGCCTCTCCCTCCCTCCCTCTTTCCTCCCCTCTTTCTGTTCCAACCCATAGAGAGGATAGTTAATAAGGGTCTAGGATCTGGGGTTTAGGGCTACAGTTTGTTTCTCTGGAAAGTAGCAGAAGTCACCTGCCCAGTGGTAACCTCTCCAGTGTCCCAGTCATCCCCTCACCTGTCCCTCCCATAACAGGGCAGCAACGCGAAAGCACTCTCCCACTTCTCAGGAGAGATTTTCCTAGAGAGCGAGGGGACAGCTCGCTCAGTAGAGGATCAGCAGTGAGACTGGACGAGAGCTCTGCCTGCTGCACCCCACCCCGCTGCTGCCACCTCAGTTCTCCTGGGTTTCCCGAGGAAGCAGCTCCCTCCCATGCTCTCAGCACCTCGCTGTCCTTCCACGGAGCCGTTCTCTTCCAATGCATTTGCTGCTTCTCTTCTCGGACCTCCACAGGGACCTCTCCAGAGCCCCTCTCCGTCCCCAGCAAAGCCTTAACAGAAGTGACCTGCGAATGAACTGAGTGGCAATAGTATCCAAGGCCTTTCTCTGTGGGCTTGCACCACGCCCAGGCCCGTTCCTCCTGCTGCTTGATTCTCTATGAAGTGGAGGGAACTGTTGGCCCCACTTTACATCTAGAAACCAGGACATAAACAGCAGGATGACAAGAACTGATGGTTGCACACCCCCCCCCCACTTCTGACTGGTCTCAAGGAAGTAGAATTCTCTAGGATCTGGCCTGGGTGGTTGTGATGCCCTGTCGAAGGTGACAGCCACAGGCGAGGCCCAGTTTCAACATCAGATACAGACTGGGTCCTGAGTCTGCCACTAACCAGTCCGGTGGCTATAGACTTGGCCTCTCTGAGGAGTGTGTATTGTGTGGGCACGATGGACCCTGGCTGAGACTATGCGATCTATCATTCAGTGAGCATTGGGCTACACACAGGGCCTGGCACGCATGGGTTACTTGGGTTATAGTCAGAGGCCTAGATAAGTTGATTTCTTGTTGACCTCTACCCTGCAACTCAACATACCATGTCCCCGATTAGCCTCACAAGCATCTTACATTTCTGGGCCACAGAGGAAAGAATGTGATTGGCTAAATAGAACCAGAAAGAAATAATCTGCGGACATCAAGCTTGCAGAGCACAGCCTCATTCCTCATTCTGGGACTCACCTCACCTAGCAGGTACACACACACACACACACACACACACACACACACACACACATGGGGGGGGAGGCGGGGGGGGGAACCAGGGCTCTGCAGTGTGAGCCTTTGATCCCTCCTCTCACCTGCCTTCCCACACCTGATTGGGGACCTGAGTGTGATGTCACCCCAGAGGCTGTGGGACGAGTGGCACGTGGACCTGCGATGCCGGGGGCCTCGGGGAAGAGTTTGCCATCAATTCTCTCTGTGTGAGGACTTTGCTTTCCACTTGGGGAACAAAGGCTCTTTGAGTGTGAGCAGGGCCTTGACTCCTGAAGATGACATCAGCCGTAATGAGTCACCATCCCGCCTGCCCCACAGGCCGCTCTGGAGGGCTCAGCTCGGGGACTCCAGGGGGAAAACAGCTCAGAGGAGAAGGGCTCTGGACATCTTAGTTTCAGATTCCTGGCCCCCACAACTGCACGATGACAAATGATTGTTTTAGTCTACTCACTTTGTGGCGTTTGTTCTAACAGCTCTCTGGGTACCTCATATATTTCCTGATGCGCACCAGTTCCATCCCACAGTCAACATCACACAAACCCAGCGAAGAGCTGTTACAGTGAAGCCTGCTCTCCAGACACAGAGGTGGAGGCACAGAAAGACCCAGACACCTAAGGAAGGCTGAATCTGGACCTTTAGGGCCTGGGTTCAGACCCTATAGCCCATCTACTTTCCGAGGACATTAGAGGTTCTCTAAGTGTGACGCCTGGATTCGTAGAATCTGAGAACTTACCAGATCTTAGGATCTACACCAAACACCACAGATTTGGGGGTGGAGCCCTGAACACCATGCATTTGCCAACCCTGGAAGGGTCTACCGCTCTCTCACATTTGAAGCTTGCTCTCCTGCTCAGGCTAACAGGGTGGCCCTACATGCAATCTTAGAGTCACAGAGCAGACAGCAAGCAGTGCAGGAGTCTGCTATGTACCCCGAGCTCCAGACTCAGAGCACAGGGATGAGAATCCAGCTGCTGTCCTGAGAAATGCGCCCAGGACGTCTCTGTAACATAGGAACTTAGCAGCTGTGTGGCTTCCCAGCCAGGCTGACTGTGTGAATCACCAGATTTTATGGATAGGAAGCAGTGTGTCCCAGGGCCAAGGGAGGATGCCACATGCTCCCCCCACTGACGAGAAGGAGAGTGATTGACAAGAGGCTTATGTAGGGATGTCCCTGGAGGTGTGTGGGTAGAGGAGGGGCTTGGCAGATCCAGGCGCCATTGGGCAAGGGTTATATAGACAGTCACAAGGAGTTGGTGTTGCTCCCTGGAAGGACTGTTCAGTCTAGAACAGAACAGACCCATTCCTCCCAAGGTGACTGAAGCTCCTGGTTCCAGTCTGTCCCTGTCCCACATACAGTTAAATATGGACAGACATCCAGGGGAAGCCACTCCAGCTTCAACAGGAAGTAGGCCTGTCGCCCCCTACTCTTCATGGGACTCCTTCTGCTCATCCACAGATGTATCACACCAGGCCCCAGAAGAAACTCTCCCCCTGCCTGGTCTCCCAGAAGCCCCAGTTTCTCACTTCTCAGTCAGCATTTGTTCACTTGTCCGTGTCTCCCACTGGCCTGCAGGTGCTGCAGAGGACAGGTGAAATCTACAGCTTCCCCTACAGCTTCTGGGCACAGGGTCGTGCCTGAGACTTGGCAAAAGCTAAACAGTTGGTGGGCGAGTACATGAATGAATATATGAATGAATGAATGAATGAATGAATGAACAAATAATGCATAAATGAACCAGCTTAGTGAATTCTGGACAAGAATAACTGTATGCCCACCTTAGCACTGTATATTTATTATCGTTGATCATAAAGAGCTCTTATAAAAGCCACTCTATGTTCACCAATGCAACATGTAGTTAACATGTACTTTTTAACCCCTCCCTTATCTGACCTCTGCTGCCTAGACATAATACAGTAACAATTAATATCACATCAATAGCCACACAGAAGCTAGCTATTCACTCATTGGAAGTCTGCAATCCCACATTCTCTGTTGACCCTTTAGCAGGAAGGCTTGGAAAATGTAGCCTTCTGCAAGATGGCTGCCCAGGGCTCCCATCCAGCTGGGCTGGGAGTGTCCCTGAGACACACTGGCTTCCCAGACTTCAGACGAAATTCCAGCCGCCTCCACCTTCCCTCTCCCTGGAACAATGTTCTGGGTGGGGCTTGTGAATAACACATGCTTCCCCTGTCTGTGCCTCCGTCGGGAGGGGTGCTCTTGGCCCATCTGGTGCTGGACATCAGCTCAGGCAACCGGGCAAGATCAGATGAGACCATGCAGCCCTCCAGGCCCAGGAGCAGAACTCTAAGATCTCTGGTCCTCTTGTGTGGATCAAGCCCGAGCTCATTAAAGAGACAGGCATTGGGTGGGTGTGTCATGGAGAGATGGGGGTGAGTCTGAGAAAGCTTGTGATTCTGGAGCTTTCTTGAGTGTCATCGTCTGCAAGTGAAACATGTCCTAGGGTATCTCCTGAATCTTTGGGTGTAGCATAGTTGCTACTAAGTAGTCAGCAAACATCTTCTGAGTGGCTATCCACAGGCCTCAGACCCTTCAGAACAGAGTCACCAGAAACATCAGAGCCCTGAGGAGGACGCAAGAGCTGCCCCTCTCACCATTCGCTTCATCCCCATCCTGCCCGTGTCTGCCCACAACTAGTATCGCTCATCCAACCCTGTCGGGACCTGGCCTAGACAAGCATTGAAGGCAAGGAGAAAACAAAAGAGCTGATCCCCACCTAGTTCTCAGCCTAGCTACCAATACCTGTAGACCTGACATAGAAGGCCTGAGCCTGGAGACTGTGAGTCAAGGACATCTCCTGAAAGTTCTAGGAAGCGGCCTGAAAGAGGGGGTCACTGGAAAGGTTCCAGAAGGAAGGCCAAGTGAGGAAAGCTGAGATCTGAGTGATTCCGGGAGGGAGAGAAAGAGATTGGCAAAGAACTGCCATTGCCAGAACTCTCAGGCCTCCCGCAGGCCAACTTCAGGCTAAGCACGTGAGCACAGTTAATCTGATGGCTTCCCCACTTCAGGTAAGGAGGTTGAGGCAAAGGAGACAGAGTCCATTCACCTTCTCCGACTGGAGCAGAGGCACTTGAGCATCAGATCTGGGAGACTTAACTTTACATGACAGGCAGCAGGGCACTGCGGAGGGCTTCTGAGGATCGCTCCCCTGACCATTTTAGGAGGAATCTCTCCTCCTCCAGTGGTTGCCCTGATAGTCAGCCCCCCCTTCCATTCCCTTGCCAAGGAGAGGGTGGGACTGGGGCACTTGGAATGCACAGTGCATGTGGGAGTTTGGCAGCAGCAGGAGACACACTTGCCTGCCTTCTCTCAGCACTTGGCATGTATGCCCTGGGCTAATCAAGATGCCCTGGGAACAGCCTGAGGCATCCCCACAGATGCGCTGGTGTGGATCCAGCCAGGGCAGGCAAGCTGTTATAGCAGAACGAGCTCCCAGCTGTGGCAAGCAGGGTGAAATCGTGCTTATAGTCTCTAAAGCAAAAAAGAAAAGAAAAAAAGGCAGGGTCACCTTGAAATCTAGGATCTTGGAAAACACCAGGTCCCTAAGATGAGCAAAACAAGACCAGGGATTGTCAAATTCCCAAACGACCCAGGCCTTGCCCACCTGTGGCTCCGGAGAAAGCACAGATGACAAAATGCCATGCGAGGTGCTTGGTAGAGAGCAAGAAGATGCCCACTGGGGAAATGAGTGCATTGAACCCATCCAGGGGCTTGCGGTCTCGCTAATGATTTGAATGCTGTTCGCGAGGGGACAATAAACCAAGCACATTTAAAAAAAAATAAGTGCTCTGCAGTTGTTATCAAAGACACTACATCTTTGTAGAAATGCTCTGGCCCAATCATGCAGAGACCTGCCCTCAGAGAACAGCCCTCAGAGAGCTGCCGGAGGACAGCCTGGCTCTGCAATGGGGTTTGAGTTTAAGGGAACAGCCAGGACAGATGGTGACCCTGGAGTCCTATTTTGAAACAGACTGACTCTTGTTTAACTCAGATGAAAGGACAACTTGACAGTGTCCAAATGTTTGCTGGAGGAAGTACTTGTGGCCGCTGGGAAGCTGTGAGGGAATCTGCAAGGTGCTAGAGGCACCAGGAAATGGAATGAAGAGACCGACCGGCACACCGCAGGGACCAGAGGACGAGCAGCCTCCCACAGCACAGCGTGCTGCAGAGTAAGAGATGGCAGTAGATGCCAGGGTGACCTGCAGTAAGACCCTGCCTCCTTGCTGGGGACCTTGCTTTCATTCTTCATGAGCTTAAGTCTCTATGCAGGATTGAGATGATATAACACCTCCATCTCAGGACTTCAATGTAAGGAGATTAGAAAGTGCCTTCCACTGCCAGTCCTGGACATTCAGAGAGAACAGGTCAGACGTGAGCACAGGTGTCCACATTGAGCTCCTTGCTTTGTCCGGGGGCCAGTGCGCCCTCCTGTGAGCTTCAGAACACAGGTGCCTGGCCTCAGCTCCAAGGGGAGTTTGGGTGATGCCACAGGCCTTGGTATTTCAAGAAGCTCCCAGGCCTACTGCTACCCACAAGAGCGAGGACCAAGGTCTCAGGAGCGCCCGTGCTGGGCAGATGCTCTCATCAAACCCAGCATCCCCCCACTCACTGTCTCATGTAGTCTGGGCAGCAGAATCTTTCCTGCTCCTCTGTCCAGATGTGAATCCCACACTTGAGTAAGGTGCCCTGGTCACAGCACTAATAAGTGACCGAGCTGGGATCTGAAGTCCAGCTAATGGCGAGCAGAGCTCACTGCTAGCCATGCTCCTGATAAGGGACAGATAAACAACTCACCTGTGCCCAAGTGTTCTTAGAAACTTCAAGAAGGGGGAGGGGGCAGGGCTGCACTCACCCAGACAGCAGCAGAGGCTTCTAGACTAGGTTCTGAAACCTTGTATTGCTGAGGATGGCTGGTCTGGACCTTTTCCCACCTGCGGTTTGGGAAAGCCCATATAGACAATCACCAAGGCCCAGATGCTACACATGTGCAGGGCCCGTGAGAAAGGAGAGCTAGCTGGCAAGGCACATGAATGATAAGCTGTGCCCTCGCCCGCCCACAGGGAGCCAATGTGCGGCATTAACCACATGGGTAGGAGGAGGCTGCCTCCAAAGGGTGATTCTTCGAAATCTTGAGCTTGGGGCAGCACTGGCTGGATTCCCGCATGCATATTCATGAGGTGCATTTTTCACATTCCACCCAAGCTTCCCATGTGAGAGCAGCTCCACTCACTTATTCCTGGAAAGGTAAACACAGGCTCAGAAGGCAAGCTTCTGGAAGCCACACACACACACACACACACACACACACACTGCTGTTCATGCCGCAAGCATTTACAGAGCACCTGCTGTATGACAGGCACCATTCTAGATGCTGGAGGTGTCACAGTAGTGACAGACACAAGTCCTTTGGGAACCGAGAGTTCTCTTACAAACCTCTGGTCTCCATGCCACCATCCAGTACATTGCCCTAACACACAAGGACTATGAAGGAGTAAAATTTTGCCCAGATGTCCTTTGGCACCCTGGACAACAACTTGTGTCCCTTCCACAATTTGGGAACCTCAATTCTTCATGAGATACCTTCTCTACCAAGTTTCTCATCACCTGAGAGAGGGAACCCCACACCTGTAGGCCTGACTGAGCCAACAATCCACAGGAGCTTAAAAACTCCGATCCCAACTTCCCAATCTCTAAATAAAGTGCATGCTCCCGGGGAATAAACAATGTGGCTCTTTGCAGGCCTTTGTCAGCCAGCCAGGAACCACTGCACAGCAGTCTGAGAAGCCACTAAAAGGACGAGTGGGGGAGGGGCACTTTAGTCCTCCCACACAGACATGCCCACCGCCCCCCAGGACCTAGTTCCCTCCTCGCCTCAGGGAGAAGAACCCAAGACTCACTCACATTCCATTCTCAACAACACCCTCCACAGAGAGGGAAAGAAGGATGAAATCTAGTACTGCGAAGTGGAAACTTCTAGTTTCTTTGGAAGGTTAGTTATGCCAAGTGATGATTTGCTGGGGCACACGGGTGAAAGGATGCCCTGCTAAAGCAGACATGTGAAAGACTGTTTTCCTGAAGCACACACAGGTGAGAGGGCGCTTGATGAAGGAGTATAAATAGGATCCCACACACAGTGGGAGACGAGCACTGAGCCTTGGTTTGGTTTGCTCTGTTTCATTATTCTTTGCTAACAAACACTGGGACTGTATCGGTTCACTTTGCATAGCACTGTTGAACTCAACTTGTGTTAACTTCGACATTGAGAGAAATTCACCCAAGAGCTGCTCATGAAGCTCCAACAGCAACTTGCCATTCTGCGGCCTCGCCCGAGGCCGGTTGGCTAGCCTGGTGGTCTCTTCAGGACTGAACTTTCACCTGGTGTGTGCCTGCTAAAGGGACTGAACTGTAGCTGCCAGTTCATATCTGGTGTCTGCCTGCCGAGAGGACTGGTCTGCAGCTGCTAGTCATATTTGGTGTTTGCTACAAGACTGAACTGCTGCTGCTTCAGAAGATCAAGCTCACCCTCAGTGAACTATTGCTAAATAGGTCTATTTCCTCCATGTCCTAATAACTTCTCTCTTCTATTGCCTCTGCTGGGTGGTGGGCAAGAGGAGAGATTGAACCCTTATTAAAAGTAGGTTGCAAAAAATTTATGCCTACATCCTCCATTGGAATCAGCATGTTCTCCTATGAGCAGAAGTAGAAACAAGGCTGGTACCCAAACCCAGAATCCTACTCTGCCCTCCTCCAGAACCCAAGGCCTTCATCCTATGCCAATCCCTGGGCTGTAAGCACGGTATGGGACGTCAGGGGCCATGGTATCTAGGCCAGGCTAGAGATGGGGCTTCCTTCTCCCTCCCAGAGACCCCTTCTGCCTCTTCTCCTTCATGTACTCTGGGCAAGGCAGGCTGCTCCTTTAAAATAGTTTTAAATTTTATTTTATGGATATGGGTGTTTTGTCTGCATGTATGCCCGTGCACTACGTGGGGACCTGGTACCTATGGTGGCCACTAGAAGCAGCATTGGATCTCCTGGGGCAAGAGTTACAGACAGTTGTGGGTACTGGGAATTGAACCTGGTTCTCTAGAAGAACACTCAGTGTGCTTAACCACTGAGCCATCTCTCTGGGCCCAGCAGGCTTATTCTTAACTCTTTCTTCCCATCTGGATCCCTTCACCTGGAGATCTGGATTGCTCAGCTCTGCCCACCCAGAACTCTTCCCTGAGTAATCTGTTCATCCTTTGGACCACATCTTACAGGTCATACTTTTTGGGAAGACTTCCCTAATGCCCTCATACAGATGAAAACATCCTCTGAGTGTGTGTGTGTGTGTGTGTGTGTGTGTATGTGTTTTAGGGCCTTGTACTGCACTTTAGTTTTTCTTGAGACCAGGTCTTGCCTTGTAGCCCAGGCTAGCTTAGAACCAATAACCCTCCTGTCTCCCCCTTCTCCTGAGTGCTAAGCTAAAAGCATGCATTTTTCTTCAGAACCCTGTTTGCCATTTATCATCATCAAAGGATTGTTTTGAACAAATCGTTAGTGTTGGCACCCCCCAGTGGAACTAGGCCTGCCTGTCCATCATTTTATACCCAGCACATCATACATCACCTTGCATACAGTAAATGTTTAAGTGAAAGCAAAGGAACAGATGCGTGAATTTGAAACACCTACCCGGCTTCCGCAGATAGATGAACCTTTTCTACCACCGCACTTCACAACTATTTCTGTCTGCCCATCTTTGCTTAGCAGACTCAGCTCTCCCGCATCTAATTACAGTTGTTCTCCCTGTCCCTGAAGGCTTAATAACCCTAACCTCCAATGATGAGTGGCATTGACCTAGCCCCCTCCAGGTCCTCGGTAAAATGGACTTACAGGTGAATTCTGTCCCCGAACAGAGTAAGCCACCTTGGAATGAAGCTACACAAGGGCTTCCTGGTGACACTGAGCTTGGTGACACTGAGCTTGGGTCTCGGTCCTGTGACGAACAAGGATGTCATGCTAGCATCCAGTGGCTGCTCAGGCCACAATGCCTTCAGCAGTCTTTCCTCCCTCCCAGTTGTCTAAAACAAGGCTCTGGGGTGGGCGCCCAGAGTCCCTAGCTGACAGACTTCCTAGTGCCAGAATCTCTCACCTGGGTGAGTCCCTAGCTGACAGACTTCCTAGTGCCAGAATCTCTCACCTGGGAAGTGGTTTTACTTCACAAAAGGGATTGGTAGCTACACATTCTGCTCCCTACCACCTTCTTTGATCTTGCCTGGGAATCAGAAACCACTAGGCTTATGCTGCAAAACTTCCCCTTCCTCAGAGAGTTATAAGAAGGGACCCTCGCTTCTGACACAAGGGTCCTGATTTCCTCCCTTTACCCCCCTGCCCCCCCACACGGTGCTGTTATGTCTGTCCACGATGTCAGTAAGTGCTCTAAGAAATGCCACACTTCCCAGCTTGTGTCTGTCCCACTCACACCCACTCTGTGAGACCTTTCACCCTTTTGAGTGTTTACTACATACACTGTGATGAGGTGGGGGTGGGGGGGCATTGCTGCATTTACTGATCACAAGTAGTCTGAGATACATCCTCTTCTTATCCCTCCTGTTACAGATGGAGAAACTGGGGTTTGGAGAGCTTAAGAAGCCATCCAAGGTCACCAACTATTAACTTGTGGAGCCTGAAACCAAACTAGCTCTGCCAGTCTTGCACACTCCCCAGGCCACAGAGCCCTGTGGATTACACTTCGGCATCAAATGCATTGCCTAGGGGCATCTAAAGCACAAAGCCCGATGTTGTTGATCTGAGGAAGGACCCTGCATCCTGAACTAGCTCAGGGTAATGCCCATGCAGCTGGCTCAGGGACCAACCCAGTCTAAGGAGCAAGTCTATGAAAAACATAGGCTGGTAAGGGTGGGAATGAGCCTGCCTGTGATCTCAGAGAACAGCAAAGGAGATCAGCAGGGCTGGAGCCAGAAGCCAGGAGAGATGGGAGAGGAGCGGGTTTGGCTGCAGCCCAGGCAGCAGAGAGCTCACTGCTGTAATGGAAAGCACGGAGGGATTTGAAGAAGGGACATGACTGGACATGAGCTTTAGACAAGTCTTTTTGCTTGCACTGAAATGAACTGGAGGTCAGAGGGAAGCAACGCCCGACTGTCAGAGAGACATGACCCCAAGGGTGGCAAGCGGGTGGAAGACAGTGATGGCATGCAGCAGAGGCCACACAGGCAGAAGTCATAGCATTCAAACACAGCCATGAGTCTCTTTCCAAGCCTAAAAGTGCTCCAGTTGCCTCTAAGCAGACACACAGCTGGCAGCAGGTGTGAGCGCCCATCCCAACCTGCCCTAGAACCACACCCAGTAATCACCCTTTCCCATCCAGCCACGTGAGCTCCATCAGCCGGCTTTCCCTCCCTTAGCAGACAAAAGTGTGCATACACAGAGTGAAGAGGGCTTGGCCAGGCCTAGACCCAAACAGCTAGACCAAGAAGCCATTGCTGGGCATCACAGAGTAGAGAAGATGAAGACGTTCCGGTTACAAATCTGATAGCAGCTCACATGTGCAATTATTAAACCAACATAGCCAGTCGTGGTTTTGAATCAGGAAACTTGAATCCCAAAAGAGGTCAGGAGACTGAAATGGAGTCATAAGCTAGAGTCGGCTTAACCTGAGGTAAAATTAGAAAATTTGTCACATGGAAAAACTGTGCAGGAAGAAATGATTCCTTTCTCCATGTGCTTTCTGCAGGAGAATGAGTAATTTGGCATTTTGACTCGGTGGCCAGAGCAGCTGAAGTCTCTGTTTGGTACCAAATATACACAGTTGTTCGGCAGATTTGAGCCTCGCTCATGAATGGACCATCAGTGGGAGAGGACGTGCTTGGGACCAGACAGCTGGGCTGGGCCCTGCTCAGTCACATTGATGTCCTCATTGGTCACAAAGTTGGGCCAAACTGAACACAGCCATGCTAAAATGTTCTTGCTGCTGGTGATGCAGAATTCACCTGGTCTGACCTCTTCGTTTCCCAGATTGGGAAAGTGAGATCTGGGATATATAGAAACTTGCCTGGGCAGAGAAAGAACAAGAGAATGCCAACACAGGCTCTGGCTGGTCTCTGCTACAACTTTCCTCCTGGCCATAGCTGCATCCTGCCCATGGTGAGCTTGAAGGGCACGGGGGTTCCCTGGTTGGCACTAACCTGGGGCAACGTTGCATGAAGGACTCCTTCACAAGAGCAGGGAGCACAAGCTCAGCCCACAGGCCAGGCACAATGCTAAGTGCCTTGCTCTCTTCACCATGATCTCATGCCTTCAGAACAAGGGTTCAGAGCAAAGGTCTGAGAGACCAGACCAGGCACTTACTTAGTAGGTCCACAAAGGAAGTAGGCTAATTATTGTATTCACTACCTAGTTCTGCTTTTATCAACTCAGTGGTTCAGATCAGCAAAGACTTAGCTGGGCATTAGAGAGCCAACAGGTCTTGCTGTAATAAGGGAGCAAAGACAGATTTTTTTTTCTAGAAGCTTCCAGGGGAAAATCTGTGCCCTTGCTGTGTTCAGCCCCTTCAGGCTGGACATTCTTTCCTTGGCTTGTGACTCATTCCTCCAACTCCCAGACTAAGAGAAGGCTACTCAAGTCACCCTCACTTACACACACACACACACACACACACACACACACACTAGCCTTCCTTTTCTTCCTCCTCTCGCTTCCACTGGAGGACCTTGTGGATGTACTCGGTCCAACCAGGTAATCCAGGGGGCTGTCCCCTCACCTGTAACCTTACGTCTTCTTTGCCACACTGCCTGATACAGGGCCAGCATTGGATATGGGCTCCTTTGGAAGTCTGTTGCTCTGCCTCTTATAGTGATTATCATGGGGAAGATTTTAGTCAGGGCCAACACAATCAGAAACAGCAATAATGATAATAAGTTCTGCCATGCATTCATTAAAATATAGATTCTGACTTACTGGGCTCCTAATGGGGCTGGAGCTGCTCTGCCTTTTCTATGTCCCCAGGTGGTGCTGGTTTGCGGACCAGAGACTGTGAAGGCTGCATTGCAGAGAGGAACAGCAAGGAGATGAGGTAGACCTGGGTGCTCCTGTGGAGCTGAGACTCAACTCTCTCCCAGACATAGGGATGGTGGGAGAGTTGGGTGTGTTACACACATACACACATACACTAATTCACAATGTACTCATGTGTATACAATGCATACCTAAAAGCCAGACACATATGGACACTTAATATATAGAAGCAAATATATATATGTATGTATGTGTGTGTGTATATGTATATGTGTATATGTGTATATATATAACTTATATATAATTTATATATGAAACACAGATGCATATAATTTCTACATATAACATACAATTACATATGTCCATAGTTGATAAATATAAACTGCACAGATGGCATATGCAGAGTTGATAAATATGAAGCATATACATTTCTGTAACCAAAGTATGAATATAAACTATAGAAATTCATCGAGCCCCTCCCCTCAAGGCTCAGAAGAAGAGAAGAAAGATTTTAAGAGCCAGAGATGGCTGCTGAGTCCAAGGAAGAGGTGTCTTCCAGACACAACAGGACTGACGCACATATAAACTCACAGGGCCTGAGGCCACACACACAACCTGTAGAGATTCAAACCAGACAAACTCCCAGCGCTGAGAAGGGAAAGCAAGCACAGAGTATCACTCCTAACCTGGAAGTTACTTACAGTCCATACCTCCTAGGAAATGGGGAATGAATTTTCTCCAGTGGAGTATCACTGGATATCTCAACCACAGGCCAGGGCAGGCCCCATGGCCAGGGCAGGCCCCACGGCCAGGGCAGGCCCCATGCCCAGAGCGGGGCTGGCCAATGCGGAAACAAACTCTGCTGGGGGTAGAGAAGCAGAGACCACATTACAAGGTGCCAGACTGTTTTGTTTTTGTCTTGCTGGCTTTCTTTTTCTTTTGATTTTCACTTGTTTTGATTTCTTTGGAGAGAGAGAAACTGAGAGAGGAAACCATAAAGTTGGGACGAACATGGAGTTGAGAGTCTGAAAGGAGTTAGTGGGAATGTGATTAAAACATAGCATGTGACAAATTTTAATACAAATGCACAGAAAATGCCACATGTTTATCAGTATCCAGATCTACGCCAAGCCTGCTATGTCCCAGAGCACTGACCTAGAAGCCAGAAGGCCCTGTGGTAGATGTGGCTCTGTTTTCAATTTGTATCACGGCCTCCAGGGAGCTGAGCTAGTCACTGTACTTCTCTGGGCTGAACCAAAGGCCAGAGGCAAGCAGCTGCAAGCCTTGTGTGACTGAAGGCGGAGAGGCAGAAGAAGGTGGAGAAGCAGAAGAAGGTGGAGAAGCAGGGGAAGGTGGAGAAGCAGAGGAAGGTGGAGTAGCACAGGGTATAATGAAACAGTTACCCATTAGCTGGATCTTGGCTTCTCCCTTCCAATGGATGGAAGAGCTATAATTTCCCAGCATGGAAAACCAAACAGGGATTGTTCTTCAGGAAACATCTTGGTTAGCCCAGACTGGTCTCAGACTCATCATGTAGCTGAGGATGCTGCTGCACTTCTGTTGAGCACAACCACCGTGTGGTTTACGCCGTGCTGGGGATTGGACCAAGGGTTTTGTGCACGCTCCGCAAGCCCTATAACACTTTGCTTCATCTCCAAACTGCAAACACACACTCTTCCTGCCTTATCTATGTTATGAGCTCTGCTCCCAGCTCCTCGCCACCCCCTACAGCCGGAATGAATGACTGAGTAGCCTCCAGCACGCAGATGTTCGTGTCATAGGACTTAGGATGCTGGGCTTTCTTTGGGATCACCTCAGCCCCAGGCCATGAAGATTCACCCCTCAGTGAATTCAAGTGCTCAATGTGGACTTTGGGTGCTGGGGAAACAGGGAAGTAAAAGAAAAGGTCCTAGCTCCAAGGAACCCTTAGTGAGGCAGAAGGGGGTAACGAGGCACGGAGCTTTGCCATCAGTGACAGGCTCCTGGCTTCTGTTCCAGCTGACAAATGAGAACAACTGAAATTCATCAGTCAAAGGGAAGCAGCAGAGCTAAGATTCGAACCCAGAATCTGGACCCCAGAGGCATGAACCACAAATCTTAAATCTCTTCCTGGGTACCAGCTATGTCATCTGGGCTGTGGTCAAATGTAGACTCTCTCTGGGACTCAGGACTATCTCCTTCTAAAAGAAGAACTGGAGGATTTGGCTTTGAGAGTGCATGAGTGCATATGTGCGTGTGTGGGGGGGGGGGTGGGGGGTTGCTATTTTGAGACAGGATCTCACTATGTAGCCTAGGGTGGTCTTGAACTCCTGGTAACTCTCCTGCCTCAGCTTTGTAAGTGCAAGGATCATAGATGGGAGCTACCATGCCCTGCTTGGATTGGTTGTTGTTAACACTGCTGCTCCTTAGTATTGGTTGAGCCAGACGCTCTTAAAAACCA
Organism: Apodemus sylvaticus; assembly: GCF_947179515.1. Lineage (NCBI taxonomy): Eukaryota > Metazoa > Chordata > Mammalia > Rodentia > Muridae > Apodemus > Apodemus sylvaticus. Next base: position 60,543,876 of record NC_067474.1, on the reverse strand, counting down.
CTGGTGGCTGGATCTCAGCTTGGATGAAAGAAAACAACCGGGAGAGTGGTTCTTTTGGAATCTCTAGGGTGTTTGTAGGGGTTGTAGATACCGACTTTGTGGCCTGCACATTCACATTCTAATTTTCTGGAAAAAAAAAAACAAAAAAAAAAAACCAAACAAAAAAATCCAAACCTTCTAACATGTACCACAAGGCACTGCAAAAATGGGTGACTAGATGGAGCAGAGGAGCCCTGTCTCCATTTGGCTAAGGTGAGAACATGAGGAAGCGGGCAGACCTGGTCCCTGGCAGCAGCCCAGGTCAAAGGCAGGAGGCAGAGGCTTTCTCCCCGGCAGTGGCCTGACTGTAAATCACCAAGGCCTGGCGAAGACCACAACAAAGCATCCAACGATTTGTTTTAGGAATTTGTGGTCGATAATAGTCACAGTAGTCATCAAACAGAGACAAGGTTGCGGTCACCACAGTAGGATTTACAATGAGCCAGCAGCAGCTGAAGGCCTACAAGAGAATCAGTTGAATTGTGGTATCCACACTGTGCAATGCTAGTTCAATCACAAAGACGATCAGGGAGTGTTTGTGGTCTTGAGGAAGCGTCTAGGTGATTATTAAGGGACGAGAGCCATCAACGAAGCACTCTGTTCTCTAATAGACCGGCCTATTCACAGGAGGATAACAATTGCAAAAGGGAGGCCCCCACATGTAAGCAGGCTGTCTTTGTTGCTGAGTCACAATCACAGGATCGCTTGTGATCTTCAAAAAAGAAAATTCTGTAGGGTGTGGTGGTGCAGGCCTTTAATCCCAACACTTGGATGCAGAGGCAGGGGGATTTCTAAGAATTCCGAGGCCAACTTGGTCCATAAAGTGAGTCCAGGACACATAGGGCTCTGTTATACAGAAAAACTGTTTTGAAAAACCAAACCAAACCAAACCAAAACCAAAACCGAAAAAAAAATCCTTTTGTTTTGTTTTGAGTTCTGTGTGTGTGTGTGTGTGTGTGTGTGTGTGCTCACGCTGTTTGGCTCCAGGCTTCTGCAATGACTATGTATCACTTTAATTACTTTTTATGGTATTAAAAAAAAAAAAAAAACCTTTCCTCCTAAAGGCTGACCATTGACTGCTGTAGCAAGTTCAATTCCAGTGCTGGAGAGGTGGTGACAGGAGGATCTCTAGTGCTCCCTGGCCACTTAGCATAGCCTACTTGGTGACTTCCAGGCCAGTGAGATACCCTGTCTGTCTCAAACCAAACAAATACAAAAGACATAGATGGCACCTGGGGTTGACACCCAAAGTTGTCCTTTGATCTCCATATGTATGTGTGCATACACACACACACACACACACACTGTTTATACCCGTCTATCTTCCCCATTTTCAGTGGAAGTGGATGTCCCTAGTTTATCAGTGCACAGCTTTCTGTCAGCCGATGAGGACACTCAGAACAAGTCTTCAGCATACAAGCCACCTGCCATACTCAAGCCTCCAGTACTGGCTGGTGGGTCTCTCCCAGGAAGGACAGTGAATCTGATCTCTAACTACCCCACATCCACTCCAGAGAGCCCTGAAAGAACAGGACAGCCAAGAATTATGGGGAGAAGGCAGTAATCTCTAGAGGCAGCCATGACAGAAGGGCAAGCCGTCTGAAGACATTGTCAGGAGATCCTTTGGGGAGGAAGCTAGTTTAAAGAGACTATAATTGAGAGACTTTTCAGCTGGGCTTTTTTGAGACCCTCATCAAGAGGGAGGTCAATTCCCATAACTACTATCTGCAAGCCAGACTCCACCCAAGCTTCCCAAACCCAAAACTGTGTTCCCTAAATCCTAAAGCTAGAGTCCTGGTCACTTAAGAATAGTCCTTTGAGGTCAGTTTATTTTTTTCTTTTTTGTCCCCTTGTTGCCATGGATAAAAAAAAAAGACTGAAGGGGATTAGGATGTGTTGAGTTGAGTTTGTTGAATTGGGCTGGAATGAGTTGTCTGAGTTGGGTCATATTGAGTTGAATACAGTTGTGTCATCTTGAGCTACACTGAATTAGGTTGGATTGTACTGAATTAGATGACATTAAATTCAACTGAAAAGACTGAAACTGAATTTGGATGGATTGGTTCGGGTTGAATTGATTTTGTTGGAATGGTTTGGGCTGAGCTGGGATCAGTTGTGCCATGCTGATTCAGTTGGACTGAAGAATTGGTTAGTTTTGTTGGATGGGGTTTGCTTGGGATTAGTTGAGTAGAATTGACTAAGTTTTGATGGAGAAGTCATGTGGGCTGTGCTCCCCAAAATCTACTGGCTCCATCATTCCCTCATTGCATGTTGCTCAGGAATAGGCCTGGACCTTCTTGTAAGTTCTACTCTTACCCTAGACTGCGTGTCCTTCATTAATGAGGAACAGAATCTGGTCAGCTAGTAAACCTGACTCCTCTGAAGAAGACCTCTGACACCATCTTGGTTTTTCTGGGCTCTGCTGACAGCAGCAGTTCCCACCCCCTCAGTCAGGTGCTCTGAGTACACAGCCCTGCATTTATACGTTTTCCTCAGCTATTGATGTCTCTCACTGAATTGTATAAGACTGGCTGACTCTGTCCGCGCTCACTTACCCACACCAGTGCACTCCAGGAGCCCAATCATTTCCTGATGCAATGGTCTAACAACCAACCTACTCAAGAATTCATGGCTTGGACCGCTGAGATGGCTCCGGGGTAGAGATGCTTGCTCCCAAGCCTGATGGCTTGAGTTCCATCCCCAGGGCTCACAGGATGGAGGGAGAACCAAGAAAAAAGCTGTCTGCTGACCTCCACATGCACTCTGTGGCATGTGCGCATGCACGCACAATAAACAAACACATGACTTCCCTCATCTGGCTTTACGACAACAATCATAAAAGCTATGTGGGTTTGAACACACACACACACACACACACACACACACACACACACACACAGGCAGCACACATGTTTTTGAATGAAAATTAAGAGTAATATAGAAGTTTATATTAAATTTATATTATTATTTGAATTAAATTTATATTATTAAATTTTTTAGAAAGTGTATAAGGAAACAACACAATGGGGCAACAACTCACCCTCCATGACTTAGGAATCCTGGCTCCCAAGTTGAATAAAACTGACTTCAGCTTACACCTTTATCTTTGGCCCGTTTCAAATGGACTGGGTGGTAGTCATCAAAGTTAAACTCAGAAATTTAGCTTGAAGAGGGTAGATGCCTGTTCTGCCCTTGACTACAGTGACCATTTGAAATAAGAGGATAAATGAGCCAGCAAATAAATGTGTCACCTAGCTTATATACTCAAAAATGGCAAGGAGCAGGCTGATATGAGTTCAAATCCCAGACAGCCTAGTTATGAAAGTTACAGAAGGAGATTGCAAGTCCCGTAGGGGTCTCTGATCACTCAGCCACTCTACAGTTGGCAGGGCTGTACAGGTTTGGCATGGTTTATGTACCGTGAAGGGCATGGTAAGATATGGTACTAGAGGAAAAGTCAGATGTATTCACTCCCGCCTCCATTTTTTAAAATAGAATCCACTTGTGCCAGGCTCTGTGTTAGATTCTGGGACTCAGAGTTGGACAAGGCCTGCTCTGTCTCATGGTTCTTCCTGTGCAGCAGGGGATGCAGGAGCTGTCAAAGGTCACCATACAGTCTGAGTTCCCTGTCACTGAGAGGTACTCGGAGAGGGGCCACTCCCAGGGCAGAATCCTAAGGGAAGATGGATTGCCAGACGTGGATTGCCAGAAGCATGTTCAAACGGGGATTAATGTCTGGGCAAAGAGAAAGATGTCGGCATCAGACATCTCCCTCAGAACCTATAGCTGTCCATCAGGAGCCTAAGGCAATGGGTTCTCATTTGTGGAGGACATGGGGCCATCAAGCAAGAAGCAAAAGTGTATCTTAGACACAGTCAGGGGAAGTAAAGCAGAGAGTGGCATGAATCCATCTGCATATCCAAGAACCATCCGCCTCATTCTGTTCTCAGGTGGGTGAGTCCACGCCATCTCACCCAGACACTCCACAGTGAGGCTACACACCATGCCACTCATGCACACCATAGCTGGGCACCAGACCACGTCACACACTCAGACCACGGCGAGGTTCTGCTCCGCATCACTCAGGTGGTTACAAAAAAGCAGAGAAGAGAAAGTGTCGCTGATCTGTGCAAACCACGCACGCGTTGCTGGTGGGAACCTAAACGGGTGAAGCCACCACGGAGAATAGTTTGGGAAATGTTCAAAATCACAGCCTTTGAGGCAGGTGGTGTCTGGCGGTGCTACCTGGCCTTCTCTTCACAGTCTCATGCCTCAGAGCCACGTAAAAGCCAGGCCTGGCAGCAGTGCACGTCAGTGATCTCCGTGCTGGGAAGCTGAGGCAGGAGGATCCCTGGAGCTTGCTGGCCAGCAAGTCTAGCCTAATCCCTGAGCTCCAGGATCAGTAAGAGACCCCATGTCCATAAGTTACAATAGTTCCATGTCAACTTTTAGCAGTCAAGATATACAAATGGTTCATAACCATACAAAATATCATTTATCAAGATATACAAATGGTTCATAAACATACGAAATATTGATCAACTAAGACCGGAGTGATGTGTTCATGAGTCCAGCCACACAAGCCTGAGGGGCTGAGTCACGTCCCTAACATCTGTGTTAGAAGCTGACCCTAGCGTGCTCTTGGAAGATCAGTAGTGGGCAGGTGGAGGCGGAAAGGCCCCTAGGGCTAGTGTAGTGGACAGACAGTCTACACTAACAGGTGAGAGACCGTGTCTTAAAAACCAAGGTGATGGTGTGCACAGACATGCACATAACTCACACCCAGTCAGAAGAGACACACCTACCCTATGCACAAGTAAGGAAAATACAAATAAAGGCTTCATTAGTATTCTAAGCGGCACCTGTTAGACATGTTGACATTAAGCATAGTGATGAGGCCAGATGCTGGCCAGGATAGGAGGACAGGGGTGCTCACTTCCTGATGCCCACACGTTTTGGTACAAACACAGAGGAGGGCGTGTCAGCAGTGCTTGCTTATATGGAGATATTCGCCCCTGTGACCCTACACGTGTGTCCTGACATGCACACGAGAGCAGTCACACCCCACTGTCGGATTCCGCAGGTACAGTAGCTCACGTGCTGCTGGAGGAAAATGGAAAACTCACGGTATGTATAGTCACGGAGGGGACTATTGTACCACAGAGAAAATAAACTATGTGCCTCACGCATGAATCTCAAAACCTTAACATTCAGAGAAAACTAGAAACAGAAAAATACATCCTTCTTGGAAAAGGCTCAAAGTCTTTTAGGCTTATAGAGCACAGGGATTTAGGGGTATGTGTTTAAGTTGTCTTCTTCTTTTTTGAATGAGCAGAATTGACAACTATAAAAGTCCAGGTGACTATATCCCTGAGAGATAGGGAAGCCCACCCCTAACAAAGGCAGAGCAAAACCTTGGGTGTTCTGTTTCCTGCTCTGTTTCTGCCTGCCGGGCTGGGCTTTCAAGGCGCACTCGTTAGAGTGAAGGTGTTCCCTCGGGATAGAGCAGAAGCAGCAGATGACTTGCACACAGCGGTACCTTATTAACAGGCACAGGAGCGCCTGCTCCAGCACCAGCGCTCACCCTCCAAGACAGCAGCCATTCCAACCCAGCTATTTCACTAGGAGGGGAACCTGCTGTGCTGGCCAGCAGCCAACCCTGAGACACAAGGGGCCACAATGGCTGATGCAGGAGAAGGACAGTGAGTGCCCTCAGGATGAGGTAAATATGGAGTGAGATTCGGCCTTTTCTTTCTACCTGTGAACTCAGATCCCCCCTGGGGGAGACCTGGGCCTGGCTCCTTCCTAACCCAAGTCTGATGGAGACCTGGCTGACTGGGTGCTCAATTTGTTTGCTGAGTCAGATGTTGTAAGTCTCAAGCTGGGTAAATGCTGTCTTACTTCCCAGTGTTCAAAACTAGAAGAAATACAGAGCTGAGCAAATCTTGCCATCCCATCTCATAGATGGGAAAGTAGAGGCTCGGAAGGAGAATTCAGTCATCGCAGCTTACAGAAAGAACGGGTCCACGATGAAGCCTGCATTTCCCCATCCTCAAACTGGGTCACCAAGAGGCAACTAGGAAGCTTACAAAGATCTACTTTGTAATAAACCCACTATGTGAAGGTTACTGTACGCCTGTGCTCCACCCCCACCGTAGGAGCTTTGCCCATGGTAGCATTCAGGGACAGCACAGACAATAGAACTGGAGACCCAGAGGAGCAGCCAGGACTCAGACCAGCCTTCCTGGGGCAGCCAGCACTTCGTGGGGCTGGCATGGCTTCGGAGTGGCCAGCCATGAACAGGTTCCGTGTCCAGCTTGTTGGGAACCAGACAAGAAGTTTCACCCATGTGAGGCTGGACGCTGCAAAGTGCATTCTTTTTTTTTTTTTTTTTTTTTTTTTTCTAAGCAGCGTTGCCAAGGCCTGATGTGCAGCTCGTGGTGGGGACAGTTGCATGAGATAATGCTTCTGTGTGACACCTCGGCCACCGTACTCCAGACTGAGGTCATTCCTTACAAAGGCCCCAACTGCCCAATTTAGTCACCTCTGACCTTTCCCCTGGGCCTAAGAAGTTAAGGATACCTTCCATCTCAGTGGCTTTTTCCTTTCTAGAAACTGTGTTTAAGTGGGCTCGGGGAACTTGCAGGTTTTTATCTGGCTGCTTTCACTTACCATGTGGTAGCATGGTCCTGTGCTGCCTTCCTTTTTATCACTGAATACTATTTCGTGGAATGGGTATATCGTGATTTATTCATCTGTTCAACAGTTGATGAACCGGCTTGTTTCTATACTTTGCCATTATGTGTAGCAGTTACACAAAAGTTTTTGAGTGGGCCTATGAGATTCTTTCACTTAAACAGACTTTAAAGGAATAGAGTCACTAGATGGTGGTGCAATCAATATTTAGTATTTAAGAAGTTGCCTAACTACTGGGGGAATGTAACATGTTTAGCCATTAGTTTAGTGGTCAAAAGCATAAATTCTTCGAGTTGGACTTCCACCAATGAAGGCCGTGAGCTCATGGACAAAGGACCTTGCCTCGGTATCGTTGTCTGTGAAGCCACGTCTATGAGGCTGGTGTGAACTTTGCTGACTCCTATAAAGCTATAAAGTCTTGGGGAGGGGGTCCAATGAAATATAGTCTAGCTAAGTGGCCCAGGCCAGCCTTGAACTTACAATCCTCTTGCCCTAGCATTCCAAATGCTGGGATTACAAATAGGTGCCATTGTGTTCAGCACAACCTTTCCTTCTTTCCTTCCTTCCTTCCTTCCTTCCTTCCTTCCTTCCCTCCTTCCTTCCTTCCTTCCTTCCCTCCTTCCTTCCTTCTTTCCCTAACAGCCAGTTGAACAGTGGCCCCGTGGAGGAATATTCCCCAGAGCCCACAGACTTGCAAGCTATCACAGATCTACCTTGTAACAACTGAGTGTCTTTAAGGCAATTGCAGCTCCTCCTGGGCCTCCTCTCTTAGGAAGGAGATGACCCAAAGCACAGCTGGTTATAGGAGCTTTGGAGGCGCACTGGGCTCCTGTCATGAGGAGGACACTCCCAGTACAGCATTCATTGGGACCTAGGGGACCTTAAAGAAATAGAGTCACTAGATGGTGTCGCAATCATCTCTGATCCCGTCTCTATCTGGGAAACTCTTTTGATTGATGGTTGACAGCAAAGTCTCTGGAGCAAGGGTACCTGGATCAAATCCTACTCTAGACACTTAGAAAGCTATGGCTTGGATTCTGTGTGCTCAGAAGAGGGTATCTTTAGTCCTGAATCCCCAGCTTCTGGGATGGCAACTGAGATAGAAACCCTTCAAACCTCATCTGATGCAGGATTGGGTGAAAGTTAGCCATGTAAACTGCATGCAAGATCAGTACATCTCAGGGCTCCGGATCTCTCTTCAGATCCCAAAGGGGCACTGGATGTCATCAGCTGCCCTCTGCTGCTGACTTGGCAAAGCCCTGTGTCATATGGGAAATTGCAAGGTTACCACACTGGCTATCCTTGGGAGAAGCCAGAACTCGGCTCCAACTGCCCTTTGATCTGCAAGAAACACCAGGCTGGGCACCCTGGCAGGAAAAGCTATCATTGCGTCTGCGTCTCATCCCCTTGCAGACCACAGGCGGCATGGCACCAAGCATTTTCAAGTACCTATGGAGTGAAATGACACCACCAATGCCAGCCCAGCTTCCCTGGGGGACTATAGGCTGCTTCCCAGCCTTCACTGTTTTCAACTGGGCTATGTGCTACTCCTCTAAGTCCAAAGGGGTGAGGACTGTTATTCCAAAAGCCTGGTTCTGCTAAATGCTGAGCAGGGACAGGAACCTGCCCAACTGGGTTTGAACTCTGTCTTTCATCCTTGCCACTTCCTAGGCCTCCCAACCTGTGCTTTCCAACTCGGGCATTTCTGTGAAGAGCAAGGTATCTTTCCGTCACTGATTTTCTGCCTGCTAATACTCAGAAGCATGCCAAGGACATTATTTCCCATCTGTCTGTTACACTTCTCAACATTTCTGGGAACTATGAAGAGTCTAGTTAACCCTTCTTCTTTGATGAAGAAACTGAGAGTGAAAAGCATTGCCCACAGTCACACAACAGAGGCACGATTCACACCGGCAACTCCACTCTAAGCCAGACCCACTTTAATTCAACTCAATTTTCCCTGACTAAGTCCAGGTCAGGGGAAATTGAGACCCACAGAAGAGAAAGAAAGATCAGTTTCTCAGGCTTAGTACATCATCCACTGCGCCTCTGTCCGGCAGGGATGGGGGACCTCTAGTGAACCAAACGCTGAACCAAACGCGCTAGCGACTCTGTCCGGTTATGTCAGGAACGACCAGGCTAGCAAGGTAGCCCCGCCGGAGACCTGGTTTCCCGTGGACTAAGAATACATGGGATCTGTGTATCCCACAGCCCAGTGCGCACGACCTCAGCGCGGAAGTCCCCTGCGCTTTGGCAAACTTTGGCAGTGTGGTGTCATTGTACAGCTAAAGCCCCTCTCTGCCCTCTCTGCTGAGCCACATCCAGCTCAGATCCTCTGTGTGCCCCGGCTGAGGCAATGGCCTCAGCTCCTAGGAGCCTGGGGGGCCGGGAGAACCCAGGGCAAGACGCCCATGCGCCGCGCCAAGCAAGCACTCCCTTTTATGTCCAGGAATGAGGCTCCGCAGCTCCCCGGCGTGCAAACTGCGGCTGGGCTTACCTGTCGCTGCGCGCGTCTGCAGGATGGAGGAAAGCAGCGCTGAGATGATGGAGAGCAGCCACCTCGAGCGCCAGCCCTGCGCGGTCCTCCTGCAAGAAGCGGTGGCAGAGAAGGTGAGGCGGCGGCCGGGCAGCAAGGCCAAGGCTAAGGATGCACGGAGTGCGGTTCCTACCTGTGTGTCATGGTGCAGCCGCTGGACCCAAGCTCCACTTTGCCCACGGAACAAAGGCTGCGCTCGGCAGCGACAGCGGGATCCCGGCTGCCGCCCGCGCCTGAGTCACCCGCGCTCTGAAACCCGACTCCGCCGCGCCCTGCGCTCCCCCACGCGCGGTGCCCCACCTCGCCGCCGGTCCCCGCCGCGCCTCCCCACGCCCCCTTCTTCCCGCTACCCCAGAGCCTTATGTAAGATGCGAGGAAAGCCCCGCTTGCAGACACAGAGCTCCACAACCCAGGGCCGGCTGGGATCCCTGGGGTTTCCTTATGTGACAGACTAGGCTACTGAGATTCAGAGGGGAGTGGCAGTGTCCCAAAGCCACACAGCCTAAGTCGCTCCTGGTTGCTGTGCCACACCCAGCAGACCAGCCAGAATACCGCTTACATGCCCCAGAGTCGCACTTGTGGGAACAGAAGTCACGCATAGAGATAAGACTTTGAAGGACTCATGAACATTTTGGAATCCCAAAATCTTGACCAAGGGGCACAGCCTTAAGAAACCCGATCTAGTCTCCTCCTGCCTGTCCTCAAGTTAATGATGAAGGAACTGAGGCCCAGAGAAGGCGAGCAATTTACCAAGGAATCCACCCAGTGATCCACCCAAGAGAACCAACATCGGAGAAAACAGCCAAGTCTCAGTGTTGGCCAGGGCACACAGAATGAGGTGGTGTTACCTGCCTGCTGGGGACAAGACACCCCTTAACTAACAAGCAACATAGAAGGCAGGAACTGGGAGCTTAGCTCTTGGGCATGCTATCCGCAGGAGCTCATGCAGTTACTAACTAGTGCAGTGCAGGAAAAGTATGGGTGAGGACACGTCCCTTCTCAGGCCAGGAAGATAATGCTCAGCATGGCCAGCACAGGACGGTGCTCCCTGCCTGTCTTCCCTGCTGTCGGCACTGTGCTGATCGAATCCTCAGACCACAAGACAGGCAGGGCCATTGATAGGCTTTTAAGGGACTGAGGCACCAGGAGCTAGGAGGGCTCAAAGGAACTAACAAGGACGATAGGGGCATTCTAAGGACACTGCCCACTTAAGGTGGCTTTGACATCTGTTCACGCTGTCTATGGATTTGAACTCTCACTCTCCCCTTTTGTGACTTCTGTGATGGGCGTAACACTGGTTACAACTTACTAACCACGAGCAATTGACTTTCTTGGGTCTGGATTTCTCTATTACTCGCAAAACACGTCAGCCAGATCTGTAACTGACTTCCTAGATAGATTTACCTTAGAAGATTGTAGTACCCAAGGCTGTTCTGCTTGACAGTTAGAGCCAGCTGTTATCAATTGGTGTCCTGGGCCTCCGTAGTCCACAGGTAAGTTTGGTTGGTGATAGCCTCCAAATTAAAAGGTTAATAATCGCAGTATTTTGTAATTATGAAATATTTATTGAGATCGATATTCTGCAGGGCTGGAGGGACGGCTGAGAGGTTAAAAGCATAGAGTGTCCCTGGAGGGAACCTGAGTTCCAGGCGCCCACATAGCATGGCCTATAATCGCCTGCAACTTTAGTTCCTGGGAACCTCACACTCTCCTCTAGCCTCTGTAGGTACTCCTACATGCATGCGCATACAGACACACAGATACACGTGCACACAAATTTATAAACCTTTCTTTAAAACCCAAATTTGTGGATTATTAAAATTCAGGTAGACCTGATGACATGGGACCTGCATTCTTGAGGTCAAATTTTATTGGAATTGAGGCCAGTATTCCAAGTTGAGGCAATATTCTCCAGTTCACCATGGTTGCCACCCTTTCCTGTTTCTTCCAACAATGAGACAAAGGGCCAGTCCTACTTAATACCACACTTGAAGTCTGCCTTTGCTCCTAAGTCAGAGTGGAACTGGGTTGAGAGCCCACCATGCTGTTCCACAGGGGCAAACAGAAGGCGTGTGGAGAGAGAAGCCATGTCTGAATGAAGATGGAGAGAAGCATATATTTAACACACAGATAACGTTTGGGTATACATTTAAGATGACTTTATGCCACAAGCCTGGCCCGCCCCAGCTCTGTGTTGCCTGCAGGATGACGGTATACCTGTGTTCAGCTGAGGGGACTTGACTGTGGTTCAACTCATCAATGCTGGACAATGCAGCAGATTCCTTTACAATCCTCTCAGACAAGTCCAGTGGACACATGACTTTGTTGTTTCTAGGTAAGCGCCTAAGACCCAACTCCTTGGAATCTGAAGACAAACGTCCCCTTGGGTCTTTTCTCACATGGTGACTGGAAATGGAAGCTGTGCGAGACTGCTGATTTGCTTCGCTGTCACCTGGAAAAGACAAGCAAGATTGTTGTGGTGAAATCTGGCCTGAAGGTGGGAGTTACAGCCTGTGACAGGGCATATCTCAGGCCTAGGAGCTGAGGGGAGGCAGGAGATGGTCCCCTGTGGGTGTGGGACTGATGGGGCAGGAAGCCAGGCCAGGCGTTCCACCTCCTGCCAGACAGTGCTGTGAGGGCTTAAGTGATTTCCTTCCATTCAATGTGGAGTTGTAGAAATAGCCAAAAGGAAGCATCATGTCATACCCCAGCTAGTCTAAATTGTTTACCATGGTTCAGGCCAATCTGCAAGACTGGGACGTGTGGAGACTGGGGATTTAATGTCCCGAATTCTCCAGAACTTGACTAAATGAGTAGACTGTCCATTTTCCTATAATCCAGCCAAATGTTCCAGGAGGCTCTGTATCCAAGGGCATTCTTCGGGCTGTCTCCAGCAGTCGTAAGGGCACTGGGACCTGGAAGGAGCAGCCCAGACCTGATTCCGAAAGAGGTTACCAAGAGTCAGTCAGTACATGGCATTCTGAACTGGACTTTCTTCAGTGTGAGGGTAGGACGTGTCTTTGGTATCTCACAGGAGATACACAAAGCCTGCCTTGTGTATCTGATTAATGAGAAGAAAAAGCAGACTTGACTAGCCTGCTGGAAGTGACCTTATGAAAATAGCCAGAGAAGAGGGCTGCCTCGTGGATACTGAAGAGAAAACCATGACTGCGCGAGACCTTGCCTGTGTCTATGCAAAGGAGGCTTGGAAGACTTGTGGCTCAGCATGTCACATCACGATGGATTTGAAAATCTGACAAGCCAGCAGGAAAAGAGAAAACAGGAGAGAGGGTGCATTAGTGGGTTCCTAAGCACACACCCAGTGTCCTGTCTATGTGTTCCTACCGCCCCTGTCTTGTCACTTATGTGCATAGTGGCCATTGTTCCCTGCCCACACCTACATCCCTTTACTTGAATGCTTTCTCTAGCCCTGGAGCCTATTCTGTCTACAAGCATGATAGAATTAAATTTTTTTTAATTCTATCAGTTTTTTAGCCAATGGAAAATGGCGAATACTTCTTTTGTTCTTCTAGATGCTGTGTTTCAAAAACAGTACGTTCTTAACCTTCCTCTCACTCTCGGTCTCTTCCTCTCTCCCCACCTACAGGAAATACTCCAAGGGCCTGGCACGCAGCAGGTGAGCACTCTTGCCCTGAGCTATACCTCCAGCCAGATTTTAAGGAACTTCTTAAGGCACTTGGAATGTGCTCTCAGAATGCACACAGCTAATGCCTCTTCCAGGCTCTTCCCCTTCCCTGCCACATGCCCCTCTCCCTCACCCCTGTTCCATAGGATGGTTCTCACTATACAGAGCCACCTAAGACTCATCCCAGATTCTGTGGTCTGGATAGCCTAGGATGAGAGAAGGGAATTCCTCTTCCACACTGTTACATATTCATGCACCTCGCCCCAGTATCTGAGGTGCCTATCACTCACTGCTCACAGGCTCTGGTTAGCAAGATGTTATCAACATACAAGAGGGACAGACATTACAGAGGTGCATTCCTATGGGTTACATGATAGCACACACTGAAGCATTCTTGTACCTGCAGGATAAAACACTAGAGTGCATGCTCATCTTTACCATGTGAAAGTACACTTTCTGAAACCTTCCCTGAGACCCCGCTTTCTGGATCATACTGTAACTCACTGCCAAAGTCTGTGTTGATCAGTTCCAGTAAATACACTGCAGCTGCCTTGCAGCTGCCAGTAATGCTACCAGGCTCAGGACAAGCTGCCATCGCATGCCACGGTCCATTTGGATTTTTCCAAGGGCTCGTACACCTTCTCCTTTTAAGTCCTGGTGCTGCTTCTGATGTCCTCAGTACTTCCTGGGGTCTGGGTTGCTTCTGCTCTGCTATCTCAAAGTTGGAAAGTAGTCTCAAGAATGCCCACTTGACTTTTCCTACAGAAGTCAAGTTGCTGATGTAAAGGCTCTGCCGGAAGCTCAGGGTATAGAGGTACTTGAGATTAGGTCCCAAAGGTACAGAAAACACAGGTAAGCCATGGGAACAGGTAGGCAGCCTCTTCCTGTCATCTATTGCTTTACACCAAGGACCCTTATTTAATTCCCAACTACAGCTTTGTGGGTGGTTTTCTGTAACCTGTGAACAAGAGAAGGGGAGAGGGAAGACATGTCTCAGGTAAATGATGGTGCTATGCAGGCCCTCCTCATGGAGTGTAGACATACAGTCCTGTAGTGACTGTGAGGGACAGAGGGAATGAGAACCCTCCCTCTAGCTGCACCCCGAAATTGTGCGCTGGCCCACCTCTATGAAGGAGGGAGGAGTGGCCTTACAGACCACTTAGAGAGAGAGGTCTGAGAAGTTGGTCCAGGTCTTGGATGATGGGCAGGAATCTGAAAGACAGGGATGGCTGATTCAGGACAGGGAGTGCCAGGGAGGGCCGAGGAGACGTTAACAGCTCCAGTACCTGGTGTATAAGCCTGAGGACTGGAATTTAGAAACCATATAAAAACCCAGCATGGTGTGAGCACCTATAACCCCAGCACAGAGGCTGGTAGATCCTGGGAGCTTGTTGATCAGCCAGACTACACGAAATAGCAAATGGTAAGACCTATGTTCAGTGAGGGACCCTGTCTCAAAAAATAAGGAACACCCAAAGTTGATCTCTGATCTCTACACAAGCAAGCATACATTTAGACACCACCAGCCCCCACCCCAACCACACACACAAGAAAACATAGGGAAGAGGGATGTGGACTGACCTATATAAGCCCAACGCCTCCTGCATCTCACACTGCTCACTAGACACTATGTACCACAAAGACAATTCTGCAACCAAGTCCTGAGCAGGTCAGTTAGTCTTCCTTCTTGTCCAACAGCATAGACTCCTCCCCTCTGAAGCATGTCTAGCCACTGATGATGCTGATTGTGTATCCCACTGGCCACAAATGTCCACACTGAGATCTTCATGATGCCCCTCAGAAAGCCCAGCCATCACCCTGGTAACAGAGAGATGGAGGGAGTCTTCCTCACCAATCCCCAAGCAGCTGGTTTGCCTTCCCTGGCTGAGCACCTTTTGCCTGCTCCGCCATATCCCCAAACAGACAGTGCCTGTTTCGTCCACCTTGTGCCCAGAGGATGCTGTTCAAGTAAAAAAAAACCATTTTATGGCAGAAGCGTGACCGTGAACGGCCATTTGAGGAACCCCTTGGTGTGAGCATGCGCCAGGGCACCAGAACACCGCTAGCAGAAAGTTTGTTAAAGGCTCAGCGACCGGGCCAGCTTAGGGACAGCCCAGTGAAGAGTTGTGGTACTCACCTGCAGAATGTAGGAGACACAGTCACTGATGGGTCCGTGTGTCTCAAGAATCAGGATTTAGTTGTCCCTCAGTATCCACAGATGACTGGACCTTCTGATACCCAAATCCAAAACTGCTTGGGTTTCTCATATACAATGGCATAATACTTGCATATCTATGCAACTCTACTATATATTTCATTTAGTTAGTTTTAAAAGTCAAAATATAATTAATTATCTCATTTCCTTCCATTCCCACTAACTTCTCCCAAGACCTCTCCTTATTTCCTCTCAAATTCATGGTCTCTAGTTATTATTGCTACATGTATGCACATGCGTTTCTCTCTCTCTCTCTCTCTCTCTCTCTCTCTCTCTCTCTCTCTCTCTCTCTCTCCCTCTCTCTCTCTCTCTCTCTCATTCATGGAATATTGGCAAGAAAAGTCTGCACATAGTACACAGTCAGAATGTCTGGTTTTAACCTGCATTTGGTTGAATCCCCAGGTGCAGAACCCACAGATAGAAGGGTTAAACACACCTGCGTCTGAAAATCAAGGGGTGGTGTTGGGATTAAGCCTTTTCTCCTTGTCCAGAGAAGCACTGAAAGCCTGGGCTATCACAGGTCAGGGTGTTGGTATCCAGCAGAAAAGCTTTTCCAATGCAATGGTACTTCCATGAATCTTGAAGTCATGGCTCGACTGCACCATTTTGAGTTTCTCATGAGAGTGGACAAAGAGGCAAAAGGTAGTGTGTGTGTGTTGGCGGGGAGCAGGGGGAGGAATGGACACCAGGAGCCAGTGTAGCTGCTACTCTGTACAGGCGAGGGACACGTATAGATAATGAAACAACCTTGAGGATTTCTGGTGCTTCTGGATCTCAGGATGAAGGCCAGGTGGCCCAAGAGCAGTCAAAGGAAGCATGAGACCAAACTTCAAAAGGATGAAGAAGTCTGGACCATCTCTCCAGGCAAGCTGGCCAGAGCATCTGAAGTGTGTGCTGAGAACAAAGGGAATCTAGAGTGGGTGAGGATGAGGAGGAGGCGGGAGGCTCAGCTGGGGATGCAGTCGCCTTTACTCTCTGGCTTTGCAGAGATGTCAGTCAGCTGTGGTCTCACGAGGGACTCTGACTTTCATCTCTTTTCTTAAACATGTGAAGAACAATGTGTTCCCATAAAATTAAAGGCCCTGTGTAGCAGTACAGCCATCCTCTCGTATCTCTAGGGTACATTCTAAGAGCCCCAGTGGATGCCTGAAATTGCAGATGGTTCAGAATTCTACACACAATTTGTCTTTTCTTGTTTTTTTTCTTTCTTTTTTTTCTTCAAATGTATGACTTTGAAAAAATGTACTATATGGATTAGGCACGGTAAGAGTCAAAAGCATGAAATGAAGATAAAGTGAGAGCAGTTACATCAACACGTCCAATAAAAGCCTGCGGGTGTAGCCTTCCCTCTCCCTCGCTCCCTCTCTCCCTCTCTGTCTCCCCCTCCCCCTCCCCCTCCCCTCCTCTCTCTGTCCTACCCTCTCCCTACCCTCTCCCTCTCCCCTGCTCTCTCCTTAGTCCATACTCCATCTTTCTCTTTGGATGACATGGAATGGTTCAATGTCTTGTTTTGACAGGAAGTGAGGTAGATGGTGTGCACAGGGTAGTGTGAAATGGAAGCTGAGGAATTTTCCATCTAGGTTTTGGGGCCACGGTTAACTGCAGGTACCTGAAACTGCGAAAATCACCAGCACAGAGAGTTGAGGACCTCTGTTCAAGAACAGTATCTGTTCCTGACTGGGAACAATTCTGCGCAGCTCACAGGATGACCTGGTGCACAGCTCTGGCCTCGTCTGCTTCATGGAGCCCCCCCCCACCTTATCATCTCCTGCCTCCAGGCAGCCATCAGCCACTGTAACTGAGCCTTGGCGACTGAGGTCACCGCAGTACCCACCATTTGCCATGTGCACAACTTGACAGTGCCTTAGCTCTCAGCCACCTCTCCTTCCTGCCACAGGACTTCATGAGGCCGGAAGTGCGGGATGCTGAGGGGGGGCTCGTTTACTGTGCACACATAAGCCCCTTGCAAAGGCACAGGAAATAATATGTGGACAACCTCGAACAATGGCAAGCAGAAACAATGGATGAATAAATATATTCCCCTTCCTCTCCCGGATGAGACCCGAGAAGCAGCTTCTTTAAAGGCGTGAGGAAGACAACCCGATTGGTAGCAGATGCTCATTTTCTCTTTCCTCTTTCCCAGTTTACTGCCCCTCCATTCCCAAGAATTCTTCCAGAATCGACAACCTTGTGACTTTGCTAGGTCTACCCAACATAGAGATGTGTTAGGGCGATGGAGTCTTACAGCATTAATGGAGAGATAAGTTATCTCTGTATCTTGGCCAAAAGCAAAAAACAAAAAACAGAACAAGCACACACTTCGATGAGCGAAAACCAGGACCAGAAGCAAGAAGACTGTACTCTCGGGGACCATGTCTATAACTTGTTACCAGACACAGGAGGCCAGCACCCAAGGTAGGCACAAGAATACTGGCCTCTGAGAACTTGCTTAAATATTGAAGATGATTTTGGGTTTCCAAAAGCCATAGAATAGAGGAAGGCGATGGTTATTTCCAAGAAGATAGTGGGAACTTTATGATGGATGACCAATGTAAAGTATCCAAAAATTAGACTACAGACTTTTAAATTCAGATATAGGCCCTTATAGGCTGTGTGACCTTAGGAAAGTTACTAGTACTCTCTGCTCTTCAAATGCCATGAATTGGAAAAAGTAGTCATAATAATAGAAAGTGCCAGAAGCCCCTAATTAAGTGATTCAAACACATAACAATTCAGTGAGTATTTTGGTGTATCAACTGTATCGTTGCATGCTTTGGTCTCTCCAAACTAATAATAGGGTTGGGTTCAGAGACATAGAAGAGCAACTCAAGCACAATACCCAGAGACCCTCAACACCAGCTCTACTAGCATCCAGAGTGGGAGGGACGAGTCCAGCATCACAGTTAATCCAAAGTCCTGACCACTTCGCCCTTCTCTCTGCCCACTTCTCTCACACGCGGTGTCAAGGCCGCTGCACATCAGAACTGAGAATGCATGCTTTGTACCTTTAAGATGTCCTAAGGTTCTATGTGCTCTGTTAAACCCAGCCAGAGAGGGTTCTGCTCTAACAATCAGCACTCGACAGCCACGGTTGGTTTGTTTTCTAGGCTGGGCAGTGCCTGCCTCAGAACTGCTTTGTGGGAGGAAGGTAAGAAGTCCAGGTTCCCAGTCTCTGTGTAATCAGGGCGGGAGCTTCATGCTAGGCTTTCGAGTTAGAGCTCAGCTCTCCCGAGGCCTCGTGTGCACAGTCACGGATGGTCTAGAGTCACTGTGCAGCACCTGCTTGCTGAACTCTGTCCTAAAATTGCTCACATGAGAATACACTCAGGTTTCAAAAAGTGTCTCAGCAATGTTTCCAGCCTAGACACGCTGCTAGTACTGCTTCTAGATGAAGTCCATCACCCGCCCACCTTAGGAAGAATAAGAAAATAATGCATTTTGTTGAACTAAGGCTCTTAGGATCTAAGAAATCTACTTAGGACTAAAAGAGACAAAGAATCTTCTGGCTGTCATCGGGCAGCAGCCTGTGTAATATGATGCAAACAACCCCACACCTTCAGGCGTCTTGCCCTCCCTTCTACACGGCTCCCCCATCAATACACAGACAATGGCCGCCAGTCTTTGAATACTATAAAAGCACGTGGCAAATATGAATAAGCTAGGTGGGACCACTATTTTTGCGTCAAGTATAAGTGTTGTCAAATGTGTCCTTGGACTAAACCAGAGAGGGGAACAGGACATTGATCCAAAGTGATGGGTATTTTATAAATGGCATAGCCTCACCTTGCTTTTGAGAGTGGGCAGCGGCATGCCATCTCTCTGCCCACACCTTGTCTGACACTATCTCTCGTCTCTGGCTGTTAGAACCTGACTCCTCTGGGTACCACTGGGAAGAGAAAATAGTCCCTGGGATTGGCAGCAGGCTGTAGCTTCCTCTTCCCTCAGCCCTACAGGTTCAAAGGTTTACAGCCTACGCAGCAGTGCTCAGCACATTCACAAGTGGAGAAGGGGTATGCTAAAGGAAATCTCTTATGTTACAACAAAACTGGATGCTATAAATGCTTGTTAGGCCAAAGGTGCCATATTCTGTGAGGAGAGAGGTAGTCTACCCAAACATGAAATATTTCAGCAGGACGTAGCAGAGGTGCTCACTGAGAGATGCCCACAGACTGCAGCTGTCGATCTTTATTGATAGAGACCATCAGGATCACAATCCTATCTGCACTCACCATGCAGAAACACTTCTCCTTACCACATAATTCTCAGAGATCTTCTACCTTATTCTGCCCCATTTTATTAAAGGGATAAATCAGCCGATCACCCACCCCTTAAATTGTTTCCATGACCCACAAATAAGCAATGACCCATGTGATGATTTCAAAGTATTTAATCAGCCTTTGGATAAGAATGTTCGGCAATTCTCAAGATGAGAATCACTCTTCTGCTTTCATGCTTGACTTTAAAAAAAAAGTCACAGGGTTTCATAGGGCTGGAAAGATGGCTCAGCACTTGAGTACCCATTGCTTTTACAGACGTCAGGAATCTGAGTGCCAGCATTACAGAGTTTAGAAGCTTGAAACTACATATAGGTCTAGCTCTGGGAAAACTGATGCTCTCTTCTGACTCCATGGGCACCTCACTCATGTGCGTGCGCACACACACACACACCCCTCAAAATGAATGAATAAACAGATCATCGGGGGCAGTGTGGCCAACAGAGAGACCCACTAACTTCCCTTTGCCTCATTATAATGGCATCTGCACATCATCAGACTTGCAAACTGTGTGTTCCCTTCGTGCCTCAGACACCATGTCACATCCAAGAACGAGAATACACTCTTCTGGAAAAATCCCTACTCACTTCTGGGATTCCCCACCTTAATGCATGAATAACCACCTCCCCATCATCACAATCTCTACTCCCTGTCACCCTGAGAGCTTGCCCTTTGCTCTGAGGTAAACTGGCTCCCAATTCCTTAGTTTGTCTTTTCTCTAAATTCTTTGCCCAGCAGTAACAAGAACCTGGACACGCTGGGTGGTGGTCTCCATCTCTGTCCCTAAGATCTCCCAGCCTTCGCCACCAACATTCAATCTGCTGCCATAAGTCTCTATCACAATTGATCTCATCCCTCCTCCCAATGTCTCTGTAACACTGTTCTCAACAAGCATTCTATCAACATGTTTGGAAGATACCCTTTCAGAAAATGAAGCCCAGCTCCTCACCCTGGACAGCCCCCACATCCTGGCTTGGCTTCCTCACTCTTGTGACTGTGTTCCCATACAGATAGCCCACTCAAAAATACTGCCTGACCCCGCCCCCTGTGCCACTACCTGTGTGGCACTACCACATGCTTGCAGCACACACCAATCCCCACCCTCTCTCCCACTTCTGGCCTGGGAACCCTGTCCTAGTCAAGTGCCCCCACTTCATGTCTTCTTCACCAACAAGCTAGCAAAGGAAGGCCTTGGTTCTGCTATGGCCTCTGTTCTTAGAACCTATATGAGATGATGCTGGCTTACATAATTGGGACCATCAGGACATCCATAGCTTAAAGGATCAGCACAGCTGTGCCCCCATCCTTGTGGCAGAGATGAGGAAGCCAATAACACTAACCTCTCAGAGTCAGTTAGTGGATAAAGGGCAGAGCCTTCTGCCTTCCTGTTCCTATTTCATTCATTCTGTTTCACAGGCATTCTCAGAAGGGCAACAGAACTGACCGGGTCCACCTCACTGTCCACACAGCACTAGGAAAGACAGCTTTGGAGTTTTTCTACCAACATGCTGGATCCAAAGAATCCCATAGGGACTGAGACTGACATGGTATCTTGTGGTTGGAATGGGGTCAGCCCCCACCCCCTCCCAACCCTCATGCCCAAACCTGCCTGTGGTCTATGAGTACCTAGGAAAGAACAGGGCTTCTGGAGCACTAGAAAAAACTCAGAAGCACAAAGTGTCTCAGAAAAGATTGCCCCCAGAAACAAATAAAATAAGACATAACTTTTTATATTTGTTTCATTGAGAAAGGCAAGTTTTAATTACTCAGAAAATTATCAGAGCAGCCTTTTTGCCAAAATGCTTACATGCACATGTGATGAGGGATTTTTTTTGTAAGCCAAATTTCCTCTCTCATGTTTGGGGACCTCATGAAATGGAACACCTACCTTCTTCAAAAGATACTTTGAAGCCATAAAAATGTTCATAGGCTTTGACTCAATAATCCCTTTCTGGGAAGCTAGCCTAAGAAAATACCCTGAAATATGGTAAAAGCCATATGCAGAAAAATATCTATCAAAGAGCTACTCAGTTAAAAGCTGGAGTCAACCCAAATATTCAGTGAAGGAGAAGGAGGGCTGTTAAGTCTAAAACTTGAAGAAATATTCTATAGCCATTAAAAATGAGAGGTATAACATTCATGAAGGGTCACAGAAAATGCCTATGATAAAATATTAGGTGGAAACTCCTGGAAAAATATTCAAATGCACCCATGTTGTAAAAGCAATAAGGAAATGTAAAAATGTAGTTGTCACTGTGTCAAAGTGGTAGGCTTATGGATTTGTACCTTGTTTTCAATTTTCCCTTTTATTTTATCTCCACTTTTTCATAACAGTTGAAATTTCTGTAAGAAAAAGCAATGGATGTTGTTAGTGATTTATCCAGGAAAAATATCAATAATAAGATTAGAAGTCGGGAGGAAAAACTGCCTGTTCCATGTTTAATCGTCATTTCAACGCACCCAATTTTTAAAATGAGGTAAATACGAATGTATGCAAAAAAAGGGAAATATTTTTAAATGTAGTTTTGTTCTAGGCACAAAAACACCAGATTCCATTACTGCAGAACCCATCTCGTGTCTAACCAATCACTTATTTCTGTGTTTTTGGTTGCTATGGAGACACACACAAGGACCTTTTTGTCAGGGAGCTTTGAAAGGATGCTGAGTGTCTCAGAGTTTCTGTTTCATCCCCAGCATTCTCTGTGCCTTCATCAGTTGGATGTGGATACTGAATGTAGGAAGTAAGTCCAAGATCTCATCTAGGAACTTTGGAGACGGAGGGAACAGGAAGGGAGCTTTGGAGTAGAAATCTCCTCCATAGAAGCTCTAGTTCAGTGACACAGGCAGAAGGCAGACGTAGAGGGTCTTCCAGGGATGAGGCGGTCAGAGTTCTACCCCAGGACTAAACAATGCTGGAGGAAAGTTTGCTCAACAGGCAAAGTATTTGTTGCCAAGTCTGATGACTCAAGTTCAATACCCAGCACCCACATGGTAGAAGGAGGTCACTGAATCTTACAAATTTTCCTCTGACCTCCACACAAGTGCCACAATCAAGCAGTCAAGCAGTGTTTTGTTTTGTTTGTTTTGTAGTTTGTTTTGTTTTTGTCTGTTTTTAAGAGGAGGGAAATAAAGATCTCTCTCCTGGTTATCTGCCACTGCATTAACAAAAGCACCCTAAAATCCCAGAGTTTTTGGATACATTTGATGTAGGCTAAGCAATCAAGGGTCAGGAGGTGCCCAGCCGGGTGGTTCTCTTGGTCTTTGTGGCATCTGAGGACACTAGGTGACAACCAGCAGGAGACCAAGGCTTTGCTGGAGCATCCTCAGATTGGCAGTTCCCCTCGCATGGTGGCTGCCAGCCCTGCAGTGAGCATCCCAACCGTCCCGGGCAGGAGCATCAAGGTTCCTTGTTGCTTTCTCCTCTCAGTCGTCAAAGATGTTTGCTTCCACCCCACAACAGTAATCAAGAAGGGCACTAAAGGCCGCCCAGGTTCAAGGCAAAGTGATTGGGGACCATCTAGGGCACACTACAGAATCACTTTAAGTACGTCCAGTGGGTGGAAACTGTAAACAGGAGGGACATGGGCAGGAGACCCATTGCAGAAAAGAGTGTGAAGGTGGAGGTCCTCTGTGTTGGTGGTGCTGTAGACTGATAGAGCCTTTGTTTATTGTGTTTGTCTGCTTATTTATTTATAGAGTCTCAGTATTGTAGCGCATGGGGTTGGCCTCACTGAAGGTTCTCCTGCCTCAGCCTCCCATATTCTGGTATTACAGAAATGAGCTGCCACATTTGGTAATAGAACATTTGAGAAGTCTTCTCCACAACACATGAAATCACTCATCCATTGGGGTCCAGTCACCCTCACTAGGTATCCATCTGTGATGGTAACTGTCCACTGTCACCTGAAAGATGGGGCTCTGGTTATGCCCTCTGGAGGGTTTCTTGATGGATTTACAATGTCTGGCTAAGGACCTTTAAAACATTTGCCTAATCCTGCAGTCACTTCAGTATTCCAGGGGTAGCAGAGCCTCGCAGACCTATCACCAGATGGTGCAGTCCCGAGGGACACACCCCTCAGCAGCACAAACAATAATCTTGTGAAAATGAATCTCTTCCTCCAGCAGCATGGACTTCTCCCTGGGACAGTCTGAGACCAGAACAAGACAAAGATCAACCAGACCACAGCTGGAGCCAGGCTGCTCGATTCTGCGTCCCCCTCCTCCTTCCCCTCCCCCCTTCCCCTCCTTTTCCTCTCCCCTTCCCTCTTCCCTCCCTTTCCCCTCCCCTCCTTTTCCCCTCCTCTCCCCTCCCCCTTCCCCTCCTCTCCCTCTCCCCTTTCCCCTCCTCTCCTCTCCCCTTCCCCTCCGTCCCTCTCCCCCTCTCCCTCCCTCTCCTCTCCCTCTCCTTTTCCTCTCCCCCTCCCCTCCCTCTGCAAATCCTCGCTTCATGTCCCTTCCTGACATCTTAGATGCTGCAGGAGCATGAAGAGGACAAGCAAGCACAGCACTGTCCAGGTCCAGCAGATCCATGGGCCAGTGGCCTCCAAGGGGCATAAAAGAACAATGCCCCAGATTCTGTTCCAGGCAAGCAGCTTGAAGAAACCTCCCTGTCATGAGGGCATTTCTTGCTTAGGAGAGAAGGTTGCGCCAGGAAGGACAAGTCTAAAAACTGGTCACAGCTGGACAGGAGCACAAAGCCTTTATCTAAGCAGACTACTCGAGAGAGCTGCCTTATAGAACTTGGCGTTAGGACCCAGGGCTGGAGGCTGGAGCTGGATGTGGGAGGGATGGAGGAACAGTCAGGGGAAGATGCGGCTGTCTGAAGGAGGAATGGACTCCCTTGAGAAGGGTTCTCTGTGCCTGGAAGCAGCAAGTATTATAATGGGCACAGATTCAGAGAATCTGAGACATGGCTTCAGATTCAGCTGAGTCCCCGTGGGGGAAGTCACTTCACGTCTCTCTCGACTTCTCTCCAAAGCCGATGCCCATCTCCCAGGACAATGAAAGCTGCTGGCCCCAGGAAGGCCTCTAACAAATAGGGCTCCCCTTCCTGTTCAAACCTGATCCCCAAGCTCAGTTGTGTTCATGGGTCTCGCCCCAGGAGAGAATATGTAGCCCCTGCATAAAGGCCAGTGAAGGCAGGGGAATTCACCAAGACCTTGGTCCCAAAAGCAGAGTGTACCACTGCACTTGGCCCTCAAGTTCCCACAAGCCTGGCTCTGCCCCTGCCCCTGCCCCGCCCGCCCCACCCCTGCTCATTTCCCTGTCCCCAGTGGCTCTGCTGGGCTTGCTCTAGAATGGGGAGGGGAGGGTCTATATACAGAGACAGTAAAAAGCTTCCAGAAATGCCTCCCAATCCTAGCAGGGCGAGGAATGCCTGCCATGGTCTTTGGTAATCCCAGGAGAGAGTGAGCGGATGAGTAAATCCCAGCTTTTCTCTGAGAGCAGTTTTTGGGGGAATATTTAAAAACAAAGATTTGGAAGGTTAAAGAAAGCTTCAGCCCCCAGACACCTCGGAATGTCCACGCTCATTTACAGTGAGGGGACTTCCCCAGCCAGGCTTCATTTGGAATCAAGTGTTGGATAGCTGGGTGTTCACCCCACTGCACCTCGAGTCTGTTTTTTCCTAGAAAACTTTACTGAAAAGCTTTAAGAATTCCATGCACCTTGTCTATCTGATAGATGTCTCAGAATGAATGAGACAGCACTTGAAACACATCAAAATATACTGGGGGGGTTATCATTTTGAGCTACAAGGACTGAAAGACAGACATCTTTCAGAATAGATGTCAAGCATTCTTTTTAGATGAGTTCAGTCCCTGCAAAGGTTCCCACTGCCGGTCAATCCATCCCTAATTCAAACTGCAGCTGCTGGCTGACTCCGGGTGAGCGGTCCGGGTGCCTCTTCGACTGTTCTGTCCAACCCTGGGAAACGGATGCTCCCAGACTCTTCATGAGCCCAGGGGATCTGGCTCACCCTCTAGGATTCTTTTCTCACTCTTGTCACATAGCTGTGGATGCACAGGAGGCTGGAGGATGGGTGTTCTCAGACTCTGTTTGGCGGACCAGAAACACCAGGACTCTGGGAGCTGTTAGGAGCCCAGATTCTCCTGCCTACTGAAGCTAACTCAGAGGTGGGGCTCAACCTCCCAGGTTCTGATCAGTGCACAGTGAGTGATGGTTTACCCTGTCAGCGTGATTAGACTGACAGACACCCAAGAGAGCACACTTCTGGTTGTGTCTGAGAGCTTTTCCAGGGAGGACATACTAAGAGGGGAGGAGTCACTCTAAATGTAGCCAGCATCTTCAAAAGGTAGGGGGGCGTAGGTGGAACAAAATGAGAAAACAGGAAAAACCAAGCTTCAAACTTATACATTCTCGGTCTCTCTGTCTCTGTATCTCTGTGTCTGTCTGTCTGTCTGTCTGTCTGTCTGTCTCTCTCTCTCTCTCTCTCTCTCTCCTTTCTTTCTCCAACCTTCCTGGCTGCATAAGGTGATCTGCTCCACTCTGCCATGTCCTCCCTGACACGGCAGACAAAATTCTTAAACTGGGATTCAGAATAAACTGTCCCGTTCTAAACCGTCCCTCTTGCGTGTTTGTCACAGTGATGAGAGAAGAGCCAGGCATGAACAGAGGTTGCTTCGAATGCCAGCAATGCCACTCGCTACCTGGCCAGGTCACTTTTCCACCTTGCAGCTCAGTTCCATTCATGCACGCATTGAATGGAACCGGCCTCAGCCACTCCCACTCCGGGGTGGTGTGATGACTGCACTCGGGGAGAGCCTTAGCCTATGCTCCCTA
This sequence comes from Apodemus sylvaticus, assembly GCF_947179515.1. NCBI lineage: Eukaryota > Metazoa > Chordata > Mammalia > Rodentia > Muridae > Apodemus > Apodemus sylvaticus. The sequence continues at coordinate 60,517,669 of NC_067474.1, read as the reverse complement.
GGGCCAGGTCATGGAGAGAGTGACTCCCTAAACTTCCCATCAGGAGACGCTATCATGGAGGACTCCGTCAGTCAGTCCATGGTATTTCAGAAGTGCTCCATGACCGGCTGCCACCGGTTCTTGGAGGAATCTGAGCTTTCATCCATCTTAGCAGTTTGACCAGGCAGAGCTCAGGAGTCAAAGGCCTCTGAGCATTTGGTGGAGAAGACAGAACAGTGGCCTTACCGTTCGCCAGTCGATGTCCTATGCACAAGGACTCCTTCCTCCCCTTCGCAGGCCTCCTCAGAGACAGCCAGGGATGCTTTTGGCTTTGGACTCTCTCTGTGATGACGGTGTCCTCTGGATCATACATGCCACACAGGTATTTGATGTCTATTCCTGATTAAAAGGCTCAGAACTAAGAGTCAGAGGGAGCGATGGCGAGTCTTCCATCTGCCCAGGAGAACGTCTCTAACATCACCCAGTATCGCCCTAATCCAGGAGGCTGCTGTTCTTCCTCATGGTGTGGGCGAGGCAGGAGCAGTGTTTGCTCTTTCTGATGCTCTGTTATCTCAGAGATTCTAGAAAGTTCCTGAAGCCCAGAGAACAAAAAGGCATCCAGATCAGAAAAGACAGAAACAACTCCATTTTATAGGTGGCATCAAGAGCCAGGGAGAAAACCCAGTGCACGCACGTCGAACCTGCTAGAGCAGCAGACCTGTCTGAGGAGTAGCAGGCCTCAGCTTAGTATATAAAACGCTCTGTCTCTTTATACCAAAACCATAAAAGCTGGACAATAAAAACTTTAAGTGATACATTTTGTTGTTATTTTATGAGAGTGTCTTGCTATATAATCCAAGCCAGTGTGAAACTTGAAGGGATCCTCCTGCATCAGCCTTCTCAGTGCCTGGATTACAAGTGTGCTACCATGCCTGACTAAGAATGCTATTTAAAATAGCATAAAATATAAAATGCTCAGATACAAGCCTGAAGAGCCTACAGTGAAAATCACACACGTCACTGAGAGAAGCAGACTTAAACAAGCCACGGCTTAAACCGGGATTGTAAACACGGCTGCTTGCTCTTCCAGGCTGTGTCACTACACCTACAGCTATTCATCTCCATTTGCACCTTTGGTTGGCTGGGACCTGAGTTCTTCCTATATGTGAGGCAAGGGTTTGACCTGTGGACACATTGTCTCAATCCCACGGCTTAAGATTGCCTTTCCTGACTCAATCACCTTGCAGAAAGTCTTTTCTTTTCTTTTCTTTTTTTGTAATATTTTTATTTTCTATATTCTTTGTTTACATTCCAAATGATTTCCCCTTTCCTGGATCCCCCCTCCCCATATGTCCCATAAACCTTCTTCTCTCCATCCCTTCTCCAATCACGTCCCTCCTTTTTCTCTGTCCTTAAATTCCCTTCCAATGCTAGATCAATCCTTTCCAGGATCAGGACCCTCTCCATACTTCTTCATGGGAGTCATTGGTTATGCAATTTGTGCCTTGGGTATTCAGGGCTTCTGGGCTAATTAATATCCACTTATCAGAGATTGCATTCCATGTGTATTCTTTTGTGATTGGGTTACCTCACTTAGGATGATATTTTCCAGATCAAACCATTTGCCTAAAAATTTTGTGAATTCATTGTTTCTAATTGCTGAGTAGTATTCCATTGTGTAAATATACCACATTTTCTGTATCCATTCCTCCTTTGAGGGGCATCTGGGTTCTTTCCAGCTGGACGTGAGACTTCCAGAGGACCTTGCTATACCTCTCCTGGGCATATACCCAAAGGATTCCCCGGCATGCAATAAAGACACATGCTCCATTATGTTCATAGCGGCAGAAAGTCTTTTCATCAAAAATATGAAATCTTAGTTCTGAGCCCTCAAGTTCTGTCCCATCAGACCGTGTTTCTAACTCAGCCAGGAGCACACCGCTCTGGCTGCTGCAGACACGGGGTAAAGTCTGTGATTGTGAAGCAGGCATCCTCCTGCTGCATTCTTCCTCAACCCCGGATTCTAGATCTGTACAATGGGCTTTTGATGAGGACGTGCAAGCTTAGTTGCAAATGCGTAGACTTTTCCATAGATTTCGTTCATTTTCTGTCTCACTCGGTGATGGCAGAAGCAACCTAAGAAAGGAAGGGTTTATTTTGGCTTGTGGTTTGAGAGTGCATGGTCCATCGTGGAGGGAGGGGATGGTGTGAAGACTGTGTCTGCAGAGAGAAGAAAGCTTGTGCTCGGCTCACTGCCCCACCCTTAGCCTTCGGTTTGAGACACCAGCCTGGATGGTGCTGTCCACAGCCAGGGTAGCCCTTCCCTCCCAGGGGCTGTGTCTTCTGGGTGATTCCAGACCTAAGATCAACCATCAAAACACAACTCAGGACAAGATGGATAAACCTTTGACTTTCTGTTCTCCGTTGCCTATGCCCGTGCTTCCTGAAATGCTTCTGTTCTTCTAGAAGTCATCATTTAATTTTGTTCCAAAGACATAAATTTAATTGTTTAATTAAGTTTATATATTCTTGGCTTGTACTCTCTGTTTTCAAAAGCTGGTCCTTATCTCTCCATCCGCATACCATTTCCTGAGCTCTGGGAGCCTGAGGACCTCAGAGGCACACGACTGATGTAATCTAAGGAAAGATGCTGTGAACCTCTTCTCCGAGTTCCAGACAAGTGGCCTTCTTCTTCTGGCTGCGTTTGAGGGGCTTGGGTTGTTACAAGGATTCATCTGCAGGGTTTCAGACTAAAGTAGACAGAGTATCTTCCCTCGCACGGAAGGGAAAGGGGATCCTCTGCCTCCCAATCCATCCTCCCTCTCCTCCTCCAGCATCATCGGTGACCACAGGACATAGTGAAATATTGGGGTGTCCAGACAACCTGGAAAAATGGGCCTCAGATGGCCTGGGTCAGACCGCTAGTAGAAGAGAGAGGACAAGGCATCTCAAAGTGTGGTCTCTGACTCCCTGGCAGATGGAGCTTCATTTTCAACTTTCTGGATAAGAAACTCTGGGCCCAGCAATGTGTTTAATCAGCCATTGATTGACTCTGATGCACCAAGGCTATTAGCTTCCCTGCTGGTCAGCCTGCTTCTGCTGAAACCCATTCCTCAAAACTCTCTGGTCTCACTTCCTTCTCTAAAACTGGGATAATAAGGTACCAGGTCTCCTGAGACTTATTTGGTTTCTTTTCTTGTTAATGTGACAAAATTCACAGCAGAAACAACTTTAATGGGACAAGATTTCTTTTGGCTCTCAGTTTCAAAGAGAGCTTAGTCCGCCATGGCAGGAGAAGCCACAACTGCCTTTGTGACTCTGAGGCACAACAGGAACTAGTGTGGGCAGAGAGCACAGCTGCGCAACCTTCAAACGCGCTCCCATGGTGGCCCACCTCCAACAACCAGGCCCGCCGCCTAAAGGTTCCACTGACTTCAGAATAACTCCACAGGCTTGGAACCAAGCTTTCAAAGCATGAGCTGGCGGGGAAGAGCACTTCAGATCCAAACCATAACAAGGCTCTTGTTCACACGAATATGAGGAGCCATATAAATCATTTAAGGATTACTTAATCATTAGCATGCAAGTCTCCTTTGCCTCAGTTCTCTGTAAGGTCTCCATGGCATGTATGATAGTTGAATAACAGTTATTAAATTCTACTTGGAAACAATAGCCCTCTCTGCTGTGTCTTCATAACAGGCAACTACTTACAACCATCGTCAGCACACAGGAATAACAGAGCTCTGAGGTACAGATTGATCCTTCCAGGCCCACAATGAGATTACAGGTCAGGGTCCTAGGCCACTTTCGAACTAAGCATCTGCATCGGTGAGTTCCCAGTGGGCAGGCCTGCAGTCTTGGTTAACATGGGGCCCTGTGTGAGTCTACCCTGGGAAGGAAAGATGTGGTTAACCGTGATAGAGTTCGTGGTGTAGAAAGTTCTTTGCAGGAGCCAGCTTGTCCTCTGACTAATAGCTACTCGCTAACTCTTGATGAGGTAGAACTGATGTTAGCCTGTAGTGGTGGCTGGAAACACTGAGCCAGCTCCCACGTCTGACTCCCATTTCTCATCTGGGTGTGTAAACTTGAACTAGGTACTTCACTCTTTAGAACTACCTTCTTCTCTCGGTAATTTCTTTCTTGTTACCGACTTTTACAGGCAAGGTTTTGTTAAACTGCCCGGGCTGGCCTTGACCATACTATGTAGTTCAGGCTAACTTTGAACTACATCTTTCTGTCTCAATCCCTTGACTACAAGGGATTGCCAAACAAGACATTAAGTATATCTCATGTGTCTTTCTGCCCCTTGTGAGACCCATGAGGGGGGATTTGGGTCTGTGACTATGATTGTAAAATGCCTTATTATCCAGCCCCGAGAAGCACCCTGGGACTCAGCTTACACAAGGAGAATGCTGTGGAAGCCCTCTATACACTGTAAAGTGCATACACCAGTATGGGATAGAAAGGTGAAGAGAAGGCAGTGGTAGAGTTTGCTGAAGATGCACACTGCTGGTCCTGCCAACTTCACAGGCCTCTGCGGTCTGGCAAGGCCGGCTGAGGCGCTGTGCAGCTGGTGGGCGGGAAGTGGGGACTGGTGGAAAGTCAGGCAGGATGTGTGGTCTGACCCTTGCTGGGGAGTGGCCTGGAGCCACAGGGACTCCCAGACCCTTTAGGCAGACCTGCAGGCATATGGCATCAGCTCAGCAAGGGTCTGCCTCTGCCCTGCTTCCTGGCTAACTGAAGGCCCTCTGGAAACAGGCCCAAGGAGTCTGTTTGCTGAGAGCAAGAGTGTCAGGTCACAGGATGCATATGGACAAGACTCCCTATGTGGGTTTGTTCTCCCACACAGGTGGAAATCCCGCCACAGTTCTAGTATTCCTCCCTCAATGAGCTCTTAGGTCCTAGAATTTCCCTACTCTCTCCCCTTTCCTAACAGTGGCAAGTGTGCCCACCCCATGGGGCATCCAGACTCTAGACTTAGCTTCCATATTTCTGGTGGGGAGGATTGGTTCAGGCAGCTGGGGGTGTGGCCTCAGGGTACATGCCTCACCCTTTTAGCCTCAGTTTCTCCACCTGCAAAACAAGAATCGTAAACACCCTCTGAGACCCCTGATCAGTGAACTGATATGAATGTGAGGACCTGGCCAGCTCAAGGAGATGCTCTATTGTTGTCCAAGACCCCATCCTGGGGAAAGTAGTAGTGTCTGAGACGGTTAGGGACCTGAGAGCTGGATACATTTTTTTTAGGCTTTTGAAAAACCTGGAGACAGTCTGAGCATTCCCCTGCCCTGAGGCCTGGGTGGGGATAGGGAATGGGGGATGGGGATGGGGGATGGTATCAGGGAAGCACAGTATCTTAAAGTTTTGTGCTGAAAGCCAGCTACAGCTTCTTAAAAGAAATCCCATGGTCAGAGGCAGCTGGGCCTGTGGTGATCCAAGGTAGACCACAGGCGGGGCCCGCTACAGCGAGTGAGGCCTGCGGGGCCTGCCATCAAAGCCAGGACATACAGGGGAGGCAGTGTGACTGGGAGCTGGCTAGTCCAGTTCAGAATTTCTGGAACTGAACCTCGGTGCTCCTCCCACCTCTTCTGATGTCCAGCATGCCAGGAGGGCAGGAAATGGTCATTTCAAAGACTAGACCAGTCATTTGGCAAAGGGGTCAGAGTCAGAGGTCCGAGAACTCGAAGGACCTGCAGAAAGCCTTGCCCATTTCCTTCTTCACATCCTTTCTTCTCTGGCCTGTCTGACATAGACAGACATATCTTAGAGATCAAGACCGAGTCAGAGAGACCTAGGCACCAGAGGCAGAGGAAACTGAGGGCTTAGGTTGGGCAGAGGGAACTGAATCTGGTGGGGCCTCCTACAGCAAAAGACCACACAGATGGGGAGGACTCAGAATCTCTCATCTCTGTCACCGACCCATTGCCCCACTGTCTCTGCCTCTGCACACTGATGCTCTGCAATGTCCAGACAAGGGTTCTTACTCCCATTGTATCAACAAAGCAACAGATTCAGAAAGATAACGACACCGTAATCCACCACTGGCTGTCACTGAGTAGGAACAACGTTTCCCAACAAGGCAATTATGAATAATATCTCATGTGTCTTTCTGTGACCTGTGAGAGCCGTGGGAGGGAGATCCAGTGGTATCCTCATTCCGCAGACATGGTGTGAAGGTGCCCAGATGTCAAAGAAAGACGGTTCCAACAGGTATCAGACTCCATACCTGTAATAATGACACCACCCTGCCCAAGGACCCGTCCTGAAGGACAGTTACGGGGTCAGACTACATCTTCTGACTCCACGTACAGAGCCTTTTCCTGCTGCCCTTTGCCTACATGTTATTACCCTAAGGCTGGCTGCTCCCTGGTGGGAAGGGGCACCCCATCCCGAAGAGGCACCTCAGTCCAAACTATAGGTTCATGTAGTAGAGGTGATGGGGTTGGATCTAGTTTTCCTTCCAGGTTGGGATGGAAAGAGGCAATGAACCCAGGAAGGTTGCCAAGCAACCCCCTAAACAGTTTCTAGATCCTGCCTTTTCTTTCTATGCTCAAGTCATCCCAGTTCTCCAGCTTCCTTCCTTCCTTCCTTCCTTCCTTCCTTCCTTCCTTCCTTCCTTCCTCTCCCTCCCTCCTTCCTTCTCTCTCCTTCCTTCTTTCCTTCCTTCCTCTTTCTTTCTTCCCTCCCTCTCTCTCTTCTCTCTCTCTCCCTCCCTCCTCTCCTTCCCTCTCCTTCCTTCCTTCCTTCCTTCCTTCCTTCCTTTCTTCCTTCCATTCTTTCCTTCTTTCTTTCAACACGGTCTCACCCCAGGCTGGCCTTGTTGCAAATGACTATGAATTTCTAATGCTCCTGCATCACCTGGGATTATAGACACGTGCCACCATGCCTAAGGTACACAACACTGGGTATCACAGCCAGTACTTCACATTTGCTAGGCGAACACTCTATCAACTGAGCTAATTTCCCAGCCCCCCATTCTATGGCATGACGAGAGCCCTGAAGTTGTATACACAATGGATAAGGCAGACCCTGTGCCTGTCCTGATGGAGTCGGTACTCCAGCAGCCTGCACAGCTAGCTTCCCCGCCTCTCATATTTGTCTCGCCTGTGCCCCTTCTTCCAATTCTTCCCAACCAGATGCTGCCTCATCTATGCTACAATTGTTATATACCCAGTGGGATGTCACCCCTCCTGCCAGGTTCCTGTGGCCTTTGGGGAGTGTTTATCAAGCTCCCTGGCAGTCATATTTATCTGGTGTGAATTTCAGGAAGGGGATGGGAATGGGATGTGGGTATTCTAGACCACATGTTCTAGAACAGCCGAGATTGTGTCTCACTCTGGCATCATTCATTCAACTCATCATTCAGTCAGTCAGTCAGCAAATATGCCCTGAGCCCTTATCATAGGACACAGAGTGTCCCAGCAATGAATTTGCAGTAGTGAACCGGAGGGAGAAATGGGCCCGTGAAACATTTTGGGGAAAACAATCAGGTGGCAAGTCAATGACCAAATGCACATCCCGACCGATCTATGCTCAGAGCCCAGGGAAGGGGCCTGGTGCCTATGCATATCCTCAGGCCCTGTTTATCTAAACTAAGTGGCCTCTTGAAGGCAGCCCACCCTCTCCTGCACTGTGAGGGTTTCAAAGAACCGGAAGGAGATTGTGTTGGAATTAGTCTTCCCTGCCTTGGGAACCCAGGGCCACTGAGGTGTCAGCCTGAGGTTTGGATTAACTAAAATAAACTAAACTTTAGAGTCACTGAATGATTCAATTTCAGGAAACACCAGGCCCAGGGACAGCAATAACAAAAATAATCAGGGCAAACATTTACACAGCACACACTGTGAGCCAGCCCCATGAGAAGCCCCTGGCTCCCGACAGATGACAAGGCCACATCGGAAGGAAGGGGAGGCTAGTGGAGGGGTGACCCTGATCAGAGCTGTCCCCTGGGATCACCATTGTTCACTCAGACTCCACTGTCCCCTCAGCTACAGAAAGCTGTCAGGCCCGGTGCTTTTGAAATTCCCAGGGACTTAATGTCAGAAAAGACAGGTCTTCCCAACAAAGAGAAAACTCTGACTCCCTAACGGGGAAATCTGTGTTCTGGGAGGGATTTTCTAGAACCTACTGAGGAGCCTTCCCACCCTGAGGAACACCTTTTATTGTAATTAGATATATTCTTTATTTAAATTTCAAATGTTGTCCCCTTTCCTGGTTCCCCCTCCCCTGAAAATCCCATAAGCCATCTCCTCTTCCCCAATCAACCCTCCCCCGCTTCCCTGTCCTGATATTCCTCTACACTACGGCATCAAGTCTTTCCGGAACCAAGGGTCTCTCCTCCCTTTGATGTCCAACAAGGCCATCCTCTGCTGCCTATGTGTCTGGAGCCATGGGTAACTCCATGTATACTCTGGTTGATGGTTTTGTCCCTGGGAGCTCTGGGAGTACTGGGTGGCTCATATCGTTGTTCCTCCTGTGGCTCTGCAAACCCCTTCAGCTCCTTGGGTCCTTTCTCTAGCTCCTCCATTGGGGACCCTGTGCTCAGTTCAATGACTGGCTGAGAGTGTCCCCCCCCCTGTATTTCTCATGCACTGGCAGAGGCTCCCAGGTAACAGCTATATCCTGCTCCAGTCAGCAAGCACTTGTGGGCATAGATAATAGCGTCTGGGTTTTGTAACTGTATATGGGATGGATCCCTGGTTGGGGTAGTCTCTGAATGGTCTTTCCCTCAGACTCTGCTCCACCGTTGGTCTCTGTATCCCTGAGAACACCTAATATACACCTGGCACCGTGCTAGGCTCTCTTTATACGGTCACTTGCCAGACACTACTTCATCATAGAGCTTTATCTGGGCATGGAATGCCCTGTACACACAGCCCACTGGGCAGACTATCTCATGCTTTTACTCCCCGTGCACCCCTGTGTCTCTGAGCACCCACATCTCTGTGCACTCCTGTGTCTGAGCACCCTCACCTCTGTGCACCCCTGTGTCTGAGCACCCTCATCTCTGTGCACCCCTGTGTCTGAGCACCCTCATCTCTGTGCACCCCTGTGTCTGAGCACCCTCATCTCTGTGCACCCCCGTATCTCTGAGCACCCTCATCTCTGAGCACCCTCATCTCTGAGCACCCTCATCTCTGTGCACCCTCATCCCTGAGCACCCTCACCCCACCCCCACAGCCCTGGACTTCGTTGTTACCCCACTCCTGTGATCTAGAAGCTAAAGAATTAACACTGCACAGCTTCGTGTCCAGAGACCCAAGGCTCAGCCGGACCCAACCGGCCAATGCCTCCGTGGTGCTTTGAATCACCCCTTGTCCAGGCCTTTGGGACCACCAGGCATGTGGGCACCCCACCCTGCTCCCAGCAGCCCTGTGACCTTTTCAGACTCTCTCTTCCTGTTTCCCAAATGCTGCTGTCCCTAAGCTTCCTTCTTGGTCACTGCCCACCTGGTCCACCATCTCTACTGATGTGATCACTGCCCCTCTCCTAAGGTTTCGATCTCCCTTTGAGTCCCACCCAGACCCCCGAATCTCTTTCTCCAGCCTAGATCTCTGGCATGAGCTGACCCAGGGACACAGTCACTGTCACCTCAAACTCAAGGCTTCCCCAAATAGCTGCCACCAGCCTCATTCCTAGGCTCCTCCTGTCCTCCTCCTGTCCCCCTCCCCCCTCTCGCTCACTTATGCCATAAACATCCCAGAACATCTGTTACATGTCATGTAGGGTGCTGGGGAGAGTCTGGGTTCCCTGGCCTGGCCTAGAACCACAGCCCATCCTGATCCCTTTTTCTCTAAGAAGTTGTCCTGAGAGGAGAGCTAGGGCTAGTGGGGGCTGTTGGCTCTATCTGCTGACTCTTATTAGCCACAAACTCCTGTGCAGACTCAGAGACTCCAGCACAAATATATACACTCATGAGCCCCAAGATGCTGACATAGACACACCTACCTGGAGATCGTTCTGCCGGAAAAACGCAGGCACCGGTCACAACTGCTTTCAGATCAATGCTTTTCTTAAGTCTAAGGATGTCCAGAGGGCACCTGGGACATACTTACTGTTAGATCTACACGTGTGGGACAAATGGATGAGGGGTTTACTTAACATACCAAAGCAGACTCTGGTCATCATGTTCTCCCAGCATCCCTCAGTCCTTACCTGTTCCAGGGCCATCCTGACTGGCATACTCCACCCCTACCCAGAACTCCTCCAGCTCAGGGTAGGGCTGCCCTTCCCTATATAGTCCAGCCATTTTGGCTAATTGGTCTTTTGAGTCTACTCTCCTTTGGACCTCCTGACAGCTGTGCCCAGTTCCCATCTCTCCCCTCTTCCCCAAACCTGCCCCCCTTACATGGTGTACCTAGGTCTGCTCACGTCCACTCTGTGCTCTCCCAGATGCCCCTGCCTCTCGGGCTATGCTTATCCACATATCTACAATAAACATTCCCCTCCACCATACCTAGGAGCAGTCATGGCCTTCTTTTAATTTCTTTTTGTTTCATTCAGTTACACTAACAAAAATTTTTATTCTTCAACTGAAATTCAACTATGACTGAGCATCCTGTATTTTATCTAGTTATACCAGGAAAGGGCTAGACAAGCATGGGCCCTGCACAGAAAATCATACAGCTGACATGCTTGTACACATCACACCCTCGCACAAGCAGTTCACATGTGAATACATACCTCACCCTGTCATGCACTGCACATTGATGGGAATCTTGTGGTGGCCTGAGGTCACACTGGAGCAGGCTGACTGCCAGCTGCTGAGAGTGCTCCTCAGGGTGTTTATTCATGAATAAAAGCCTCATCAACCCAAATGTCTGGCTTTCCAGCTCCTCAAATGTGTGCCCCACATCGTCCCTGTGAGAGCTGGAGGCAGCAGGCTCCATGTCCTGGCTGGCAGGGTGACAGTCAGAGGAGAAAGCCTCTTCTTTCTCTCTTGAGTTTTCCAGATTTCCAGAGCAGAGTTCACCCACTTTCCAAGCAGGACCTCTTCGTCCAAATCCATAGTCACCCTGGGATAAAGGAAAAGCCACAGCAGTTGACACCAGAAATAGCCTGACTTTGATATTTGCCTACTGCATTGTTGGACAGGCCAATTGATGTCTCTGAATAACATAAATGTTCTGTAGCAGCTGGAAGGATGTAGTGAGGATGACTAGGTAGGTGGAAGATGGTTTTAGAGTTTTGAATAAGACTAAGATGGGTTATTATGTGAAGATGGGAAGCTAGTTCTGTTAACCAAGTGCTTGCCTTGCAAGGATGAGGGTCTAAGTTTGGTCCTCAGATGCCATATAAAAACGCCAGGAGTGATAGATAGCCTGTAATCCACATTGTAGAGGCAGAGAAAAGAGGACCCTTCTGGCTTACGGCCTTAATGGACAGCCAGTGTAGTCTAATTGGTGAGCTCCTAACCAATGGAAGACCTTGTTCAAGGGAGGTGGACAGTGCTTCTGGGGATGACACCCAAGACACCTTTGGATACACACACACACACACACACACACACACACCACTGGTTATAAATTCTTATAGTAAATATTAATTGCAATTGAATTCAGAAATTGAGTGGCCTCTTTGGCTGGAAATAAAAAGAACAGAAGAGAAGGTGGAAAATCATTGGGACAATTAAGTGTGATCAATTAAATATAGGAGTCAAGGGTTTGGAGCAATGGCGCGGCAGTGAAGAGGAAGGACTTCCCATACAGAAAACCCCTGTTCAGTGTGCAGCACCCATGTCTGACACATCACAACTGCCTATAATCCCAGCTCCAGGGGATCTGGTACCCACACACCCCCACACAGACACAAAATCAAAAAACACAATTCTTTAAAGAAAAGAAGATGTTTGAAGTCTTTAAAGATGGGGGGAAGAATAAATGTTCAAAATTTAAAACAAAACAAAACACTCTCTTTAAATATGAAGATCAAGATTTGGTGCTAACCTGAGCACACCCAAGACAATAGCTACATATGTCCAAAATCTTTTGTAGCCACTTAGAACTGATCATCAGGGCCACACACCGCTAAGCAACGTCCCTGGTGCGCTGGCAGCTGAAGCCACTGAAGCAGGCAGAAGGGAGCGGCAAGGAATGACTTCCTGCCGACATCAGGGCATCTTCTGTTTGAAACCATCTGGTAACCATTCTTGTTGGTGAAAGTCAGGGTGGAAGATTCCAAAGTTCTGTTTCCCACAGGATCTCCTCCACTCTGGAGATACTGAGCCTCCGTGTGGCTGAGGCTAACACCGCTCAGTAGAGTTTCCGGTTATTCCTCCACCTGAAGCTCTAGGTGTCTGCTCGGGCCGATGGAATGGGCAGGTGTGGTGGAGAGGGCTGTGCAACTCTTCTTCATCTCCCCCTCTGCTGTGGTGACTAACAACTTTCTGGAAGGTGAGCACTGCGTTTCTAAAGAAGATCAGTGTGGACAGAGACCTGGCCACCTACTAGGGTGGAAACACTTTTGTTGGATAACTTCCACAGGGGAGTCATTAGTATAGCAAACCCCGGCCTGTCCCTGCACACCTTCTCAGAAGCTTCATACAGGCTAGCAGATGTACTGTGGCAGTAAAGGTTTTTTTTTTTTTTTTGAAAGTGGCTTTATGTCTTACCAGGAAAGGAAAATTCTCAAAGCCAGCTGGCAGGTCAGAGATGCCTGATACAACTTAGTTGTAACCACACCCTCTCCTGCCACTTCCAGAGTCTGAGGTGGTTGACAAGTCCAACTATGTACTGGAGAACTGAGAAGCCAAAATTTGGTAGACACAGGGATCTACTCAGGGAAAATGGGAGAGGACTGCATTTGGAAGGGCAGCCAACAGCAAAGGCTGGGCCGTGGATCACTGAAGGCATTTATGGAACACGACAGATGCTGTGTGCACTGAAAACGCAACCTATTATTCTCACTGAAGCCCAGGGAAGCAGGAACAGAGGCTCAGAGAGGTCAAATAAGTTGCCCACCATACACAGCAAGGATTCAAAACCACATCAGCCTTGATCTTATACCACTGTTCTTAGAGCCACGAGGGGGCTGTGTACTGGCCGCATCTGCCTTAAGCACAGCTCCAGTTTAACAGGACCACACGCTGGCATTGGGACCTGGCAGATCAAACCTGAAGGAAAGACCTGAGCTGTCCAGAGGGTCTGCCCTCATGCAGGGTGGCCTTGCTTACGACTTCCTGGTCTAGACCACAGGGGGCTGAGGCTTCTTGGGAGTCTCCTTATCCCAGCATTCCAGGCCCAGATGTGGACAGCTGTGTGATCCCTTCGGCTTGTGGTGATTCATGCTGGGACAAGGAAGCTGCTTCTTTGTCCAGTTCCCTGTCCCCAAATCCTGATCTGGGGACAGCTGCCTTAATCTCCCTGAGCACAAGACCCTATCTGGATGGCTGGCCCACAGGAGCCCCCCACTGACATCCCGGAAGAACCAGGACCAGAACAAAGAAGAGATTCAGGGCAGAGGAGGGCTTGTCCCTCTCCCTGGCACAGCTCCTGCAAGCCATCTGCTGGAGGGCCTATTATTCAGACCTCTGGATCGAGCTCTGTTTGTTTTGTGGGAGTTCGCAGCTGATGGTGTTCGTCAAATTCCCTGTAGCCAATTGTCCTTGCTGGCCCCTTCCATAGGCCGACCTGGGCAGTCTGGGCTTCCTGGGAACTCTGTTCATAGGTCCCCTCCTGGGAACCAGCTGGTTCATTCAGCTGCCATCAAGAGGCCAAGCTCTTTCCTCCTGGACACCTGATTCAGCCCACCAGATGCTCAAAGTGACGTCACCTGGGGACCCTGGGGCAAAATATGGATACCAGAAAGACCAGGAAGTCTGTGAAGTGAGGACAGCTCTCAGAAGGCCAGGCCAACCCTCTGTGGAGTTCTCTGCTGTGCAGAAATAGAGCACACAGACCACAGAGAGGACTGACTGGGTTAGGATACCACTTGGTTCTCTCCATCATTGGTGACCAAGTCGCCATTCACTGCTTTGGTGATTAAGAGTGCACTGCCTTACATCAGGCTGCCTATGCACACATGGGAAAAGCTACATACAACCACATACTCCCAAGGCCTGAGAGGTCACTCCGTGCACAGCAGGTTCTCAAACATACATCATTAGTTTTGCCTTTCATTTCTTCAAGCGTATAAAACATGGATCCATTTAGCTCCTGGCTTGCAGGACAGAAGGGAAGCTGGTGTCCCTGACTATGGGAAGTGGGACTCAGGACATTTCTTTTCATGGTGATGTAACCCACTTCTCTAAAGTGCAGCATAGGGGAGAGCCCCAAGCATGCACCCAGGAGACCATGGGGAGGAGCTGGCTCCACACAGACCAGGTGTGCGGCTCCAGCAGAGTCGCAGACCTCAGGTCCCATATCTGAACGCTGAAGTTATGAGGGGGGCTGGACGACTCTCCCCAGCCTGACTGATGGTTCCCCATTACCCATCCTTCATGACTGGAAGCCTTATTGGAGCAGCAGGGAAATGAAGAAAGGACAGATGCACATGGAGGAAAGCTGTGAATGCTCAGTACCAGGAACAAAGCAATGCAGACCCTCGGCCAGGGGACGATCAGTTGTCTCAGTGGGAGGCTTCCAGTCTTGAGCAGTCTCTGGCTATAAAGATCCGGAAGGATGGAGCTGTAGTTTCTAGTTTTTTGCACACTACCAACATTCACACTTGGACCAGCGGAAGGCTTTGCCATTCCCCTGAGCCTGACCCATGGGGTGATTTTGCCAGATTCCCATGGTTCTAGGCATTGGTTATTAACATGTCTGTGCTCATATCAAGAGTACCCACTCACCCAGAATTTCATTCATTCTTTACCATTCATTCTATGCTCCCCCGACTCCCCACGCCTCCATCTTGCTGTCACATCTAGACTCATTTCCTCCCTGCTGACTACCGAACAGATTCATTCCACAAATGCTGGACACACCACACAGGCCCTGCTCTCAGGGAGCTTTCTGTCTGGTGCGTCAGGGAGATGTACTTCAGGAGCGCGTCTTGAGAACTGTGTACTGTGAGCAAAGACACTGGAGCAGTGTGGGAAATGACTCTCACACAAGCTTGGGATGCTTCATGCAGCTGCCCTGGGAGAGGTCGGCTGAAAGCTGAAGGGTGGAAGGGAGACGGGAGAAGGAGTCTAGATAAGGGAGCAGCCAGCCTGCTCCAGAGCTCCACAAGATGAGAGGGGCTCATGGGAGAGAGAACATACTCACCAACAGCAGTGCATGTCTGCCTTTCTATCCATCTAAGCCAAATCATGGTAGACAGGAGAGAAAGGGGAGCCTGTGTAGGTGAGCATAGCAAAACAGGAGGGCTTATAAACGGAAACAGGAAATGGTCAAATGTCCATGTTAAAACAGACTTCTCTATCTGCTTGGAAAGAAAATATTTTAAAAAGAAAACAAACAAACAAACAAACACAAAATCAAAACAAAAAACTAAATAAAAGACGAGAGCTGGCATGATCACGGAGTAGGTAGAGGCGTGTGCTACCAGGTCTCGTGACTTGAGTTTAATTCCTGAGACACACACAGTGGAAGGAGGACACTGGGTTCAGATGTCTCTTTGTATACATGTGTGGGTAGCTTAGTATCATAGAGACCAATAGTCCAGTTAGCTTGTTATCAACTTGACATACGCTACCATCAAATGGGAAGAGGAAGCTCAACTGAGAAATGCCTTCATCAGATTGCCTATGGGCATCGAGATGTCTTTTCTTGATTGCTAAGGATAGCCCAACCTACTGACAGATAACCCTGGGGAGTAAGACAGTGATTGATGCTCCTCCATGGCCACAAGTTGTCCTACACACGCAAGTGCTCACATATGGACGCATACATGCACACACACAAACACACACACACACACACAAATACACACACACACACACATATACATGCAGACAAAACACTCATACTGACAAAATAAAAGTAATCAAATCATTTAAAAACTTGTTTCAGAAAAGGAAACTACTGGATTGCCATGTAGCTGTGAGCATTTGGAGCCACTCCCCGTCCCGTATCTGCAGGAATGCAGCCTGGGCACGTGCTTTAAGCATGGTACTGCTGGGTTAGAAGCTGTTGGCAGTTTGGGTAGCACCTAGTAAAACTAAGGAGCTGCATATTTTTTATCTAAAAAAAGCTGGGGGAATATATTGTGAAATGGAATATCACTGACTCAAAATGGCGAATATTTTAGAGACTTTGGCCTTGTTTGCTAGACTGTCTGAAATAGTTTACAACTTAAATTATTCACAACATCAATATGGTGACCTACTTAAAAAATTATTGACAAATATCAGTATGGTGACCTACTGCAGTGGGCTTGGCCTAATGATGCTTGAATTATAATGTTAATTTTGGTCCCCAAAACTGCTTACACTTGAGTGTCTGCATGTAAGATACTGAGGGACCCTGTCCCCAGTTGGATCTGAGTAGTAAAGATGCTGGCGGGCTTGGGACAGAGAGGAAGAAGGAAGAGGGAATCTGAATGTTGGGAGGAGAGACGCCATGTTTGAGGAGAGGGGAGGACAGGAAGCCATAGCCCGTGTGTGAAGGAGCCAGGAGAGTGCAGCCCAGTGGGCAGCCCTCTGGGTCCAGGGTAGCCAAGGCAGAAGATAGAATTTAGTTAGTAATAACTCGGGATTATTGGAGAGAGGTGGATTAACCACATGGAGGTTAGGAAGTTGCCCAACTGTTGCACTGTTTAAGGCCTATCAAAATATAAAGGCTGTGTGTGTGTGTGTGTGTGTGTGTGTGTGTGTGTCTGTGTGTGTGTCTGTGTGTGTGTCTGTGTGTGTGTCTGTGTGTGTGTCTGTGTGTGTGTCTGTGTGTGTCTGTGTGTATATGTGTGTGTCTGTGTGTGTGTCTGTGTGTCTGTGTCTATGTGTATGTGTCTGTGTGTCTCTGTGTGTCTGTGTGTGTGTGTGTCTTTTATTCAGGAATGTAAAGCATTGGGGCAGGTACCATGGAACCCTCTGCTGGAATTTATATATGCAAAATATTGCTATTGCCTAGTTAAAAATTATTGACAATATCAATCTGGTGACCTAGAATAGAGGGAGGCCCTGTGGGGACAATGAGCAGTGCTCAGGCAACACAACTCTGAGCCTGTTGCAGTGTCTGTCCTCTCCTCTGTAGCCTCGCGTGTCTCCCTGGAGTCCCAGCTTCTCCAGGAGACTTCCTCTCTCCACCAGCCCAGAGTTCTTTAAGGCTTGATCTCCCACAGTTGCTCACAGTCCTGGCCACTCCAGGACCACTTCAGATCAAGGTGGCTGCTCTTTTGCTGATCACGTGTCTCCTTTGCCCAGGAAACATCATGCCTTTGAGGGTCTGGGACTGTCCCTGTGCCCCCAGTGGGCCTACAGGCAAGTCGGTGGGTGCGCCTAGTGGTATAGGTCAGGGCCTCCCATCCTGCCGGGTCAGGGCTTTGCATCACGCCAGGACTGTGGTCAGAGCCGAGGCCATCCAAGGATGAGGATGAGAAGGAAGGCGCTCCAGGAGGTGTGAGGAAATGCAGGGAAGCAGTGTGGCAGCCTGAGATAAAACTCAACTTTGCCATTAGCAAGTAGAAACCTTGGAAAAGTTCCTGTGCCTTCCTGAATGCTTCCTACAAGCAGGGATAACCCCCTCCTCTCAGGACTAATGTGCATGGATGTGGTAGTTAACGTTGGCTATCTACCTGACACATGCCACACACACCACGAAACCTTTGGGGCAAAAGAACACGTCAACTGAAGTTGCCTCTATCAGATAGGCATTTGAATTTTTTTCTTTTCTTTCTCCACATGTTCCCCTCCCCCATGGTTAGTTGGTGCAGGAGCTCCCAATCCGCTGTGAGCAGAACCCTAGGCAGGTTGGCCCAGCTATTTAAAAAAGGTAGCTGGGTCTTTCCTCTGCCTCTGTGAGGGTGGACTTTCTTGTGGCGATGTCTCTTCCTCTTGATCTCTGAGAGCTGCAGCCCCTGGTCTGGAAGCCTAAGCAATGTGACAAAATGGCAGACTGGTCACCGTCCATGGTCCAACTTCATAGGCACAGGCCACATGGACACCACTAAGTAGGAGTGGCTTGTGAACCAGCAAGGCAGCTCCTCTTGTTCCTACGTGGGTCACTTTGACCTCATTAACTACTTACTTCTCCTCCAAGAATGAGAGAGAGGTGGAGAAGAGGCTGCCACTCAGCAGGCCTCCAGCCAACAAGCCAAAGAAGAACTGAGGCAAGCGCCTCCCCGTCTTCCCCAACTCCAGCAGTGGACAGAGCCTCCTTGCTCCGGCGTCTCACTCATTCTGTGTGAGGTGCCTCACCTGACCTGCTTATCTGTGGATGATTCCAAACTGAAAAGATTGTCCAGACCCCTGGGAACTGTGCGGAAGGAGCAATCCCAAAGTCGCCAAGCGAGGATGAGCCTAAGCCACCAAGGAAGAAGATGGCCAGGGGTTGATGACATATTTCGAGTCTGTTGTTCAATAGTTGATGGAGGTTCTTACCTTTTTTAAATAAATAAATAAATAAATAAATAAAACTTAGGATTTATAGGAAGGAAGGAGGAAGGAAGGAAGGAAGGAAGGAAGGAAGGAAGGAAGGAAGGAAGGAAGGAAGGAAAGGACTGAATGTAAGTCTGGAAGCAAACCAGTGCTCCTCATGGTCTCTGCTTCGGTTCACGCAACCAGGTCTGGAGCTCCTGATGACAGACTGCAGCTTGTAAACCCTTTGTTCTCCAAGTTGCTTTTGAGCATGGTGTTTATTACTGACACAAAAAGTAAGCTGAGACATATGTATCAGGTTTTTTTTCCTGCTGTAATAAAATAGCCCAACAATGCACAACTGTGGTAGTGGGGGGAGAAAGGGTCCTTTAGTTTATAATTCCAGGTTGCAATCATCATTCATTATGGGGAAGACACAGAGCCAAGGGCTAGGCACAGCTGATCACCCCAAATTCACAGTCAAGAGCATAGAAACCAACGCGCACGTGCACACACACACACACATGCACGCACGCTGCTGACTTGCCCATTTGCATTTTCGATCAGCTTTTTAAATACAGGTCAAGGCCCAACCTGGAGAACTTGTGCAACCTACAGTGGACCAAGCTACGACAGCCCCTAAACAGACAGGGCCAAGGGCCAAACTGATCTAATCCCTCAACATTTATTCTATTCCTAGATGATTCTAGGTTGTGGCAAGCTGGCATTTAAAAACATCTCTAAACCTGTTTCAGCATTTGTCTTTCCTCTCCTCTCCTACCCCATGCAACCAAAATATCAAAGAGAATGACACGAGGGAGGAGAAATTCACCTTAGCTCATGGTTCGAGGAGATTTCTGTCTAGGGTCACTTGGCTCTGCATTGTGGTCTTGGGAAGAACTTTTTGACCTCACTGCAGACAGGGTGCACAGAGACTGAAGGGTAAAGAAACAAGCTATGCCAAGGACCAGCCCCTAGTGATGCATTTCCTCCACCTGTCTCCTAAAGTGTCCAGAGCCTCCCAGAGAGTCCCGAGTTGTCAATACATGATGCTGTGGGAATTGTGCTGTGCTCCTTCATTTAAACAATAACATCACGTGTTGTTTCCGCATGCCCGTGTATGCTGTACATGTGGCATGCCATCCATACCACATCTGTGACACTTGCCATTATCTCTGAACACATCCATGCTTTATAGAGCTTACCCGTTCTTAGAGCAGACAGTGTGCCTTGTTATGCCAGGCGGTTCTGTCTCTTCTGCTAACTCACTGATCCCTAAATGGGCATCTGAATCACAGGGCCTAGCAACACCTTTTCCCCAGGAATCTGCCCATAGGAACCTAGTCACTTGACAACCATTCATTGGGTCTTTGGTGAGCAGCCTTCCCTAAAATGTTCTAGAATTACACCACTACCTTTTTAGCTTGTATGCACTATCATGAGCCCAGAGCACAGAACCTGGAGAGTCCAAGAGTGGGAGTAACAGATGCCAGCCCCTCTCTGCCGTGGCTCCCGGACCACCTTGTGCTGGAGACCTTAGTGGATGAGCTTCCTGCCAGACAAGGCAAGCCTGGCCCACTCCTATCCCCCTACCTCACCCAGAGCAGGTGCCCAGATTGCCATGGGCCACCTGACTTGTGTTGGATTTACATGCAAATGGCCTTGTCATCAGCAGGAAGGAAGCACAGGATGGATGCAGACAAATCCAAACCAGGGGACGCATGCACTATGTTTAGTGTGGCACTGTCCCCACAGCCTTGTGTGTCTGAGCACTTGATTCCAGATGGTAGTGCTGCATGGGGGACTCGGGAACCTTTAGGGCAGGAGGTGTGGCTGGGTGGGGGAGTCGCTGGAGAAAGCCTTTGAGGGTTATAACTTTAGCTCTCTGTTTCCTGGTCATCACCATGTGATGGGCCACCACAGGCAGTGTCTGCAACCACAGATGGACCCACTCCAGTTGTCTTTCCACCATGATGGGCACTCCCTCTGAACCATGAACCAAAAAAAAAATCCCTCCTCTGTTAAACTGCATTTCTTATGCATCCTGTTCCAGCAACAAGAAAAACAATTACTACTGGATGCTTAAAGCAATTAGAGCTGTTTGTCTCACTGCAGAAAAGACGAGGGAGAGAGACCAGCAAAGGCAATCTGGCCTCCCGGGCTGTTGCTCACGCTCTGGGTCAGGACTGCTAGGACCAGCACTGGGCTGTGTTATGAGAGATTCTGCTGTCAGAGGTCTACAGGAGACAGAGTCCTGGTGCTCAGCTCCGTAAAAGATGGGCTAGATGACCTGGAAGATTCCTTGGGAGGCTGTCAGTGGATGCGTTTATTTATTTGTGCACCCTAGATGAAATGATTTGAATCAAAGTTTTAGCTGTTCACAGCAGCCCTCTGAATCCTTGGCCATGTGTTCTGAAATAAATGTAAGGAACAGAGCATCCTTAGACAACTGTTAGGATTTATCATTTCCGTTTTGACTGTGCCATTTTATTAGCCTTGGATAGAGTTTCAAGAAAACTCTTTTTTTTGCGTGTCCTAAAAATGTTAGTGGGCTGCCTGTCATCCTCAGAAAAGGAAAGGCTACCGAGAAGGACAGTGTGCAGCTCCAGGAGGAGAAAGCAAAGGCTCCATTCCCCTGAGCATATATGTGCCTTATGCTCAGCACGTGCAAGTGCCCTTCCCTCCTTTTTTTGCACCCCAAAGTCAGCAAGAGAACAAAATGTGGCCTGGACCAAGCCAGCTTCTAATATCCAGTGGACCTCCGGGATTTAGAGATGCACCCTGGATGCCTGTGGCCCCCAAATAACCTCCCCTCCTCTCAATTTCCTATCTCTGGTCACAATATCCACTCCCCATGGAAACATTCTCAGAGGGGCCACAAGGGAATATTGCATGGGCTCCGTGAGTCTCCACCTTACTCCTGTCTTCTTCCTGGCCTTTTGGCATCTCGGTACATGCCAAGCAGATAATTGATTAACCCTAGTGTTCAGCAGGACTGCAAATCCACAGGAGAGGAGCATCTGCATGGCAGACAGAAGCGATGAAGGCCGAGGCTTATGTGATAACTCCTTTCTCAGTGGCCCTTCACCTGGATTATGGATCCTGTACAAAGAATGCATTAGAGTCAGAAACTCGGACATCAGCAACCCCTGTCCCCCTTTCTGTCCCCCACCCCCACTCTCTTTCCATCACCTACCCAAGTTTGGTGTTTGTTTGTAACAGAGATTTTGCTCTATACGAGCTTCTTTCTGGTCTTGAACTCTGCAGCTCAGACAGACTTCCACCTCTTGGCCATCTTGCCCCCTCAGCCCTCCTAGGACTTCCATTGCATATGGGATCCAGCCCCCCTCCCTCACCTGCTCTTTAAAGGCATTTTATACATGCTAGAAATGGAGAGATTTTTCAAGGGTACACCTTGATGTGTTTTGATGAACGCACCCACTGAGGCCACACCGCATCAAGATACAGAACATTTCCATCCCTTTAGGAAGTTCCCATGACCCAGTTCTCAGAGCTCAGGGCTCAAAATGCAACCATGGCTCTGACTTCTACCTCAGATCAGCCACGCTGGGGAAGAATGGCATGCAAACAGATGAGAGATGGAGCCCTTCGTGCCTGGCGTCTTTTCCTTGCAGACTTCCCATTTACGGAAGGCAGTCCTGGGAGCCGCCATGCCCGGGGTGGGGGTGGGGGGTGGACTCATTCTCGGTTATTACATTCCAGGATACGGGTAGGTGCAATGTTGACCCATTCAGCAGCTGAGAGCCGTTCTGGAGGCTTCCAGTTTGTGGTGACGCAGTGTAAAGCCTCTACACACATTCCCATAAA